>NW_028227262.1:57420000-57970000 GCF_978045245.1 Mus caroli
ATAACCAAAATGGTTGCTTCTCAGCAGGAGGGAGGAAGAAGGCTTGTGGGGTCTTTAGGGCTCCAGGGCCAGCTGTATAAGTGGACTCTGGGGAAGGACGGGGCAGTTGCTGGAGGCATCCACATGGACCAGCTTTTAGAGCAGCTACCCACTTCCTGTCTTGTCAACCAAGATCTATGTCTAGCCTAGAGGAGCAGAGCAGGATTTCTCCTGTGTCCAGCAGCCTGGCTAGGAAAAGAAGGGAGCTGGCTGGCCCATCCCATGAGGAGGAGCATATGGGACGGAAGGTCCAGAAAAATAAAACCAAGGCGCCATGAGATAGGGACAGAGGGAGGCAGGTTCTGGCAAACCTAAGGACCCGCCATGGCTGTGGAAATGCATGAAAGGACCAACGCAATGCTGGGAACCCCATTCCAGAAGTATTCACACATCAGCAGCCTGACCCGGCATTGACAGACACCTAGGCCAATGCTGCCTGAGAGGGCTGCGCACCTGGTTGAGGCCTGAGGCTGGGCTGGATCCCAGAGGCCTATGAGACATTCGAAGTGGGAGGGAGTTTGTGCTCTGCTCCATAAGGTATCAGTGAGTGTGGATAGGGAATTCACAGACACAGAGTATGGTGAAGTGGGGATCGGGGCCCATCCTCAGGTCTGACTGACTAGCTGGGTGTTTTCTGGGAGCAGGATAGCCAGGCCTTGGGTATATGTCTCTGGTTTTCTATGCCGTCATCACTTCATCTTTTGAGATGCTCTCAAAATTAGAGAAGCAAAAAAAAAAAAAAAAAAAAACAACAACAACAAAAAAAACAAAACAAAACAAAACAACAACAACAAAACAAAGACAGTTCCCAGAAAAGCTCAAACATGAGAGTCTGATGTTTGGCCTGGTGACAGTGACAGTGTCTTGTCCTGGTGGAGCAGATCCCATGGGGCTACACATCTTCTGGCCTGGATATTTCAGCTCATAGAATCCCCATGAGTTGGTGTCACTTGAACTCTGCTTTACAGGTGGAGAAATTGAGGCACAGGCAGAAGGTCATATGTTAAAGATCCCTAACCACTGGGGCCAGGCATGTTTGGCCACAGTGTTCATATTCTCTGCACAGATGTGTACATGGCTGCAGGGGTTGAGAAGGTGGCAGGATCACCTGAGCTCAGCCTGGCTCTGTCATTCATTCTTCAGCCAGGGCTGAGGTAAGAAGGGAAGGCTGCCCACCTAGGACCTGACCCACCATCCTCTTGCACTCAGCCAGGGTAGGTATGGGTTCATGTTGCAGACATGTGCAGCACTCAGAGGAAGCTAGTCAGAAGTGTGGCCGGGGGTTTACATACTGTGAGAGCATAGATGGTTTTGTATCCAGAAGGGTAAGAGGAAGTGCCCCCTTTCTAGTGCCCCTCCCCCATCATAGGCCTCTGAGCAGCCTTGGTGAGTAAAAGAGACCTTGTCTGCCCCAGAGTGATATCCAGGTAAATTGGGTGGCCTGAGGGAGCATCTGTCCAGATGGGCCATCCCTCAGGCATCTCAGCTGTTTGTTCCTTTTCACTGCTGTAGTCCAAGTCCCAGGGCACATCAGTGGTCACAGGTGCTACCCCTCCCAGAAGGTCTCACTCCTTGGAGGCTGGCACAAGGTAGCAACTTCCCTCCTTGGTCACCAGTCTCCTTACCACAGATGCTTGCTTGGCCTGTAGTGAGGTAAAGTGTGAGGCTAGCCCATGGATCAAAGTGAAGCTGGCTAGCAGCTCTGGTAAGAGAGCTTCCTAAGCTACACAGTTGGTTCTAGGCACAAGGCTTGAGGCTGCTGCTCAGTCATGCTGCTCTGGCGTGTGGGCACTACAGGGTCACAGGAAAGCCTCAGTGGGCTTCTTGGAAGAGGGAGGCCCAAAGACAGCTGAGTTTGGCTGAGACGGGAAAGGAGGTGATGTTCCCAGAAGGATGAGACCTATGCCTGGTACATAGTGTATTCTAGTTGGTCTGTGGGTTCCTGGAGGATCCCAAATCGACAGGATGTCTTGATGTGGTTTCTCCTTGTCCAAGTCTCAGCCAAGACACCCCCTCCCAGAGAGAATTCCTTCTTGTTCCTTCCTCACCTCTTCTGGGATGCAGCTGTGTTCCCTAGCTTTCTCACTCAAGACAGACTGGAGTGCCCTTACAGCTGCACCCCAGACCCTGGAGATGCGGGACATTGATCAGGGCTTATGGCAGCTAGGTGGATGTACTTTGGCTCCAAAGCAGAGAGGGGTAGAGGTCATAGAAATGAACTGTGGAGACAGCAAGGTCCAGGTAGACATTGGGTATGGATGGAGCTCAGGCTGAGCCTGCCTGAGGTGTGGGGGCACAGAAAGGGAGATTCTCCACACTTGCTGGTGAGAACCTGTCTTAGTCACTGTTCTATTGCTCTGAAGAGACACCACAACCAAGGCAACAGTTATGAAAGAAAGTATTTAATTAGGGTTGGCTTATGTTTTCAGAGGTGTAGTCTATTATCCTCATGATGCTGGAACAGTAGTTGAGAGCTACATTGTGATATATATATATATATATATATATATATATATATATATATATAGAGAGAGAGAGAGAGAGAGAGAGAGAGAGAGAGAGAGAAGAGAGAGAGAAAGAAACTGGGCCTGGTATGGGCTTTTGAAACCTCAAAGTCCACCTACAATGACTCCAACAAGGCCACACCCCCTAATCCTTTTAATCCTTTCAAATACTGCTACTTTCTGATGACTAAGCCTTCAAATATGTGAGCCTATGGGGCCACTCTCACTCAAATCACCACAGCACCCTTGGGTGCTGTTTATCTAGGGACCATTTTCTATCTTGAGTGTGAGGGTTAGCTGGGGACCCTGTCCAACTATAAAGCAAACCCCTTCTCAGGACCTACCAGGTTGCACTGGACTCTCTGTATAGCTGGTGGGGAAAGGCCTATAGCAGTTGAGCAGAGATGGATAGTGAGGCTTAGGAAGGATCACGGTCTTGTTGATCACTCAATGCCTCACAGAGACAAGACTCAACCTGAGCACAGGCTCTGGGGCTCATCAGCAGTCAGTGTGAGAGAAAGGTGGGCCAGGAGAGCCAGGAGAAAGGCCACAAATACCTTCTGCAGGCCCTTGAGGGTCCATTGCTACAGGAGTACCCTGTGTACCCTGTAAAGGGAGGGGACCAGTGTGATGCTTCAGGGGACTCCAGAACCAGGCTATGGCGGCCAGGGCATGGTGGCTGATGTGCTTCAGCATCTGCCATGGTGGGGGTCGTTACAAAAAGGCAGGTCAGAGATTGTAGGTGCCTCTGGGGAAGATGAATGGCAACTGAAGTCTCTCTTGTTGTTTTTTTTGTGGGGGGGGCACATTATTTCTAGACTGATGTCACAGGCCACTCCACTCAGGTTGGTAGAATACTAAGCTCACTCATTCTGGTTGGTGGTTCAAGTCACAGGACACTGGAGGCAAAGAGACATCTGGAGCATGGTCATAGTAACCCTTGTGTTGTTGAATGATCTCTTTCCTGTCCCTTGGGTGGCAGGGAGAGAACTAACTACTCCATGGTCCTTGTCCTCAAGGTACTCAAGTTAGCATGAGGACCACGCGTCTGGCGTTGTAGGAGAACCGTGGCTCCGACACAGCAGCAGCGCAGCAGTGCAGTTTCCTACAAGAGATGGCTGAGAGAAGAAAGTGATCTTTAGCTGGGCCTTGATGGATAAGCAGGGGCACCCCAGGAAGAAGGCAGTCAGCATAAGTAGGCCTGGGATTCAGAGATGCAATGTCAGTACTCATAATGCCCTGCACGCAATAAAAAACTTTAAAAGAAAAAAAAGAGGGGAGGGGGGTTGTTAAATCCTAAAAGAGCAGTAGGGGCTCCCTGTCTGAAGCTGGTAAAAGGTAGTGAGGTTGCTGAGAATGCTGGAGTCAAATGCAAGCCTTATGTATCAGGAGTAGTCAGAGGCAGCTTAATGGGGTGAGCTTTGGGTGGGTCCCTCTCCCTCCCTGGTAGAGGAGGGTGAAAGGTCTTAGAGGTAGCAGGTGTAGACTCCCAGGAGTTTGGGAAGTGTAATAAGCAGCCTTTGGGCTAAACTTGGGGGTGGGCCCCTCACTGGGTTAGGCAGAGGAGACAGGTCTTAGAGAGCATAGTGGGGTTCTCCTGGAGGTTGGGGGTGGTGAAGGCTAGCGTTCTGGTACCTTGGAGCAGGCCCAGGAACCATGGAGGGAGAGAACAGGAACTGCTTAGGACACTAGGCCTCTGGGTGGGGGGTGTTCAGGGAAGTAGGGGTAAAACAGAGGGCAGGAGGGCTCTGGGGAGGGAGGGGCTGGCAGGAATGTGTTCAGAACAGGGACAACCTGGGACCCCACTGGACTGCATAGGAAACATTCCCTGTTCCTCACGTTAAGGTGGCTTCTGCTGTCTCTTGGCTTGGTGACAGTATCTCCAAGTCCCCAGGATGACATTGTACCTTTCTGTTGGCTGTAGAGGCCTTGCTATACCTGCAGGGTAAAGTGTGCTAGGTGCTCTGGAGGGTCCTAGGGAAGGATGTGCTGTCAGCAGCCCCTGTCTACAGTGAGGAGTGAGACCAGACCGGACAGACAGGCAGCCTGAGGACAGGGCCCCCCCACTGGGACAGGCCAGCCCTGCTGGAATGTGACTAGCTCCAGGGAGGTGAGCTAAGGGGGATGGAATTCCACCTGAGCATGGAGTCACCTCTTGCTCACAAGGGGTGTTGGTCTTGTCCCTTCCTGCCCTGCCCTGTCTGGTCTGGGTGCTCCTGGGGGCTGACTTTCTATTCTGGGCATGGCTCTAGGGCAGCCAGCGTATGGGGGACAACAGGGACCCAGCCCCAGGCAGTGAGGGCGAGGCCCAGATAAGACTAGCTCCACTTAGTGGCTGCCCAAGCCACTTACATACTTGACTAGAGAGAGTGGACAGTGTGGCATGTCAAGGGCCCCTAAGAGGCCAGGCCCCACCTTCCCGGAAGCCAGCCAGCAGTCCTCAGGCTACTGGGCTTCCAAGCCCTGCCGTACATCTAGGGTGGATGTGGGGCTCACCTTCAAAATGCGGAAAAGCCTGCATCCTGGGCTCAAAGGACCAGGAGGGTTTGGGGCTTCAGAAGCATTTCCAGGTCTGACATGTCGGGTAGGAAAAGATGCAAACCTCTCAGGAGTCTTGCCTTCTCCAGCTCACTAACCCTAGTCCTGAACTCCTGAGACAACCATCATGCTCCCACCCAGGGATTTTGCACACGCTATGAGGGTGAAGTTTACCCTTTTCTCAGGAGGACTTCTCTCCCCAGTGTCTACCTAGCCTCAGTGTACCATGCTGCTTTTATCTTCCCACCATTTGAGCATACTCTCTTTGCACAGCCCTTTGAGTCTTTCTTGCCCATTAGCTCCCACTACAAGGTCAGCAGCATGAGGGTCAGGACAGCTGAATCCCCTATGCCTAGAATGGTACCCGGCACACAGTAGGGTTCAAGAAAGGCGTGGAGAGGGCATGGATGAATGGCAAGTGTCTGCTCTTCCCTGGGTGGAGTAGGATGCCAGATATAACTTGAGATTCCCAGTTAAATTTGGCTTCAAGATAAGTAAGAAATCAGTTTTATTTATGTGTGTCCCAAATATTTTATGGGACACCTACTTAAACATCTTTGTTTATGTCAAATTCAAATTTAACCATTTAGCGTATTCTGAATCAAGCTTATGCTGTGCTGACTATGGACTCACATGCAGTTGAAAGAACACCGAGACCCCAGGGACCCCCAAGGACCTGTAGTCCAGCTCCCTCACAGTGACAGCCTGTAGAACTGTAGGATGCTGTCACTCCAGGACACTGACATTGATACTACAGAGATACAGAACATGAGGACTTTGTGACACCCTCTCTTCCTCGGGGCCACACACCACTAACCCACTCCCTATGTTTATAACTGTGTCCTGTTAGAAGATTGCATAAACTGAGTGGTGATGTGTGCAACCTATAGAATCCCCTCTTGCTTGATGTGATCGCCTAGACTCATTCAAGTTGCTGTGTGCGACAACAGTTCTTTCCTCTCGGCAGCCACGCAACAGTCCACAGCTCGGAGGCAGCACACTTGGCTTAGCTGTCTCCCTGCTGAAGGACAACTGGGTTGTTGGCAGGCTTGGGCCATTGTAGATAAAGCTGCAGTGAATGTGTGTGTACAGATTTTTTTTCTACAGACGTAAGTGTCTAGATCTCTGTGCCAGGAGTGCCAGCATACTGTTGATGAGAGTTAGCTTCATGATAAAGCCCTAAGACATCCTGTGCAGGTGATGTCCACTTTGCATCACTGTATGGCAACTGCTGAGACCACCGGGCAGTGAAGGCAAAGAACTGCTTTGGCTCTCGGTTCAGGGGTCTAGCCTGCAATGGATTGGTCCTGCTGCTTTGGTTCTGAAGCAGCTCATCACAACAGGGTGATGGAGCCAAGCTACATGCTTCGTGTCTGAATGGTGACAGACAGGGACGGGCTGGAGCATGTCCCACTGTCCCCTTTGATGGCACCTTCAGTGACTTGAAAACCTCCTATAGCCTCACCCCCTCACGTATCTATTCTCTCTTGGGAACCAGCCCTTTACTACATGGGCCTTCTGGAGACATCCATCCCAGGTTGATCTACAGCATTGCTGTCATCCTCTTCCGTTCCCATAAGCAACCTGTGAGTGACCTGGCTTCTCCATCCATGCCACACTCGCTGATAACACAGGTTCTTATTTCTGCCATTGTGATGGGAGTGTGCCCTATCTCACCAGGGTTCTAACCACATCTCTAGTGTCTGATAGGATGAGCCTTTCTCCTTGTGTGTCTCTGTATACCCTGGTACCCAGGTATACTCAGACACAGGGTTGGATCGTGTCTGTTTGTCCGTCCTCTGGCTCACCTTTTGGACTGATTGCTTTTTGGGTATTTAATGTTGGGTTTGTACACTTTTTTATTTGTCTATTCAGATGCTTTGCCAGGTCTATGGGTTGTGAGTCTTTCTCCAGCCTACAACTTGTCTTTTATCCTCATCAGGGCTTCACAGAACAAGGGTGGGCCCATTGTTGCTGCTGGTGTGGCCTCACTGTAAGTCAGCTGGCCTTGAACTTGTGGGAGAAAGTGCTTTCAGGGTTAGCTGAGAACCCTTTGCTACCCTGTGTCCCTAGGTGCTTTCTTTCTAAAAGCTTTGCATTTAAATCCCTGGTGTGGTGTGGTGGCAGATGCCTGTAAGCCAGGACTCTGAGAGCTGAGGCAGCGAGAGTATGAGTTTGAGTCACCCTGATATATACAGCAAAGCCCTGACTCAAAGAAAAGAATTAAGCATTGAAGCCCATGATCTATTTTATAACTCGTTGTTTTAAGCCTACAAGTTACTGTTTTTACAATTAATTAAAGTTTTAATCTATTTTAAAAACACTTAATCTAAGGATTTCCACTTCAATCAAACTTTTGTTTATGATTAAGCAGCTCAAGGTCCATTAGTACTGTAAAATATCACCATGTCTGAGCACAGGCTCCATCACACTTGTCCAGAGATCCAACAACCATCATACCTGTGTGTGAGACATCCCCACACTTGTACCAGAGCCTCCATCTCCATACCTGTACCAGAGCCTCCATCCCCACACCTATAGCAGGGCTACCATCCCCACCCCTGTACCAGAGCCTCCATCCCCACACCTGTAGCAGAGGCTCCATCCCCACACCTGGACCAGAGCCTCTCCTACATCTATGCTAGAGCCTCCATCAAATCCTCTGATGTCAGCAACTTGGAAGCCTCAGGCTCAGCCTCAGCCCTATCATCCCAGCCCAAGCCTTCAGTCAACCCACTGAAGCTACAAGCCACAACACATACTCTCCACTTCCTGTCACAGCCCAATGACATCATTTTCTTCTCTACTTCCACAAGCTTGGCCATTCTGGGAACTTCACATTAGCTAGATTGAAGTGTTTTCCTTCTGTGTCTGACTTGAACTGGCCTCGCATCTTAGGAACTCTCCTGCTGGAGGTGTGACTTGTATATCAGCATCCCTGGTCCTCATGGTGACTCTGTCTGGTTCCTCTGCCTGGCCCTAGTGCCCAGACAAGGAGTGCAGCCTCTGGGTTGGGCCAGGAGAAGGATCTAGGCCTATTCTGGATTTAGAGACTATTCTTCCGAGGGCCTGTGGGTGAAGAAGCAGGGAAGAATTGGCCCCTGGGTCCAGCTTAGACCACATCAGGTCTGTGGTAGAGATTAGGAGGTGGGATCATGATGAAGATGAGAGTCTAGGAAGAAAATGAGGCTGCTGATACCAAGGGAGCTCAGGACAGGTCAGAAGGGACTGGCCATGGTCAGGGTGGAGGGTGCTTGTGCTAGGGTTTTCCCCTGCATCGAATGACATAGCTGGGGCTGTGCCCAGCCGGCTCCTGTCACTGATGCCACAGTGATAACCATGACCAGCATCCAGGGAAAGAGGGATAAGATAAGAGAGGAGTGGAAAGCAGTGACAGGACAGGGCAGCTCTTCCTGGAGAGACTGGCAATGCCTGAGGGTCCCCAGCCTCCACATTGCTCTGGGCTGCCAAGGCTCCACTTAATCCCATGCAGACACGACAGCCTACGCTTAGCCCAGAGAATTTCTGAACACCATGGCCCCGAAGGAACTTAGGCCATTCTTCCAGGAAGAAGGTGACTTTAGTGAGCTGTTGCTGTCCCTCAGGCCCTCAGGTTCAAGCTCAGGTGAAGCAGTCACAAGGCCCTTGTCAGGGAAGTTGATACAGGCGGACACAAGGTTCTCTGTTGGGGGACACAGGCAAACCTAATATCAGCACCAAAAGTACAGTCTTCATTTAATCCCTACAGCTGCTAGCCTCCTGCCTGGTCACAGGTCTGCCTTACCTACTTTATGCATAGGAAAATGGAGGTGAGGAGAGGTAATGGAGCCCAAAGCTGCACAGCTCACAGGCTGTCCTAGAATCTGAACTCAAGCTGGATCCAGACTTATCAGTGTCTGGGGCTGTCCCCATTCAATCCTGATATCCCACGAATGATTCCACAATATTATCCAAAAGTTCTGGAACCTTCAAAAGAAGCTTTGGACTTCTGCCCCCCAAGACCCTACTCTAATCACATGGAGATTGAGGGTTATTCGGGTACTGTGTCCTGTCTTGCTCTGTTCTTGGGGCTCTGGACATTATAGGCTGCATAGAAGGGGACACTTGGAGGGCAGAGGAAATAGCTGTTTTAGAGGTTGTATGCATTGTCCCTTGAAGCAGAGTTCTGTTGCTTCACAGCCAGCTCAGGGCTGGACAGAGGGCAGACTGGGAGCCATGAGCCCTCACTTGCAGTGTCTTTCTCACTCTCCTAGGCAAGCATGAGCTTCAGCCTAGTCTCTGCCAGAGCCCAGACTGGCATACCCGTGATGTTGTGGCATAATCCAAGGGCTAGTGTGGGCTGCAGGGTTCGGATTGCTGGTCTCGTTCCTATTCACAGTGTGTGCTGCAGATCATTCATCTGGACTTGGCCTTGCTGCTTCTGGCCAGGGTGCCCATGAGGCTCTCAGTTCGATTCTCCGTGCCGTCTCTTTCCATCTGTGAACCTGGGGGCTCATGTCATAGAGTGTCACTAACCAAATGATCAAATGAACTACAAGTGTTTACGGTCACGCTGTTAAATAGTCTCCATAAGTCACACGTGACTGTCTGAACAGACTGCAATTAAGTATGATGAAAATTCAGTCCCTTTGGCCCAGGTTTCTAGTGTGTGGTGGCTGCATGTGGCTCATGGCTAGCATATGACTTCTGTGGTACAGGAGGTCACCTAGACAGCTGGTGGTCATGGGGCATTCAGAACTTAGCATTATTAGAGAAACTTGGGAAGGCCTCTGTAGCGGGCCACCTTCCTGGCCTCCAGGACCAGCCATGTGATTTCTACCAGAAAGGCTCCCTCCATGTGGCTGGTCCTGGCAGGAGCTTACTGGAAAGTAACCAGGGGAGGGGAGGGGAGGGGCAGCATGGGGAGGCTTAGTCACTCCACAGTGAGACCACGTCAAAATGTGCTCATTTGGCACACAATTCCTTCTTTGTCCTCAGAAGGGGGACTTGAACTCAGGCTGTTATCAAGTCAGTGAAGGAGGGCATTCAGCAGAAGAGCATATGAGAGAGCTAAGAGGCATAGCATGGTCTGGGAGGATAGGAAGAACAGGCTCCTAGGAGCCCAGCTGCCACCTCTTCTGATCCTGGACACTTGTGTCCTTTGCAGAAAAACTCAAGTGTCGTAATATCACTGAAGAGAACTTCCTGCCTAGCCAAGGGAGACTCACCTGCAGTTTGCATCTGAACCAAGAGAGATAGCTCAGGGAGTGTCTGCCATGCAGAGGGAAGGCTTTCCCTGATCCCCATGGGATGATATGTCACCTGCCCACTTCATGGATATAGGGGAGGTCCAGGCAGCAGATAGAGGAACATAGCATATCCCCTGGGGGTGGGGTTCTCCTGATACCAAAGTCTCTAGGGCAGCATGACCTGGGTATTAACTGTGAACAGTGCCAACCTCATCTGCTCCCTGCATGGTACCATATGTCATCTCTCAAGACTGGAAATACCACATGTGTGCTTGTCCCAGTCCACAGGTACCTCACAGCTACTCTCTTATCACAAGAGAGAGCCTGTGGTTATCCTGCCACAGGAGAAAATTGAAGTATTGAATGACTGAGTGGCAAGCTTGAGGTAGCCCAGTCACCTACCTTGGCATGCCACATTCTTCCCATCTCCCGTATATCTGTTTCTCAGGTATATGTGCATGTATGGAGCTTAGATGGTGAGGTTGGGATGTTGCAGTCACAATGACTAACAAGTTACACGCACTTTCTTCCTGCAAGAACTTCACTGTTTACAATACCATTTCCTGGCCAAGCTTTGCAACTCCATGTGGGTGAACAGTGTCACTGGACCTCTACTGTAAGTGAGCACAGCCACTGAGGCTCTGGTGGGAGCTGCTCTCCTCCGGGCAGGTGGGGTTGCTGGCTACACCCTGCATTAACTCTCAAGAATTCCAGTTGGGCCTTTGTTCTGAGCTGGCAGTAGAAAATAGCCTGGGTGTGGGAAGAGCTTCCTCCCAGCCCTGATAATGCCACTTATTTGCTGTGTGATCTTGACATACAGCCTATCTCTGAGGCTCAATGTCCCCACACACACCCCAAGAGAGAAGGCACCAATAATAGACCTCTTGGACCCACAGTGCATGTTCAGTACCTGCAAAGTCCTAGATGCCAGTCTTCCACTGTGGAACATCTGGATCCCCGAGCAGCTGCTTTGAGACTGCATGGATCTTAGCAGCATGGGTTGCGGACGTAACATAAAAGCCAGTGTTGTGTTCTAGGCTCTAAGTTGTTTCGGTGGGGATGAGGGTGAAACAGGGTCTCACTTTGTAGCCCTGGAGGATGTGGAACTCAGATCCACCTGCCTCCATCTCCAAGTGCTGGGATCAAAGGCCCCATGCACTGTTATACCTGGCTAGACTCTATGTTCTGCTCCTCAGGCTCTTGCTAGGTCTGAGATACACCTTCTCTGAAGCCCTGTCCATACAACATGTTGGAATTATCTGAGGGAGAAGGAGCTGTTTGAAAGCCCTTGAGATTTGTAACGTCTGAATGGGGGAACCACAGGGGACCAAGCCATCATGTGGCACTGTGAATTTCCTGGGATGGGTCTCTAGGCCAGTCAGTCATATTTGAGCAACATATCAGTAGAGAGCCCTGCTCTTGTCCTCTCCTGCTGCCCCTGTTCACATATGTCCTATGTGCTCCAGGATCTGTAAACTTGTCCACAAAGTCCTGTCTACACCTAGACCTTCTGTCTAGGCCCCTGCCTGCTGCATCAGTTGCTGTCTTCCTCCTGGCTACAGGCTGTGAACATCCCCTCCTGCTCCATCTCTCTGTATCATCTTCAGGGTGCATCAGTGCTACCCTAGGACAGAGCCTTGGCTCTGCCTCTGGCTATACACTTCCTTGTATGCCTCACGGGAGGGATTTCACCTACAGACCTGCTTCTGCCCTACTACAGCTACCCAGGATTCACCTAGCCATCAGACCCTGAGTTCAAATCTTCTGCAAACAGAATCTGCCCCTGCCAGGTGTTCCAGTTCATCAACATCTCTTCCTGGCAGCAGTATGGCAGCCCTGGCTTGGGGCTGTACTCTTTCCAAATGTGACTTTTATCCTTCCTCCTGTGTCTACAACTTCACACTGGTTCCCTTCCATTCTCAGTGTAGATGGTGAAATCTTCAAAATAGCAAACAAGACTCGCCATGATCTCCGTCCTCCTCTGTTTCCACCTACCTCCCGCTCCCTTTGTCGAGTCTCTTCCTCCTCTGCTGCTCTCCTCTCTGCTCTCAAACTGCTGGGTATCCCTCTGCCTCAGGCCCTTTGCACTGGCTAATTTCTCTGCTGTAGCAGGGAGAGCCTGCTGTATCCCCCAGACTCACCCCACCTCACCTCCTCAAGTCTCTGCTCAAATATCACCTAAGGAGGGTTTTCCTGACCACCCTGCTGGAAACTGTTCCCATCTGTCTCCCCACTTCCTGTTCCCGCCCATGTTTTGTTTTCCCACATAGCCCTTTTGACCACCTGACATAATATTGGGAATTTGCCAGAGGTCCCAACATGACTGGGAAAAATCAGAAGGCTTGCTGTGGAAGGCCTTCTGCAGGAGGGCTGGAGCCCAAAGCTTCCCCAACACATTCAAGAGTCTGTGCCTTCCATCTCTTGTCCCATCGAGCCAGTGAAAAGAATTTGTTCCAATACAGCACTCCTCATATTGCAGGCATTATCCTAAGTTCTCTGTACATATTGTCTCACACAGTGCTCATAATGACCCAGGAGGTGACCACTCTCAAGATCTTCTTTTATAAATACAGAAAGTAAGGCGGAGGTTCAGTGACTTGCACAAGATCACACAACCAATAAATCAAGAGCCTGTATCCAGGAATCATGGCCAGAACCTATGTTCACTATACCTACTTCTCACTGGACCTTCTCACTCCTTCATTTGTTAAATATGTGTCTATTTATGTTAAATACTCATTTTGGAGATGAACATAAAAATAGATGACTAAAAAAAAATGATGCCCTTCATCAAGGAGTTCATAGTCCAGTAAGAAATACGTAAGTCAAGACCTCTGGGAGAATGTTCCCATTCAGTAAACATGTGCTGGCACCTGCACTGTGTCAGCTCTGGACTCCAGAGATGAAGAATGGCTGCTGTTTTTGAGGGCTGCTCACTGTGATGATATAGCGGGGAGGTGAATTATTGCACAGAGAGCAGCTGACATCAGAAACTGATTCTGACACAGAGAAACACAGGGCATTTCTCTGTGGGAACCCAGAAGAGGAGGTCTCTGCTTGGGGATTGGTTGAAATGAACAGATGGCTAAGTGGTAGCATACGTAGAATGTGGTGGGTAGATGGTTGTGTAGATGAATAAAAGGATGGAAAGATGGATAGATATGTGGGTGGTGGGGATGGGTGGATAGAAGAATGGTTGGATAGATAATGAGGGGTGGATAAAAAGTAGGTGAAGGGAGAGATATAGGGATATGTTGCTATATAGATAGAAAAGGATTTGGAAAGGATGAATGGATGGATGGATAAAAATGTGAATGAATGGGTGGGAAAGTGGGTGGATGGATGAATAAGTATGAGGGCGAATGGATAGATGTATAGGTATGTTACTGCATAGATACATATATATGTTTTTTTGAAATATAGACAAGTAAGATTTGAAAGGATGGCTGGATGCATGTATGGGTGGGTGGATTGAGAGTCGTTTGGAAGGATAGTTAGTTGACTGAATGAATGAGTAAAAAGCTGAGCTCATTGCTAGGAAGTTGGACACTTTCCCAGTGAGATCACCCGACCAGCTGAAAGAAAGGGTTGCAAATCCACACATTCATTCACTCAACAAACACCAGTAAGCACCTATTGGTGTGTCCGGTACTGTGTTAGGCTCTGGGATTAGGTGTGACACTTGCCTTTATAGAGCTGGCATTCCAGGGGGAAGTCAAACAACAAATAGTCAGATGGAGAGAGACCCATTGTCAAAGAGTAATGAATGCTAGAGCAGAAAGCTAAAGCAGAGAGACAGGGTAGAGATGCTGCTATTGGGGGTAGGTGGAAGAGACCTTTCTGAGAGGGTGAGGTGTGAGCAGAAGGTGAGTCAGAGCATTCAATAACCCAGAGGCCAGTATGGCCCCACCAAGTGAACAGTGAGGAAAGAGGTGACGAGGTCACAGTTGTAGTGTTGGGAGCAGGGGTGCTCTGGGGGAATTCCTGTGAGGGGTCTCCTTGGTATAGGCACACTTGGGAGACAAGCAGTGCCTCTTGGGCCTAAAGGCTTTTGAGGGCAGTTGTGTCTGGCAGTCCTGGAAGCCAGTGGAGACCACTGGGTCTGGGATGGTTTGCCTAGAGAGCCCCCCTTCGGTGCTCCCCTGGAATGGTTCCCAGTTGGGAGGCTAGCAGCATTTTAATTACAGCTCCCAGTTTTCAATGGTTTGCAGCCCAACCGTGAAACAGGCCCTGGGCAACATGTGGCACTTTGGTGATTTATTCTCTCACCATGTCTATATTTAGTGGCCCTGGATGTTGTTGGTCAAGTTTTCAGAGAGCAAAAGAAAGTGGAAGGAGGTGGGGTGGGGTGGGAGTTAAGTCTGGGGTTTGAGTGCATACTTCCATTTTTCATTTGCCCTCCAGGATAAGATTCCCCAGCCTGCCTGGAGTTACTGGTATCCAGTGACATGAGGCACAACTGTCCAGTGTCTTGATTCTCTTCTCTCTGAGAGTATGCATGCTTTCTGCCGAATGGTGGCTTTGGAGGCCACCACACATCAAGTGTATCTACAGGCGTGGGCTCCCACTCTCTCTCTGAGGCTGTACCTCCTCAACCCCAGCCCCATCAACCCAAAGCCCAGGACCCTGCAGGGCTCCTCTGACTTCACATGCCCATAAACCACCTGGGGAGTGGAAATTCCCACTGACTCCATGACAGGTCTGAGCAGGGCTCCAGGCTCTGTATCTCCAGCCACCTCCCCAGGTGCCCTGCAGGTGGGTGCTGTGGCTGGAATATGCATCCCAAAAGTTTGGGTGCTGGAAACTTAGTTCCCAAACCAAATGGAGATCTGGAGGTAAGGCCTTTGGAAGGTGATTAGGGATAGATAAAGTCTTGAGGCCAGCCCTCAAGGTGACATCAGTGGCTTTATAAGAGGAGGAGAGACCTGAGCTCCCACATGGTTCTGTCTTCTGTGTGACACCCTCTGCCATGCTGTGACATGGCACAAGGTCCTTCTAGATGCGGTGCCATGCATTTAGGATTTCAGCCTCCAGAGGTAAGCTGGATAATTCTGTATTCTTTAGAAGCTACCTACTCTCTGATATTCCACTATGGCCATGGAAAACAGGCTGGGACATTGGCTTTGGGACGACAACTGGGTAGCAAGAATCTTGACCTGTATCATTCAATAGAAATCTATTATAAGCCACGTGGCTAACATGTTCTAGTGACCACATCAAAAAGGCATGGGTAAGGGATAGAGAACACTTGTCTAGCATGCATAAGGCCCTGGGTCTGATCTCTAGCACTGAAGGAAAAAAAAAAGACTCTCCTAAATGGACTAATCTATTTTATTTAATCTATTATCACCATTCGACATCGAGGTCTTATGTGCTGGTTTTCCATAATAATTGTCTGTGATCTCGTGTTTATACTCATAGCATAGTAAGACATCACATTGCTTCCAGGATGTCCGCTCTACTCCTCTAAGCTCTGAGTCTGACTTAGGACTGATGAGGGAGATGTAGCTTCACTCTCTGGGTTCCTGAGGCAGCTGTAAATTTCTGCTGAGGACAATCCTGGAGGAACAAAGAGGCCATACTAAGTCCCTGCATCCTCTTTCCCACCCTGACAGGCCAGCAGGTATGTTCAGTACCTCATTTAGCTCACATAACCCAGAGGTGGGTTCTCTTAAAAGTCCCTGATTTTGCGGTTAAAGAACCGGGTTCAGAGAGGCTGAGCATCCTCAGAGTGACCGTGTCAGTTGGTGATAGACCTGGGGCTTGAATCAAAAACATGGAAAGCTCTTTCTCCTCTGCAATAAGAGACTCTAAGTCTTTTAGCATGACACTGTTTCGAGGTAATTTTCAGGCCCATTCACTTCTGCAAATCTGTCGGGGTGGCCTGGACCCTGAAGCCAGGGAGCCTCTGGAGTGGCAAAGAAGACGCAGCACCTTTGGTTGGCAGGGTTAGGACAGCCCAAGTCCTTGGGAGCTCTGGGTCCCGGCTCCTGAAGCAGCACCAAGAATTCCGTGTCCCCTCAGCCACACCACCATCTGTTCCTGAGTGGGGGAGATTCATTGTATTCAACTGGAAACTTCCATGGGATCAAGACCAGACACTTGATCAGAAGAATCTGAGTTCCACCCAATAGAAGCCTAATACAATCCCCAGCTAGAAAAGGGTATTTCAGAGGAGATGCCCAGCCTGTACGTCCCAGCTACTTGAGGCCAGCCATTCCTAATTCACTGATGCCTGCTGAGGATCTCCCAGGAGAAGGCTTCTTCTACATGCCTCATGGACGACACAGCAGAGGGCTCTGCATAGGCAGACTAGCAAGTTCTCTAAAAAACGTGTGGCAGGGAGGATGCAAACTAGGATGGTATGAGAGAGCCTGACAGAAGAAGGTGACAAAGCAGAGGACCCAGGGGGAAAGCTGCCACAGCAAGACAGTGGCAGATGTAGGGGTCTTTAGTGGGAATAAACATGGCTTCCCAAGAATGCCTGGTACCAACTGTTCACTGAAGGTGTTTGGCAGACCTGAGCCGCAGCAGGTGTCCTGGGCACTAGAGAGTAGGATGAGGATTTTTTAAAGAGGTGGTCACTTGGCCTCTTATGACTGACCCCATCCCTGCCACAGCAAAGCCCAGCTATGCCAGATGTGTATTGGCTTCCAGGAGGGGAGTTGGCCCAGTATAAATCTCCCACCAAGTCATCCAGAGTACTGTGAGATCTCCACATCCTTCCTTTCCTATCCTCGCCATTGCTAAGGCATACCCAACTTCTCTCCTGTAGCTCCCTGACCCTTTGATCTTTTCAGCTTCTGCCCAGTTACTTCTGCTACTAGTGATGCCCTGACCTTGCTTCTTTGCACACTTCAAAACTCACAAGTCCCTTCTTCCAGGAAGCCTCGCAGGCACATCATTTGCTTGGTGTATACAGAATGCAAAGGCTTCTGTGTGGGCCAGATTCATCTAAGGAAGAAAGATTCACTGGCTTGTTTGTCTCCCGAACTATGCAGAGTCTTCTGAGAAGAGAGACCTTGCTTGACCAGTCTTGTGTCACCAGCACCTGACATAGGTCTTAGCAGAGGGTAGCTCTCAAATGGCTCTGAAAGGACAGACTGGGGTTCTGTCCCATGCACATATATTAAAAGCACCTGAAGAGCTTAGGATGCTCTCCCATACCTTTCCAGATCTGATACTAAGTCAGAACTTATGAGAGCCTGGGCCAGGCTTCTGGGCATCCCACTCCCATTGACTCTGCAGGGCTGGAAAGCCCAACCTGGGAAGAGAAGCAGGTGCCAGCCATACACTAGACTAGAGCCATACTTTCCACACCCATTGCATCAGCAGGTATGCTCAGGGCTGCAGGCCCCACAGCACTTTTGCAGCAGCTTTATTGAGCCATTCATGTGTCACACAATCACACAATCACACGATCACCCAATGTCAGTGGTTCCTAATAGGTTCAGAGAGATACACACACCCACCCTTAAAAGAAAGTTAAAACCTTCAACAACCAAAAGAAACTTTTTGGTAATCACTGATAGTTGTGGGACCAAAAGGCAAGCAATTTAGCTGGTATCCCAGTAGAGAGGAGGTATAAGCAGGAGGATCAGGGGTTCAAGGTTAGCCTGGGCTATGTGAGACCCTGTCCCAGAAAAACAAAAAGCCAACCAATCAGTCACCATCCTGCTCATTAGTCCCGGCTTCCCCAGTTTCCTGAGAACTATTGATGTATCTTCTACTTTTGTGGATTTGCCTTTCTAGACATTCCGTGTAAATGGGATCATACTCTCTCTCTCTCTCTCTCTCTCTCTCTCTCTCTCTCTCTCTCTCTCTCTCTGTGTGTGTGTGTGTGTTTCAGTGACAGGCTTTGTACATTACTAGCACGTGTGTAGGGCACATCCATGTTGTAGCATGCTGCTTAGACCTGGAGCATCCCCTAAAGCCCATCTGCTAAAGGTTTAGTTGCCATCTTATTGAGGGGGTCACTAGGTGTCTGAGAGGATGTCTTTGAAGGAGAGAGTGGAGCCTCTACCTATTTAGTCTCTAGCCCTGCCCCCCTGTTTCCTGGTTGCCAGGAGGTAAGCAGCTTCCCACTGAGCACTACCACGATGGACTGTGACATCACAGCCCCAAAGCAGGAGGGCCAAGCAAGCATGGAAAGAGTTAAGGAACCATGGCCAACGTAAGCATTGATGACCTTGGGAATTTTGCCACAGTGACAGAAGTCTGGGTAGCAACGCTTCTTCCCTTTTCATGGCAGAAGATATTATATGGAGAGTTTGTTGTGTCAACACCAAGCAAAATGCAGAGATAACTCTCCAATTCAGACCTTACTAGGAGAAATAAACTAAGGATAGGAACGGAATCTGGAACACATGGGCACGTGCCCTAGAGGCCTCTGATGTTGGAAAAAGCAAAGCAAAGTTGGGAACTTTAGGAGAGAGAAATCTACACGGCTTGTTTTGAGGTCAGGTCTGATAGCACACTGGGTGCCCGCAGGAGCTCTGACTGTCGTGTGGCAGGTAGCATTGCCTGCAGAAAGCTAGTCTTTAGGTTACAGTGGTTATTCTGTGGTTGGCTGCTTAGTGAAAATAGCCCTTAGGACTGATGGGCCATGGTGGGGTATCCCCATTTTCATGGCCCCTTGACTGTGTTAGTAGAATATGACAAGATGCCCCCATTTGCAAGAAGTTATCAAAACCTATTTGTCTAGTGAGGGCCTTGGGAGTTGTTCCATTTGAACTTTAATGGTTGTTGCTGCGAAGAACACATGCAGACTTGGGAATCTGGCATGACCTCTGTGCTGTCGATGTGCCTAGGCACTGCCACCTTAGAGCTGTCTCCGAAAGTCCTTAAGTCTAGGGCCAACAGAGGAAGAGAAACTGAGAGACTTCAGGCCTTTGAGAGGGCTGCATAGGCCAGCACTATCCTAGATCTCTAAGGGCTGTCAGAGCATCAGGTTGGTGGGTGCTGGGAATGCTAACGATCTCACCATTTTGCATTGGTCCCCATCCCCTAATTGAAGGGTTGAGGAGAAATCCATTGTTCTACCCACAATCCCTTTGTGATAGTAAGGACTTTTGAGAGCTCAACCCCAGCATTCTTAATAGCCTGAGTGAGGTGAGCACCATGGCCTAAGGCTGCTACCACCTCATTTCTTCTAGGGGTGTGTGTGTGTGTGTGTGTGTGTGTGTGTGTGTGAGTGAGAGAGAGAGAGAGAGAGAGAGAGAGAGAGAGAGAGAGAGAGAGAGGTGATGATGATGATGATGATGATGATGAGAGTGTGCTCTACTACTGAAGATTGAACCTAGAACCTCATGCATGCTCGTCAAGTGCTCTGCCACTGAGAGACAACCCTAGAAGCAGATTATCTTCTAGGTTGGTTGTAGGGGGGAGTCTATTTCCTTCAGAGCTACCACTGCTAGAAGCTGGCATCTGCCTGTTGCCAGTGTGACAGTTGATCTGCAATGACTTCCCAGTCCAGACTGTAAGTCTCTCACTGTGCACCTGGCCTCCCACCTCTAATCCTCACCTAAGAAAGAAATCATCATGTGCTGCAAAGATGAAGGAGAGTGAATAAGAGAGGAAATGAGGCAAAAGTCCACTCACAGATGCCCCAGAGATGACTGGAAGCACATACGTTTGTTCACTCCACATTTTTCTATCACAGGCAGGACCACCCAACCGTCTTACTCAAAGCCACAGTTCATAGTCTACACTCAGCTTGGACCATGGGACAGTCCTGAAGCCTCTCTGGTTTATTTATCATCTCAGGAGAGATGGCAGGCAGGAGCACTGTGAGCAGCTACCATCCCCAGAGCGTAGCCACTGCCCTTTGGAAATGGCTCCAAGTGTCCATGAAAGCCCTATGAAGGGGTTACAGCAGCCTCAGCTTGCAATGAGAGGACCTGAGGCCTGCCCAGGCCCACAGCCCTATGTGCTGTCACCTGGGCTCCCACCATGTCAGAGGGTGTGCATATGTGTATGAATGTAGAGGAAGATGAACACATGTGCATGTGCGTGTGCGTGTGTCTTTATATAAGTGTAAAACTACACAAGTGTGGCTTGGTGGTGGTGGTGATGCCTTTTATCCGAGCATTCCAGAGGTAGAGGTAGGCAGAACACTGAATTCAAGGCCAGCCTGGTCTACCGAGTGAGTTCCAGGACAGCCAAAGTTACACAGAGCAAAGGTATGTGAACATGTGGGTCACATGGTTTTGAGGGAGGGTGTGAATATATGTGCAGATGAGACCTGGCACTGCTTGTATGGTAATGAGTAGAAGGATGTGTAGCCTGTGGAGCTGGGTTGGGGCACCCACAGGAAGGGGTGTTGTGGGTTTGTAAGCATTCTTTGCTTCTGGCTCTTTGACCACAGCAGACCTGTGCCAGGAATACCAGAGGAGCATGAACCTCAGAGGAGACAAGACTGGGGCCATTTATGAAGTTCCTATAAGACCCCAGAGTTAGAGGACAGGTCTCAGACAAGTCTATAACTCAAGGACAGCAGGGAGTCACTTTGTCCAAGCCTCTGTGACCCAATAGACAACGATTTCTAGAGGCCTCTAGTTTACACTAGGAAGCCTCTCTGGCTGGGTCCCAAACCCCTTTTCCTGGCCATGCCTTCTGTGCTCAGGTCTGTAACACTTGTGCTGCAGTGTGGCCCCAGTCTGTGGAATGCAGCTGTGCCTGCACCCACCTGAGTCAGGTAGGGACGCTGGCTTCAAGTGAGTGCACTCAGTATGGCTTAAAGAATGCAACCAAAGAGAAAATACCCCAAGTATTTACAGAAAAAGCTGTTTCCCTCTTTCATCTGAGTTGCCCAGAGGAATACAGCTGCAGTTAAGTGCAAGGCAGCTTTCGGCTCATGATGGATGGGCCTAAGGATGAGGGGAGGGGAGCAGTAGGGGAGGAGTGAGATGAAGAGGAGCTGTGAAGGATGGGGATCAAGAGGAGGAGGAGCAGCAGCAGGGGGAGGAACAGTGGGAGGAGGAGCAGCAGAAGGAGGGGGAGCAGCAAGGGGAAGAACAGCGGGGGGGGGGGGGAGGAGCAGTGGAAGGAGGAGCAGCAGTGGGAGGAGCAGCAGGGGGAGGAGCAGCAGCAGGAGGAGGAGTGATGGAGAAAAGTAAGTGCTCCCTGCCTCAGGATGTTTTGTTATAGCATGCTGTCACAAAGAATCTAGTCACCTGGATCCTTGCCCACCACCTAAGAGGTACAAATGGCCCAGAACTGATGCCTCAGAGGGGACCAGGGAAGGAAGCAGCAATGTTGGCTTACTTAGATTCTCACTCTTCAGCTCCCAGGGTCCTGACCTTCTCATGTCCTTTGAACTTATAGTTTAGGGTGGTGGTGGTGGTAGTGGTGGTGGTGTGTATGTCTGTATTGTACATATGTGTGTTTGATGCATACAATTGTATGTGCAGATGCACATGTGCTGTGGCATGCTTATGGTAAGGTCAGAAGGTCTTCCGCTGTCTTTGAGACAGGGTCTCTTTGCTCTTCGTTGTGATGTACACAGGCGAGTAGCCTGCTAGCTTCTAGGGAGTCTCCTGTTTCTACTTCCTACCTTGCTAAAGGAGCATGCAGACTCTGTGCACATGTAACTTTTCCCAGTGGATTCTGGGACTCCAAACTTCCCTCCTCTCCTACAGCAAGGGCTTTACCCACTGGCATCTCACCTGCCCCAAGCCCTATTTAATATGCAACCCAGTCCCAGCAACCCAGGCCATGTTGGTTGTACTCTCAGATGTATCAACTAGGGATTGTTCTCTCTCTTTCTCTCTCTCTCTCTCTCTCTCTCTCTCTCTCTCTCTCTCTCTCTCTCTCTCTCTCTCTCTCTGTCTCTCTCTCTGTCTCTGTCTCTCTCTCTCTCTGTCTCTGTCTCTCTCTGTCTCTCTCTCTCTCTCTGTCTCTGTCTCTCTCTGTCTCTCTGTCTCTCTGTCTCTCTCTCTCTGTCTCTCTCTGTCTCTCTCTGTCTCTCTCTCTCTCTCTCTCTCTCTCTCTCTCTCTCTCTCTCTCTCTCTCTCACACACACACACACACACACACAGAGACACACACCCTGCTCCAGCACAGATGGAATGATTTCTGTAGCAGTTAGGGTCCTTTACAATGTATTAACACAACACAAACTAACTCAGGGACAGAGAACTCACTGGTTCTTGGAGCTGATGGGTCCTATGGCAATGAATGCCGGCCCAGCCTGATTTGGGGCATGAACACTATTCCCAGGAACCAGCAGCACACATCCCCGCCTCTACTTTCTCAGCCAGTATCAGACTCCGTTTTCCAAGCTGACAAGTGGTCTGTCCACAGCTGTCGGCTTCTCTTTCCCCTTTGTTTCTCTCTGCTGAGAAATGGCCAATGTATCTTCAGTTCACACCTAACTCCCAAGACTTGCTCTGGTTGGCTATGATGGGATCAAGTCACCAGCTGCTCCTTAACAGTTATTGGTGGGAACTGGGAGAGGTGATTGGTGGGAACTGGGGGGGGGGGTGACTTTGGAAACTAGAAGGGATGACTGGTGAGAACTTGGAGGATAACTTCTGGGAAGTGGGGAGGTGACTGGTGGGAACTGGAGAGATAGCTGGTGAGAACTGGAGAGGTCACTGTGGGAACTAGGGGCAGCACCAGGTGGGGACAGGAAAAGGGAGGTGGCTGGTGGAGAACTGAAGAAATGGCTGTTGGCGGCTGGAATCAGTAACTAGTGGGGTGACTTCCATTTTGGTGGCTGAGGGAAGCTGAGCTGGGCTGAGGAGCCAGTGTCAGCCATATTAGCCTTGCTAGAAAAGGTAATACCAAAAAAAAGAGTGTCCTGACAGGGTAAGCCAGACTTGTGCAGGAGATGAATAGACCCAGGATCCTGGAGGGGGGTACATTCCTAGACTGAGGCACATTCCTGAGGAGGGCTCAGCAGAGGTGATCCATCCCAGGAATCAGGAAGTCCTGATCATACTGAGAAGCTCAGATAGCTTCAGTGGGGCACAGAACAGTGATGTTCAGCATAGGGAAACAAGGTAGGCTGAGATGGCCCTCTGGATGCTGTGAAGTGTGAGCCACACTTTGGTGACGGGTACCCTGTGGGAGTCCTAGCCAGAGGTCATGTCCAAACTCTCTCCTCTCAAACCCCCTCCTGCCCTCCAGATCCTCGGTGTCACGGCCACTGTGAGGGTTTGGGCCAGGCCCAGCAGTCAGACTCTGATGCTATCTACTTGGCATTATGTATGAGTCAAGGAATTTTCTGGAGCCAAATTTCTCCCCAGACCTTCCTAGACCTGAGCACCCCACCCTGAGGAGTTCTGGGCTCTGGGCAGCACCTGGTACATTGTCTGCACTTCCTGGAGGACTTGTCAGAAAGAGATTGATGTCTCTCCCTCCGGCGGTGCGGAAAAGCCTTGCTGCTGCTTTAGACAGATTTGGGGCACCGCTGGGAGACACAGAGGGAGCTCAGCTTCAGCCCCACCCACTGGGTGCAGGAAGCCCCTCCAAAGAGCTAGTTGCCAGTTGTATACACTCCAAGACAGGGAGCTCACTCTTTCTCAAGCCTCCCCTCAGCAGGGGTGAGCTTGGTAGAGAAGGCTAGCCTCTCAAGGAACAGGCTCCTGGTCAGTGCCTAAGCCACAGTTGCTATATCTGCACCATAGACAAGCTCTGCTAACTTTGGGCCGGCTTCTACACCAACCCAGTTGAATCGGGGCTTGGGTCCTCACCCAGTGTTGACAGATGCCACAAAGTTTGGCAAGGAATCTGAAAAGCCCATCTTCTGGGCTCAACCCACCTGTGTAGTAAGCATGGCTCAAAACCGATCTTGAACCCACTGCAGAATAGTATTCTGCTGCCCAGGAAGACTCCTCCTACTAGGTAGGGTCCAAGTTCTGTCCTTTAGTCACATCTTCCTTTCTGCTTACCCTGTCCCAGACAAGAATGCAGAGCCTGTGGGGCAACGCTCACGGACCCTGGACATTGCTTTCTCTAGGCTAGGCTGGGTTGACCCCTCTTCTAGTTGTGTTATGCCCGATTCTCGTTTCTTTTGAACAGATAGCATCTCGCTATGTAGCAATTCTTTTAACTCAGCTTCCCAGGAACTGGTGTTACAGGTGTGTGCCACAAGGCTTGGCTGCTCTTCTTCCATCCTAGAAATCACAAAGGATGACCACTGTGTGTGTGTGTGTGTGTGTGTGTGTGTGTATGTGTGTGTGTGTGCATTAGGCATCCATCAGCAGGACCTCAGACCACTGGCTTTTTAGCAGTTTCTTGCAAATCCTGGGTTTATGGCCATCAAAGCGCTCAGTTTTTCTCAATCTCCCATTCTGTGGTTTTTGTGACCAATTTCAATATAAAAAATTCTTGAGTGTTTGCCTCTCTTCTGGCTGTACTAACCAATGTCCTAGTCTGTAGGAGGGACAGCATTCTTCCTGGGGCTCCACATGACCCCCGATAGGCATGCCAGGTGATGGGAACCAGGGTCCAGTTGTACAAGACCCCCCTGCTCCACAGAGGCACTGAGTCCTGGCCACTGGCTCAGTTTGAATGTGCTCCCTATGTTCTGCACACATACTCTTCCTCAAGCCCAACTTCCAACCTCCTGCCTCAGCGCACAGATTCCCCACCCACCAGTCCCCATGGCAGGTTCACTTGCAATCACTATGGATTTTGCCGCTTCCTTCCTCCCATGGCTGTTGCCTGTGTTAGAGCTATATCGCCTGTGGTCCCCCGGGCACTGAGGGACAATATCCCTCCCGGTTTCTCTCCTGCCATTTTTCACCTGCATCCTAATCTCTGCTTCATCTAAAATGAGTTCTGGCTGCTTACAGTGTGCCCAGATGCTTCCCTGCCTTGAAGAGAGCCCTGATGGCTCCTCAGCTCTGTCACTGGAGCCTCAGCCCTCCATCCACAGGGCCTCCTTCCTGTTTTTTCCAGGGGCTGCATCCCACCCACGCAGGCACAGGCAATGCATCTCTAGTCAGTCCCCCTTACTCCCTGGCTGCTGTGAGGCTCTTGCCTCCCTGGAGGCCCATCCCAACCCTTCTCCCAGTGTCCCTTGCTACTCCTGCAGCACACAATGCTCACCAGCTTCTGTGAGCTCCATGGTTACCTTGGGTCTGGAACCTTAAATGCAGAGATGGAAGAGGGTGCACCTCAAAGCAGGCAGGACCAGTGTCGGCTTCCATCAGGCCTTCTGGAGGACCTGCCCCTCTCCCACCCCTCCCCCACCCCCAGCCCTTGGTCATAGCACAGGTGACACAGCAGCACAGAGCATGCGTTCTTTGCAAAATGAACTAGTTGAAAGAACACACCTGAGGCCAAACAGCCCTCCATTCTCCTTGCAAACAGAAGTGAGCACGTTTGCTACACTAGGCCAGTTGTCACGGATTGATGACTGTCCCAGTTGGGGTATTCTGGGAAAGGAGGTCGAGTAAGATTCAGATCTGAGCTCTGTAGGAGACAGGTGGACCCTAAGCCTTGGAGTGGGTGCTACCCACCTGTGTCACTGTCTCAGTTGGAGTAGCCAGGCACTTGTCCCCCTGGCTCTAAGTGCCCAACACAGGCCACTAGGGCAGAGCTTCTCTGTGTCCTACAGAGCCTTACTGGAGAACACATAAATATGGATGGCTCAAAACTGTCCTGGAGACAGATGAAGTAGCAGACTGACGGGTGGAAGGATCCTACCTTGTTAAGCAGGGGAAGCTTCTGGGAGGAGGTAGCATTTTTATGGCATATGAACTGCATCAGAATGGAACTATTCAAACAGGTTTCTTAATCCATAGGACAAAATCAGTGTGTCTAAAAGGTAGCATCCTTCCTGGGACTGGAGGCCTGATGGAATCCAGACAGGATGCACAGCAGGAGCTGGGACTTTTGATAGTGGGGACACAACCTCCCATGGGATCCAAGGGGAATCAGGCAGGGACAATGACTCCTCAGCATCTTCCAGGGGCCAGTTTGCTGAGGCTAGACCCAGTCTGCTGAGGCTAGACCCAGATGTGTATTTATTTCCTCCTGGGTTTCCCTTTGGCCTTGTGAAGTGCTGCTTTGAGTAGCAGACTCTAGCATACCTATTCAACCCTCCTTTAATGTGGGAAACCAGAGGTGTGACCTGATAGGGAGATGTCCTTCTGCTGAACTAACTCCCTTTGAGCATGTTCTGAACACCTGCTGGGGACCATCCCCCAGAAGGTGCTGGAGACCCAGTCACTACAGGGCCTTCAAAGCCTCAACTTGTTTGACCTGCAGCATGGAAGAGGGCTAGGAATCCTGATAGTTCAGAAACCAGGATGTGGCCGGGCCTCAAGGTGGGGAGCTAGGATGAAAGGGTTTGATTCTTCTGCTGTTGTCATTGCGGGGGTGGGGTGGGGGAACTGGCTACCCAATGAGTGACCAGTCCTGGCCAGGGCAGTTGTGACTGTCCTGAATACAGTGAGATCTCTGAGACTTTGATTCAGAGTGCAGAGTTAGCAGAGCTAGGCTGGATGTCACCTGATTAAGGGCCCATTCAAGGTCACCATGGCTCCAGTCCAACAGTGGCTGCAGAGGAAGAGGAGAGGCCTAGAGGGAGAGGCGGGTTGCATGAGGTGGTGGTAGCCATTATAACCCTAGAGCTTTGGAGCCTAGTTCGGCTCAAGGACCCACTGCCACAGGTTCCTGGTCAGTGCCTAAGCCACAGTTGCTATATCTGCACCATAGACAAGCTCTGCTAACTTTGGGCCAGCTTCTACACCAGCCCAGTTGAATCGGGGCTTGGGTCCTCACCCAGTGTTGACAGATGCCACAAGTTTAGCAAGGAATCTGAAAAGCCCATCTTCTGGGCTCAACCCACCTGTGTAGTAAGCATGGCTCAAAACCGATCTTGGACCCACTCAGACCAAAGAGAATGAACCTGCGTTTGGACTGAGCTGGGCTGATCTCACCAGACTTGGAGAGCAGAGCAGAAAAGGGGTCGAGAGTAAGCAGAGTACACTCATTAAGGGAGGGTACCGCATCGAGGCTGTGGAGACAGAGGGACTAGATGTCAGGCCCACGTTGCCTGGACCAAAGAAGAGAATGAAAGCAGTAGCTGGTTAACAGGGCCTAGAGTATAGGGCCGGGCTTGCACTTGGCCATGAGCTACGGTGACAGTTTCTGTGCCTTTCCCTGTCTTCCCTGCAGATCCTGGAGGAGAACATGAAGCTGGAGTGTAAGTGCCATGGTGTGTCAGGCTCCTGTACCACTAAGACGTGCTGGACCACACTGCCACAGTTCCGAGAGCTAGGCTACGTGCTCAAGGACAAATACAACGAGGCCGTCCACGTGGAGCCTGTGCGTGCCAGTCGAAACAAGCGGCCCACCTTTCTGAAGATCAAGAAGCCCCTGTCCTACCGCAAGCCCATGGACACTGACCTGGTGTACATCGAGAAGTCACCCAATTACTGTGAAGAGGACCCAGTGACAGGCAGCGTGGGTACCCAGGGTCGAGCCTGCAATAAGACAGCCCCTCAGGCCAGTGGCTGTGACCTCATGTGCTGTGGCCGTGGCTACAACACGCACCAGTACGCCCGGGTGTGGCAGTGCAACTGCAAATTCCACTGGTGCTGCTATGTCAAGTGTAACACGTGCAGCGAGCGCACGGAGATGTATACATGCAAGTGAATGCGGTCACAGGCCAGATCACAGGCAGGATACAGTTTCCCTGCAGGCCACTGCCTGGATGCTCACAGGGAAAGAACCACAGAAGCACTGTCCTTGTCTTTTCTGCTGAGGGGGAGGGGTATTCTGGGTTTCCTGCAGACTCCTGTGGGAAGCATCTCTCAGAGGCCTGCCCATTCTTCTCTACACGGCTGCTGCTCGGCCACCCTCCCTCAGACACCGCCCGAGCCCCTCCAGGACTGGAACAAAGTTTTCTACGGCAGGAGCTCTGGAGCCTCGGGCCTCGTCATAGCAATATTTAACAGTTTATTCTGATATGAGATAATATTAATTTATTTAATTAAAGAGAATTCTTCCACTTCGTCGGGATTCGTCTTCTGCAATCAAAGTGGACTGCTTGAGGTCCTGGTGGGATGACTTCCTAGGACTGGGAGCTGAGAACAGCTGTACATAATTATTCTTTATGCAGATGTTTCTACTAGTTGATTTCACAAGTACCCTTCTGCAGCTGGTGTTAAGTACAAAGAGAAGACGGTCTTTATACACATATAGATATATATATGCATACACATTTGTAACTTTGTTTTGTTTTGTTTTTGCTGTTTGCTGCTACCTATCCAGACTCTAAGCTGGTCCAGATCTGGAATTGTTTTTCTCCGGGACGTGCCCCTATCCTTTTGCCCTTTACAGTTCAAACCTCTCCTTTAGAAAAGTTCCATTGGGAATGGTGTGTGTGATGGGGTCGAGGATCACAAATTCCCAGCAGTTTCCATCCTGAAACGTGAACCACTGGATAAGAGGCTTTCTAAGAGACTATTTTTCTATGGATATTTTATTTATATGGAGTCTGCCTGCGGTGCCCCATGGCCCATGCCTCTTCTTAACACTGGTACTCACTCAGGGGCAGGAGGACAAGGCCAGGTGTGTGGGCAGGTCCCTCGGGGACCCTCACACAGCTGGAGCCTGGAGTTCTATTTGCCAAGGGGGCCATAGCAGTTACCAGATGCCTGGGCCGGGGTATCATCTGTGTTAAACAAGAGGGAACCATCCCCTGGCTTTAGCCTGCTAAGCTCAGGGCTTGGAATGGGGTCACTGGATGGTTATCTTGGGAGATGACCTCGGAATGAGCCTCTGCGGTGGGTCAGTCAGTGTCTCACACACTTTGGGAAACGTGGGACCTGGCATTCATCATCAGGCAGAGGCCAGCTCAGGGATGCCGCTATCCCATCAGGACAGCCCAGGCACTGCCTCTAGGTGAGGTGTAGTCCTAAGAGAAGGGGTCAGAAAGGAGGGGGAAGGAGGAAGCCAAGGAGTGTTGGCCATCCTCAGTGAAAGCGATGGGAGCGTTCTCTCAGCAGCAGAGACACAGCTGTACCTGTATCTCTCCAATGGGAAACCCCTCCAGAAGGCTGGGGATATTTTTTATGTGTTTCCACATGCATTTTCACCTGTGTGCATGTAAGCACATGTGCACACTCCTGTGCCAGCACTCTGAGGCACCTTCAGGGTGCTCATGGATACATGTGCTTACAATATCTCTCTGTGCCTGGGAGATCAGACCATGTGCATGGAGCTGTATGCCTGAGCATTTGTGGTCCCGGGGGTTATTTCCAGGTATCTGCATTTGTGGGTGGGGTGCAAGGTAGACAGCAGGGAACTGATTTGATTGTGTTGAGCCACAGTGAGACTGCAACTCTGAACTCTGTCTCCACAGCTGCTGGTGAAACTCAGATGCCTGTGAGACCACAGCCCTGAGCCTCGTGGCCTACGTGCTGGGAGCCCCTCAGTGCCTAGGTCATATCCAGTCCCCCACCTGGGTTACATCACGACCAATAAACATGGCTGTATGGCTGATTTCTTCCCTTGAATGTATATTTTAATTTCTTCTTTTGTGTAGGTGTTTGGATGTATGGGCCTGGAACTAGAAAGATGGAGTGGATGAACAGATGCGTGGATGGATAGATGGATGGGGGAGTGGGTGGGCAGATGGGTGGACAGACAGATAACAGATAGATAATAAGTGAGCTTTGGCAAGTAGGTGAGTAGATGTGTACATGGATGTGTAGGAGGATAGACAGAAGGATGGGTGTCTAGATAAATGTGTGAATGGATAAATATGTATTTGGTAAGGAGAAAACTCTACAGCATTTCTCAAATTCCCACGTCATATCCTCCCCTCTTCTCTCCACACATCTATAGGATCTCCATTGAGCATGGGCTTTCCCAGATATCAGTCTTTCTGTTTCTGGCCTCACTTGTACCTGGAAATGGGGGAGCTCCAACTAGCCTCACCAGGTGACTGTTTCATTAGTAATAGCAACATAAACACAACGCAAATGATGCCCTGCTTCAGCATCCAAATGAACAGAGGGCCCGCATGAGGGCAGCTAGTCTTGCCAGACCAACACAGGGCTTGCTGCTAGCCTGTCAGCCAATCCCATAATGCACTGCAGGCATCCGGCCTCGGGGCCTGTCCTCTCTTTGAATGCCAAGCGTGACTGTGCTCTGAGCCTCAGTTTCTCCATCTGTGAAATCAAGGAACTAACACCTTCCTCTCAGACTACTGGAGAATCCTTCCAGGAATGACCACGTGGCATTCAGAGTGGCAAGACAGCACATGAAGGCTAGAGCTTGCTAATGTCAGTCATTATCAGGATGTCCACTGAGAGGCCTGTGGCCAAAGGAGTCTTCTAGCCCAGCTTAACAGGGTACACCCTTGGCTCTGTGCTGGCAAAGCCACCCCTGTTCCATCTGTTGTACCCCACAGTGGTTTTCCAGCAAAACTAATGCTTAAAAGACTGGAATCTTAAATCACTCCATCAAACCGTCAGCCAGATGGCAGAGGACAGTGGGCACAAGCCAGGTAAGCAGTTCCACATAGGTCTTTCCTGTCACATGACAAGGTAGGCTTGTGAGGCCAAGTCCACAGCCCTGACCCCAGCTCTGATTCACCAAGCAAAGCTGGCCCTCTGGGTTTCTAAATACATCCTCCCTTGGACCCACCATTCTCAGCATAAAGCAAGATAGGACTGTGGACAAACTTGGTCTTGGCATGGAGAAACTGAAGCCGAGAGAGGAGCAGGGAACCCCTCAACAGGATTTAGGTCAAGAGAGTCCTGAGCAAAGCTTTTCTCCAGGAGGTAGAGGCTTCCCCCCACACAAGCAGGTCTGAACTGTAACCCAAGCATCCAGGAAGCCTTCCCTCCCCCCCTCCCAACCCCCGACTGACAGGTGAGAGCATCTTATGGACGAGAAATCTCACACCAGGAAGCAAGAACAAAGACTGCAGCCTATGTGACCTCACATCAGCACCCAGGCCCGAGCCTTCTGCTACTTCCAATGGAGGATTAAGGGAGATGAAGACAAAGGACCACACAGGCTTTGGAGAGCCACATAGGCTGTTAATGCTAGCTCCTCTCCATCTGAGCAATCCCACAGGCAAGGAACTCTGTCACAGCCTCCCAGGACAATACGTGGGTCCCCTGACTGGCCTCTCCACTTGCCTTTGTTTCTTTTCCTGCTACTGGAAAAAGCAACTTATGAAGGACAGGATTCATATCAGTGCACAGCTCAATGTACAGTCCATGTGCCGGGGAACTCAAGACAGCAGGAGCTTAAAGCAACTGGTCACAATAGGTCCTCAGTCGGAAGACAAGAGCAGTGGTCACATGCCTGCCAATACTCACAATGCTTGTTCCACATACACAGCCTAGGTCCTGCCACACTTAAGATGGCCAGGAGAGAGAGAGAGAGAGAGAGAGAGAGAGAGAGAGAGAGAGAGAGAGAGAGAGCAAAGAGCTGGCCTTTTAGGCTCCACCCACCTTCTTCTTGACTTCACCTCCACCTGCCTCAGCCCCCCCTCCCCAGTACACTGTTCTTCTGACCTTCAGGCAGCTCCTCCCTAACTTGATTCAAACACCAGCTCCTCAATATCTCTGCCCTGGCTCCCCATACCTCTCACCGACTATCTTTTTGTTCTCTCATAGCAGTTACCCCTAGCTGAAATGGGAGCTTCTATATCTTAGGGACTGTAAAGAATAGTCATCAGGAACACCGAGTCCAGGGGTGGCAGCACATACAGCACTTGGGAGGTGGAAGCAGGGATTTAAGGTTATCCTTAACTACACTGTGAGTTCAAAACCAGCCTGAGAGACAGGAGACCTTGTCTCCAAACAAACAAACAAGCAAACACATTAAGTAAGTAAGTAAGTAAATAAATAAAGTGAGCATGGCTAGGCAGGCTCAGAATCCCAGTGTTCAGGAAGCCAAGGCAAGAAGGTGATGAGTCTCCTCTCTCTAAAAGATGAGTGAGCAGTGCCATAGGCATAAGGGTACAAGATGCACACACCCAAGTACAGGTCACACACACGACATAGAAAATGCTGCAAACCCATTTTTGGGAGCCATGCCTTGGATTTTACTCTCTCACTGTGGACTCCGGTGCCTACTTAGACACAGACCCTCAGTGCTCCCTCATGAGTACCTGGTTAAGTGAAGGTCCTAATGTGAGGCTAGAGAGAACTGGTGCAACTTGCCTCAGGAGGCCACACCCAGGCGGGAGGCACCCGGGTCTGAAGGGCCAAGAATACTTCTGAAGCTTAGCGTCTGTGCTCCCTTGGGGCCCCGGCTCCCAGCCCAAGCATGAGCGCCAGTCACAGGTCTTCCCTTTCTTGGTCTAGAAAGGTTGACGTGCAAGTCAGCTGTCCACAACTGTGATGGAAGAGCCAAGATCGTGGCTAGAAAGGAGGAAGGTGCTACTTGGTTTTGGCCCCTTTGCTTTGAGCCCATGGCGAGGCAATGCATCATAGTGGGAGTACGTAGTAGGAGCGGGTGGTGGAATACAGGGTGAGGCACGTGGTGAGAGGATGAGATGGGAGCACATGGGACAGCACGTGATGGAGCACATTGTAGAGCATGTGGTGGGAACACATGGTAGAGCAAATGGTGGGAACGTGTTCTGGAGCACATATATGATGGAGCAAAGCTGTCCACGGCACTGATTTCCATTTACATAAAGAGTTTTAATAGTTTTCAACCGAGTGGCCAGAGGCTTTCAGAGGGCATGGCCCTGCTTAGCATCTCTGGGACCTTCCTTAGCTTCCCTAAGCTCCTTAGCTCAATGACTCAATGCTCAGCCTACCCTCCATTATCCCAGGCAGGCACCCTCTAGCATCACTACCTGAAATACCAGCTCACTGCCTACCCCCACATGATACCCCAATTCCTGCCCAGTTCCATCTGTCTTCCTGGCCCTTATCAAGCTGATTGGCAGAGCGTATGTGCTTGTTGACTAGCTTTGAGAGGTGGGCAAGCTGATCAATGCCAAATGCCCAGATGGGATCCCAGAAGAGAGAACAGAGACCATATGCTGCCTTTCTAACCCTTCCTATAAGAAATTCCAAGGCAATTCACTATGGGTATCCTGGCATTTCTAAGAGTTCACCTCACTTAAGAGCCCTTTTGGCTGTTCATAAGCAGGAGAAAGGACATACGTTGTGCAGCAGAGGAAGAAAGAACACTGTGTTTGAGCTTTTTCAGACCAGAGCCATGTCTTAGTTGGCTCAGTAGGAGCAACTCCCCAAAGGAATGATGGGAAGGATCAGAAACCTGTTATAGCCATGCCTGGATGAGGAGAAGCAAGCACCTTCCTCTCTCTAACAGCCGATTGGGTCGGCAGAGCCCTGGGAATCCCTCACTCTGTCCCTCCCTAGTGCTGAAATGCAAGGAGCTAGTGGTATCAAGCCATAAAGGGCCAAGTTTTAGCTACCCAAGCAACTGGGATGACCAACTAAAACAGGGGCACAGCCATCTCATTAGCTAGGAGGAAGGAAGGAGCAGAGGCAACTAATGCTAAGTCATCATCTCAGGGAAGGAAGGAACTGTAGGGCAGGTTACGGCAGCTACCCCTCTCTATGCTCTCAGCGGTGTGTAGGAGCAGCCATCCTTTATACTTGTTAATGGCAGATGCTCCCTAGTTTAAAAACACACAGAAGTGTCTAAACGATGAAAATACACATGATCCCTCTGAGTCTCTTATGCTGAGAGATGGTGACTGTTGCCAGGCTTGACTGTGGGAATGGAAACCTATTCATGTTACAGAAGACTTGAATGGGCCTCAGGCTGCTTTCTGCTCTCCGTGGCCAACACACGTCACAGCACCTCATTCTCCTGCTGGTTTTAGTGGGATCTGTGACTTCTGGGGAGAGTCATCTGTCTAGCTACCATCAGAAGCAATGTCTTTCTGTGCAAGCATGCAGATCAGCACAGTGCTATGACCATGTCTCAGAAGTGGGACTTCTGGGTCAATCGATGCTAGACGTTTTTGTTAATTCCCCCACTAAACTCTGACTGATGGGAACCCAGGGCAGGGAGTGGGGTATAACCCTGCAGAGCCCTTGGAGAGTGAGTTTGCCTCTGCTGGAGATTGCAGTTGTCATCCACCAGGGTACCACAGATAGGTCCCCTCTTCCAGTTCTGGACTGTCCGTGTGACCTTTTCGCCTGTCCCCACCAGCAGATCTTATTTACATACAAGCCCTCTGGCAGCTGAGTCCAGTTCCATCTTCATGAGTCACTCTCACAGCTACTAACTGAAGTCTCCAAATAATCAGTAAGCAAATGATGGCCCTACCCTGCCCAGGGACTCCAGCAAAATACACATAAGAAACACAACTTTTGAGAACCAGTGCCACTGTTTGTCACCACAGATCAGGGGTGCAGGTGCTAACATGTGCAAGCTAGCAGGGAGGCAGAGGAGTATGGAGGGATCAAAAGATGAGGGGCAACTTGAACCAGCTGCAGGGGACAGTTCCAGCCAGGACACAGAAACTCCGCCGCCACACCGGGGAGGCAAGGTGTCAAGTCTGGAGCTGAAGGCTACAGAGATCACAGGCGGAGGGCACTGCACACCAAGGGCCTCTTCTGATATGGACGCGTGGTGAGAATAAGAGCATGAGGGGTAGGGCTTGTTGCCAGCACCTGTAACATTCAATCGTCTGGTGCTGGTCCTCACATCTCTGCTCTGTGATGTTCGGCAGGGAAGCTGCCAGTTTAAGCCTGCTTTAGGATCAGGCTGTTCCCTTGGGGAAACGGACTAAGGCCAGCATGTTCTGTGTCTCCATTTTCACAGTAGTCCATGGAGCTAGCACAGTGTATATGTGATTGAGTGTATGTGATTCAAGGAACAGCGCTGCACGGACTCTCAGAAGGGGCCTGGCATGCAATGAGCCGCCACCCACGGTGGTTTTGGTGGCTCTGCCCTTGGCTTTAGCATTGGTGAGTCCAAGAGCAGATTTGGGAGGTTGAGATGTCCCAGATGCTTCTTCAGGTCAGGATCCAGAGCCACCCAGGCCTCCGGGGCTCAGGGCCACCAGGTGGCCAACCCTCCTCAGCAGGCAGCAGCTAGAAAGCAAAGCAAACACACGGAGGGCAGGAAGCTCCTGGGCCGCAGGAAAGCAAACACACTACTTCCTCCTGCCACACGCTGCCGTCGCCAACCTTTCCCAGGGCCCATCCTTGGGAGACCTCCTCAGGCCCCCGGCCTGTGTTTGGACAGCTTGTTGGAGAGTCTGGGTGGAGAAAGGGGAGAGGCAGATCCAGGCCCAGGCTTGCTGAGACCCCATCTTGTGCCCTAGTCTCCCAGCCAATCCTCAGGGCACTGCATGGAACCACTCCCTACCCCCATCCACAGCCTATGCCCTGCACTGGGTCACAGGCCTTGTCTGTGTGTGGTGTCAAGAAAGAGTCATGGAAATAAAAAGTAGTCATAACCAGTGTTGGCCAAGTGCTCCCTAGAGGCCCAGCACAAGTCTCTATGCCACCTGCTGGGTGCCTAAGAGCAGCAGTCCCGGCTGGGTCTCTTGGTGACCCTGCAAGACTGAGTTTTCTTTTGGTGCTGGAGATAAAACCCAGGGCCCCAAACAGGTTAGACTTATGCTAACCTCTGCTACTAAACTCTACTCCAGCTCTGTTAGCCCACTTTTCAGATAAGTAAAGGAAGCAAAGAGAAATGAGGCCACTTGTCCAAGGTTATCCAGTTGGAAAAAGACATTTCTATCCAAGGCTCAAATTAGTAATTTTAGCATCTTTGTAAATATATACGTTTCCTCTTGCTACTGAAACAAACTCACCAACTTGGAAGCTTGGCACAGCATACACCTGCTTGCCTGGTGGTGAGAAGTCTATAATCAGACTCCCCACAATGAAGTGAAATGGAAACTTAAGGGGTCTTTGGAAAGTCAATTGTGTTGAATGGTGTTTTGCTGGGGCGAACACATGGAGTGTTTTCCTGAAGCAGACACAGGTGAAAGGATGTTCTGCTAAAGCAAGCACATGAAAGGACACATGCTGAAGGATTCTTTGTTAACAACACACATATATTGGTCCATCTTACATTGTGTAGTTGAACTCCATTTATTGAGACTCTATAGAGAGAAATGCACCGAAAAACTTCTGTTGGTGTGCTGCAGTTTCTCATTGCTTTCACGGACTAGGGTTGATTACCAGAGTGATGTCAGCTGAGGCAAGACACGAGCTGAGGTAAGACCCATGGAGCACACATGATGTTTAGAGGGCATAAAAAGGCCCAATGGACAGTGACAGAGGCTGTGCTGTGTTTGCCTATTATAGAGCTAGCTGTGCAATGCTTGTTGGTCTCAAGTCTGCTTCACTGAGAGAGGCACAGCCAGCTGAGAACTTCTGGCATTCCTGCTGGTCCTTCCTGCTGACTTGTGCTGAGGCTGAGGCCTGGCTGTCTCTGCTAGGTAGTGACATCACTGCTGATTCGAGTTTGCTATCCTGACTCTACCAAACTGGACTGCTGGTGTATCCATGAAGTGTTTGCGAATGGACAGAGCTGCCGCTGCTAACCTTTGAACTGAACTGCCGATTTCCAGACAACACAGACTGGAGTTGTTCCAAAGAACCATTTCTAAACAGGTCCACTTCTTCCATATCCTTTCTTTTCTAGTACCTCTGGTGGGTGATGGGCTAAAAGGAAGATTAAAGCGTTTAAGAACCATTATTTTAAAACGCTTAAAAACATTAAAGTTACACTGAAGCATGGGTGAGGGCAGTGGCTCTCTCCAGAGGCACTGAGAAGAGAAACCCTTTCCTGCCTTGTTTGGCTCCCAGAGGCCACCTGCATCTTGGCTGGCAGTCCTTCCTTCTCTCCAGCTGCAGAACACATTGCCCCAGCCTCTGCCTCTGGGTCCCTCAGCAAGGACCCTCATGATGAATTGGTTCACATGACCAATCCAGGACAGTTGACTTGTTCTCTTCTGTGCATGCATACGTGATTTTATGTCCCTGAACATTCTAGGAACTGCAAATGAGAGAAAGCATGTGGTTTTTCTGAGACGGCCTTAGTTCACAAGCTGAAGTTGGCTCCACTTACATCCGAGTTCTGGAAAATGACATAATTCTCTCACTGCAGTGTATGTGCATGCTTATGTTTTCTCTATCTGTCCCTCTGCTATAGGCTGCATGCATTATCTACTGTGACCAGGGCTGCAATGAGCATGACTGCATAGTGCCTCTGAGGTGCTGACTCAGAGTCCTTTGAGTAAATACCCATGGTGGCACACTGTGACACAGGGTAGACCATACCAACTTCTATCATGACTGGGCTGGTTACACTCCGACCAGCAGTGAACGGGCCTCCCTTCTGCACATGACTACACCAGCATTTGTTGTTTTCTTAATCACTGTCACTGTTGTGTGTTCTTTATTCACAGAAGACCCCTTTGCCATTTACAACAGTATAATCACAGGCAGCAGTGGTCAGGACATGGGCATACCAAGTAGGCTGTAACCCAGTGTACAAGCGCATGGCCACCTGCTGAACACCCTGGTTCATCACTCTGAGATCTTACCTTGAAGACTTGGAATTTGCTCTCAGCTCACCTTGCACCTTTCCAGGTGAAGAGAAAGGAGCCTCCCCCTGCCCATGGGAGTTTGTTCTCACCAGGCTCTAGCATGTGGCCTGCCTCAGAGACCCAGGGTTGGTATGGTGTGCTGTATACCATACTCCACTGCTGACTTGAGCAGAGGGAAAAGTCCCACCTCCCTCCGACATTGACCCACAGTCAGGCCTCAAGCAGATGCTTGCAGAGAGCGAGCAGCAGAAGCAGAGTGTGACTGTCACATCCATAAGCACTGCAGGCAGGGAAACAGCTAGAACTTTCTGAGGGGACACCTCACAGCCAAGCTGCCATCATGGTTTGAGGGAGGGCTGAGGGAGGTTCATGTGCTGGAAGCTTGGTTTTCCCTGTGGTGGGTAGAGGGATGGGATGCTGAAGTGGTTAGATCACTGGAGAAGGTGGTAGGTCACTGTCGGGGCATGGAGTGGGGGTAGTTAGGTCTCTGGAGAGAGGTGGTTAAGTCACTGGGAGGGGGAGGGAGAGGTCATTGGAGGGAAGCAGGTAGATCACTGAAGCATTGCCTTTGGAAGGGCTTAAGGTAGTTTTCTAGGGACTTAGTTCCCCAGGGAATTATTACAAAAACCACACCTAGCCTTTGTCCCTTTGGTCTTCTTTGTTGAAGTATGCACCAGCTCCCGCCATTATGATGCCAACCACCTGGGCCCAGAGCAGAGTCTGAGATGCCAGAGCACCGTGATCTTGCCTGTCTAGCCTTAAAATTACAAGCCTATTTTCTTTCTTTCTTTCTTTCTTTCTTTCTTTCTTTCTTTCTTTCTTTCTTTCTTTCTTTCTTTCTCTCTCTCTCTCTCTCTTTCTTCCTTTCTCTCTCTCTCTCCCTCTCCCTTCCTTCCTCTCTTTCTTCCTTCCTTCCTCTTCTCTCTCTCTCCCTTCCTTCCTTCCTTTCTTTCTTCCTTCCTTTCTTCCTTCCTTTCTTTCTTTCTTTCTTTCTTTCTTTCTTTCTTTCTTTCTTTCTTTCTTTCTTCTATCTTTTACTATTTCTCTCTTTATGTACTAGGTAGGGTTGCTATTGCTGTGCTAAAACACATGACCAAGCAACTTGGGAGGGAAAGGGTTTGTTTGGCTTTGATGAACAAATTACTGTTCATCATTGTAGGAAGTCAGGACAGGAACTCAAACAGGGCAGGAACACGAGGCAGGAGCTGATACAGAGTGATGCTTACTGGCTTGCTCCCCATGGCTTATTCAGCCTGTTTTCTTATAGAACCTAGGGTGGCCAGCCCAGCGTGGTACCATCCACAGTGGGCTGAGACCTTTCTCTGCCTTACAACCAGATCTTATGTAGATATTTTATTAACTGAAGTTCCTTCTTTCAGATGACTCTAGCTTGTATCAAGCTGACATAAAACTAGTCAGCATGACTCTGAACTTCTTCTTCTTGCCTTCAACTCCTGGGTGCTTGGAATTCATGCATGCACCACCACTCTTGGTTTGAGCCTATTTTATACTTTCCAGCCTCAGATATTTAGTTAAGCAACACAAAGAGGCTCACACAGCTGTTCTGTGTGATAGCCAGCAGGCACATGTGGTTGCTGAGCACTTGGAAAGTGGCTCATCCAGGGAAAGTCTTGCATGATAAAAGCCTCACGTCTTTGGAGAAAGAAACCCAAGAAGCTAGGTGAGATCTTGCATGCTCATGGATCAGTAGGATTAACAGTAAAAATGGCCATTCTACCAAAAGCAATCTACAGAGTCAATGTAACTTCCATCAAAATTTAACACCATTCTTCACAGACACTGAAAGGTCAATTCTCAACTTCTTATGGTCAAACAAAAAACTCAGGATATCTAAAACAATCCTGAACAATAAAAGGACTGCCTGAGGTCTCGCCAGTCTCAATTTCTAGTTTTACTACAGAACTGTAGTAATAAAAAAAAATGTATGGTATTGTCATCAAACCAGATTGATCAATGGGCTCAAATTAAAGACCCAGACATAAATCTAAGCACATATGGGCACCTAATTTTTAATAAAGAAGCCAGAAATACACAATGGAAAAAAGATGACCTCTTCAACAAATGGTGCTGGTCAAATTGGAGGTCAACATGTAGAAGATTCTGAATAGACTCATACTTATCACCGAGTACAAAACTCAACTCCAAATGGAACAAAAACCTCAACATTCAGCTAAATACACTGAACCTGACAGAAGATAAAGTGAGGAGTAGCCTTGTACTCATTGGCACAAGAAACAACTTCCTGAACAGAACACTGATACCACAGGCACTAAGACTGATGATTATAAATGGGACCTCATAAAACCGAAAAGCTCTGTTACAAAGGACATTGTCATTTGGACAAAATGGCAGCCTAAAGAATGAGAATTTTTATTTTTAACCAACTCCACATCCAATAGAGGACAAATATCAAAATTAAATAAATTTTAATAAATTTTAAACTCAAGAAACTAGATATAAGAAACCAGAAATAATCCAATTTTAAAATGGGGTACAGATATAAACAGAAGTCTCAATAAAGGAACCTCAAATTGCTGAGAAACACTGAAAGAAATGTTTAATATCCTTAGTCATCAGGGAAATGCAAATCAAAACTACTTTGAGATTCCATCTTACACCTGTCAGAATGGCTACAATCAATAACACAAGAGACAACTCTTGCTTGTGAGGATGTAGAGCAAAGGGAACAGTCCTCCACTGCTGGTGGGAGTGCAAACTTTTACAGCCACTATGAAAAGCAATATGTCAATCCCTCAGAAAGCTGGGAACCAATCTACTTCAAGATCCATCTATTCCACTTTTGGCAACATACCCAAAGGATGCTTCATTCTACCACAAGGACACTTGTTCAACCAAGTTCATTGCTGCTCTACTCATAATAGCCAGGAGCTAAAAACAATCTAGGTATTCCTCGACAGAATAACAGATAAAGAAAATGTGGTATATTTACGCAATGGAGTATTAAAAATACTGTTTAAAAATATGGCATCATAAAATTTGCAGGCAAATGGATAGAGCTAGAAAAAAAAGTCATCCTGAGTGAGCCCTCCCCCAGCAAGATATATATGGTATGCATTCACTTATATGTGAATATTAACTATTAAATAAATAACAAACTATAATCTATAAATTGAGAGCGGTCAGGCTTAGAGGAAGGGACAAGGGAGAACACATGGGTCTCCTTGGGAGGGGGAAAGAGAATAGATTTTATGGGTGGACTGTAGGCAGATGAGGATGGGAATGGGTGGATCAGGTGTGGAGGGGGAGGGGAGATGGAGTTGAGGGAGGGAATCATTTGAACAACGATATGGAAACCTACTGCAGTGGAAACTTCCTACAATATACAAAGGTGATCCTAATGAGGTCTCCTAATGATGGGGGAATACAGAGCATCAACTGGTCATCTCTTGTCACCAAATGAGGCCTCCAGTAGCAGAACTGGGTTGCATTCAATTGAGTTGCTGGCCAAGGAGGTCCAATGGAAATCCCCAAACAACCCAGGCTGTTGCTAAGACAATGAGATGCTTGCCACAAACTGACAGTGGGTCCCCATCCCCCTGCTGAGGACAACAGCCACACAACTTATTCAACATGGAAAAGTCAAGCAGGTACCCACATGGAGTTTTCACTCCTACAGTCCAGCGTCTTCAGTGCAGGAAGATACCCTGGAGGCTACCAACCCAGCCACAGTCTGCCTTCCCTGCAAGACAAGCTAGAGCAACCGTGACACAGAACTTATGGGAGCAGCCAACCCATGCCTGATTTGACCTAAGGCTCACTCCATGAGATGGAACCCATACCTGACAGTGAATGACCAAGGGCCAGAGACTAGGTAGCCCAGAGGCTTAGGGTAAAACCAAACACGCACACACATACACACACACACATACACACACACACACATATACATATACATACACATATACGTATACACGTATACACATATATATACATATACGCATATATGCATATATACATATATACATGTATGTATGGTATATATGTATATATGGTATATATGGTATATATGGTGTATATGGTATATATGCCAGATCCTCTGTGTACATATTATACCTTAGTATTTTTATGGCACTCCTAAGTTTGTGAGCCACTGGGCCTCTCTGTTCTCGGGACCCTTTCTCTTCTGTTGGGTTGTCTTGTCTAGCTTCCATGTGATGGCTTTTGTTTTACCTTACTATATCTTATTTTGTCATGTTTTGTTGTTGTCTCTTAGAAGCCTGTTCTTTTCTAATGAGAGACCAAAGGGAGTGGATCCAGAGGTGATGGGAAGTGGGGAGGAACTAGGAGGAGCAGAGGGGTGGGAAACTGTAAATAGGATGTGTTGTATGAGAAAAGAATCTATTTTCCATAAAAGAAACAAAACAAAGAAGGAAAAGAAAAAAGAAAAAGAAAGGTGGTTTGTACAACTGAGAGAGTATCTTTATTTTCTGTTTTAGCAAATAAAATTAAATAAGCGCAATCTCCAGGATTTCATATATGTAGTCCCTGTCTCAGTGGTGTGATGGTTTAAATGAAAACAGCCTCCATAGGTTTGTAAGGAGTGATATTCTTTCAAAGATTTAAGATACATGGGCTTCTTGGAGTAGGTGTAGCTTTATTGGAGGAAATGTGTTACTGGGGGCAAGCTTTGAGGTTTCAGAAGCTCAAGACAAGCATAGTATCTCTCTTCCTGCTGCTGCTGCTGATACAAATGTAGAACTCTCAGCTTGTTCTCCAGCATCATGTCTGCCGGTGTGCCACCATGTTTCCTGCCATGATGAAAATGGACTAAACCTTTGGATCCATGAGCAAGCCAGTAAGCAGTATCCTTCCACGGCCTCTGCATCAGCTCTTGCCTCTGGGTTCCTTCCCTGATTGAGTTTCTGTCCTGATTTCGTTTAATGATGAACAACAATGTGGAAGCAAAAGCCAAATTAACCCTTTCCTCCCTGACTTGCTTTTTTGGTCACGTTGTTTCATCACAGCAATAGAAACCCTAACTAAGTGGCTAGTCCAGAATTATCTCTCAAGCTTCCCAGATCCCCATCTGAAATGAGGACTTGTTGGCATCTCTGGTCTGTCCCTTCTGTTAGCCGTATCTATAAAGGTCTCCTCAACCCCAAGTTTTGAAGCTGTGTCCCATCTGTCTTGCCATCCGGCTCTGCCAGATCTGCCACCTCCACCAAGATCAGCATTCATGGGGCTACTATGTGGGGGAGCCTGGTGTTGCCATCATCTTGCATATGAGGAAAAGCATCAGCGAGGGAAAACTTCTCCAGCCATAAACTAATAAAGCCACATTGGGGCCACTGAAAAGAAATTTCTAGAACAAGACAGCTGAGCCTTTGGAGACAAAAGACAACTCTCAGGATTACCTGCCATGACAGTGGTATGCCCATCCCTTCAGCCACTATGTCACCTAACACCTGGACCAGCACTGGTTCCTGAGAGTGGCCCAGGGTCTGAGCAACTACCCACGGGCAGATGGCTACTTTGGCAGAAGCTGGGCAGCCAGGGAACAAAGGGCTTTCATGGGGTGTAATCCAGGCTGCGAGAGGAAAAATGGTCAGGTGCTTGGAGAGGCAGGTTCACACGAAGGGAAAGGGCAAGTCTTGCAGGACTGGCTGGCACGGGGGCCCAGGTTCCGGCCCACATTCCCAGGGCAGCAGACGGTCTCTGGCAATGGCTGAAGGCCCCATTTGTGTGATATGTCAGCAGGGAGGGTAGGCCTTTTAAGGGTTGAGATCGTGAGGCCTGATAGCATGCTGGGGCCTCTCCCTGGGGGAGCCTGGCCCTTGTGAGGACTGTCAGCCATTGTTAACTGTGTCCCGGTGTGAAGGAAAACGGGGCACTGGCAGTCACTGATACCTGTGCGATCTGGCCACCAGGACTCGGCCACACTGCCACAGCTCCAGTTACAGGCCGGATGGGCAAGGGGGCCTGCAGCCCTCTAGCATACCCGTGGCAGGCAAAAGGCAGTGGAAGGTGAGCAGTGTGAGGCCACAGGGATGGTGGCGAGTCACAGGGTCCTGTGTATGAAGTCACACACATTGCCCATGTCTCACTGCCAGGAAGGGGGCTATTAGAAGAATGTGGGGGGATGAGAATGTGAGAGGGCAGAGGATAGAGGGACCCCCAGCCTTGTGTTAGTAACCAGTGCTCTGGGCTGAAAGGCTTGCCAGTCTCCGTGGATCGAATGCCAGAGTTGCCTGTCACTTCCCCCAAGGCACAGTTTCACAAGAACTTGGTACGGGAATCAGGGTGAATGCCTGTGAAATCACTGAGTACTTACAAGTCATTTGTTACTTACTAGTATTCGCTGGTCCTGTGTTCAGTGGTGCCAAGGGACTTAGTCCTCAAGGCAGCCCCCCTGGGATGGGCATCATAGTTACTACAAGTGGGCCACAGAGAGGCAAAACAATTTCCCAAGGTCACAGAGCTTTGACAGGGCAGATCACAGTCTGTTAGGGCTGGGATTATAACCCAGTCATCTAGCTCCAGAATTCCTACCTCCGGGAACCACTGCAAATGGACAGAAATTGAGGGCAGGCTCAGGCCTCAGATGGACAGGAGACAAACTAATGAAGACCGCCGAAGCAAGAGGCACATGGAGGTGTGACAGCAGGGAGCCCACAGGACTGAGAGACAAGCTGCACACAACCCTTGCCATTCTGGGTGACAGGACAGAGGAGAACGGGGGTCACAGAGCTCAGATCTGGAGCCATGAGAAGGGACTCAGGGCAAAATCAAGGACTATGGCTAGAAGGGGGAGGGGGCAGGGGGCGGGCTCACTTCCCTGATGCTCTAAGGGAGTGGCAGCCTCCTGAGTAGAGAGTAAGGTGGGGATGGAATGGGAGGGAGGGGCTGTGAAAACCAGCTCTTCCAGGGCATAACTTAACAGCTCTGAAAAGCCATTTACATCAGGCCTGGGTCAGGGCAGCGCCATCCTGCAGAGGGCTGTGTCCTGCTGCTCCCTCCCAGGTGCATGTGGCTTCTGAGATGCTGGGACAATAGTGATCAAAGGCCAGGGTGTAACACAGCTACCAGGAAGCTGGGTACCTGTGGGACTGAGTTGTCACTAAGTAATCACAGTGGAATAGCAAGAGGGGACCTGCTTCTTAGAGCCACCAAAGAATGGGATGGAGTTGGAGGTCTGAGGTCATGTGGCTGAGGTGGATGGACTTGGTTGTCACATCAAGGGACACATCTGACATTCTGGATGCTTGGTTAGTCTCTGGCCATCATTACCAATCTGAGGGCTGCCAGGAACTGTTGAAGTGAGGGGATGATGGGGGAGAAAAGGGGGATGGATGAATGAATGAATGAACAAATGAATGAATGAAGAGAGGCTGTGTGAGGAAGAAATGAATGAATGAAAGGATGGAGGAGGGAGTAAATGGCGCATAAACAGGAAAGAAGACAAGGAAGACAAAGAAGGAGAGGGATCCTGCAGAGCCCTGCACTTAAAAGATCCAGCTGCATCCTACTGCTGCTTAAAATGCTAGGCCTGCCGTCACCATGGTAATGGGAGAAAATCACAGAGCAATTTGTAATCAGCAGGAGGCGGGGGACTCCCGATAGAGCACTCTGGGAAGGAAGGGCCCTGCGGGTCCCAGAACTGAGCTCCCTCTCAATCCTGAGGCCAGTTGCACCTCCTTCACTAGGGTGCCTCCCCCAGCTTCTGTAGCTGGCTGAGTTCTGCCTCAACACTCAGCCCGCTCTCTCTGTGCACTGCACACTGGGGCCACAACCCCACTTTCTTCTCCTTCCTCAGGGAAGCCTTCAGAAACTGCCATGAGCCATGTTCTCCAGATGGAAGGACGTTGGTCCCGTTTACCATGTGGCAGCTGCAAACTCTTCCTGGCTCTGGCGAGCTCCTCTCCACCACCAGCCCCAGGGACGAGATTCAGGAATCATCCTCGCAGTAGAAACCATAGACCTTCCACCCTCGTTCATGGCACAAACCTTAATGAATGAGACCCGAGTTTCGATTGACCCAGGTTCTACTGTTCTGTCCACTGAACATCTCACAGGCTTTTCCAACAGTAAGAGACAGAGAAGGAACTTGTGGTCTAAAAAGCCACATGTTCAAAGCCATACATGCACATAAGCACATTAGCCTCCTAATGTAGCAGCAGACTTGATCCTGGATCTTCAGGCTGCTGAGAGGGCTCCCAAGATCTTCCACTCTCGGGAAGAACGGCCGGACCCTGCAGAGTTCACTTATCATGTGACCTTAAATAAGCCATCTCTGCCCTTTGAGTTTCAGTCACCAACTCTGGAAAGTTTAGACGGCCAAAGATGTGCCCAGCTAAGGAGAGAGTGGATGAGAGTCCACGGGGCAGGAGGAGAGGTGTCTCACAGCTCAGCAGCACTGGGGTCCAGCCTCCACTGTGTCTGCCCTTGCCTCCGTGACTCTAAAACTCAGTCTGTGGTCCATTACTGCCTTCCCCAAATCCGGCCCTGGAAGCTGTCCAGCTGCAAATGGAGAGGAGCCGGGGGCTGGCAGAGCAGGCTGGCCTATGGTTTAGGGGCAAGGAGACTTCTTTGATCAATGGAGTCTGGTTTGGTCTGGGCAGGACGGCACAGAAGGGAGGAAAGAGCCTCAGCCAGACCCTGCCTGTGCTTTCTCTCTGTGTCCTGAACTACCCTCTGTAGCTCAGGAGCGTGGACTCTGCCTTGCTGTGAGGATCAGGCTGTGCCCTGTACACACTAAGAGATTTGACTGAAGTGGCTTCATGCATGGTTACATGCACACCCACACACCATGTTTGTGGCTTCTCAGCTTCCAGAGCTAGTGGCCTTATCTGCAAGCTAGAGCAAGAAATTCTCTTCCCCAGGGGCTGTAAAAAGAGCTGGTAGCGTGTATATACAGCTCAAGGCAAACACTCAGAACCTCCCTTCCACGGGGTTACTGCCAGCCAAGGCCCCGAGGGGGAAGCACCCATCCAGGACACACAGCAGGGCACCAGGACCGGCACCTTTGCCCAGGCTGAGTCTAAACACTGGTGAAAGGGGGGTGAGGGAAGGAGAAAGGCAGTTAAACCCTGTGCAAGCACCTCACACAATGGGGTCACTGGCCAGGCCAAAGAAGGTGGCTGAGGCGGGCTTGGCCCTGCTTAGCATATGAGCTGGAGGCCCCGCCCCTTCCTGAGAGGGTTCCAGGACCCACTATAATGTCCCAATTGTCGTACAATACCTTGATGGAGGGCCCTGTCACATTTTTGCCACCGTTACTGGGGTCCCCATTCATGGCCACTGTCACCATGCTCAGAACAAGCTGGCTAGGCAGCCTCCTTTGCATTAAAATGGGTGAGAACTAAGCCTTCCTACTGCTCAGCTGGGCAGAAAACAGGATTAGGCCAAGGACGGCTGAAGGCCCCTGGTGGGGGCGGCCCCAGAAGGCCAGTGTCGGCCACTGCCCTCTGGCCTGAGCCATGCATCAGTTCCCTGTAGCCCTCAGTGAACATGAACAGTCCCTCCTTGTATCTAACTGTCTCTAGCTCTCAGTGTGGGGTTAGGGGCATGGGTTTCATCCAGAAGGGAAGACACGCCACATTTATAGGAAGAGTGATGTAGCGAGTAGGACAGAATGGGCGGATGAGGATGAATGAATGTCCATCCTGGTGGCATCTCTGTTAGTTCCCAGTCACAATAACAAAATACCTGAGAGGAGCCACTTATAATGAGAAACATTTTCTTTGGGGTCAATGTTTCAGAGATCAGGGGCCATGACTGTCGGCCACTGCTTTCAGGCCCCTGGTTGGGCAGTGTCACCACTATGGAGTGGTGACAGATGTCAAAGCACAGCTGCTTTACTCATAGTGGAGAGTGGAAGGAAGCAGTGAGAAGGACTTGGGGTACCATATGCCCCTCACAGATACGCCCCAGTGACCTGGAGACCTCTCTCAATAGTGTCACTTGGGAACCAAGTCAGCACCCACAGGTCAGCAGCCTCTGAGCATGCCTGGAGCTCCTGGTCCACGGGGAGAAGCCACAGCCTGAAGGCAACTGAGACCAGGTTTCCAGGTGAGGGTTGGCTGACATGAGAGCATGCTGTGTCAAAGGCTCAGCACCCAAGCATGCCACCCAGGCGCACACAGAGAGGAACGAGGCAGCTCACATACAAGAATTCAGAAACATCCCACATTTCCACAGGTGGGGGAGGGGCACTAAATACATCATCCGCACCTCAGAGCCCATGTCACTCAAAATGAAGACCTGGTGTGACATTAGAAGTGGCAGAATGTCCGAGATTGCTAGCAAATGAACAGGACAGCTGTGGATAGGCGTGTCCAGGGTCATTCACAGAGAATGGTATGCTGTCTGCGAACCCATGGCAGAGGCCACAGTGAGGGACAAGGAGCTAAGGTAGCTGCCTCTGGAAAACTTAAGGGGCTCGGGAGGAAACCTTGGCTTTGTGCCTTATGTGCTCATTACCACTGTATGTCCCCAATGCGTAATGGTTCACTTTGTTTTTTTGTCTTTACAAACATGCAAGTCACATGCGTTCAGAAAAAAACAAACAAAAAACCCCAGCACTTAGAATGTGTGTATGTGTGCAGTGCTAGGGATGTGCATATGTGTGCAGTGCTAAGGATGTGCATATATGTGCAGTGCTAGGGATATGCATATGTGGGCAGTGCTAGGGATGTGCATATGTGGGCAGTGCTAAGGATGTGCATATATGTGCAGTGCTAGGGATGTGCATATGTGGGCAGTGCTAGGGATGTGCATATGTGTGCAGTGCTAAGGATGTGATCTGAGCTTCTGGTATTCGAGGCAAGGCTCTACAGGAGCCATAGTCAGCCCCCAAAACTTTATCTTGACTTCCATTCTGAAACCTACAGTACCCATTGCTCACCACTGACACTGAGTACCTCTGCTTGCAGGCACTCCTTTGATGTGCCTCCACAGGCTTTTTGCCCAGCCCAGCCCTCGGAGGTGAACACTCCATTATTATGTAAGATGACATCCTGGGAGATGCAAATGCAGGATGTCCCAGGAGACCACTGGGCAGAGACCTGCAGTCTGTACCACAGCTTCACTAAGCGCTGGCCACAACCCTCTTGCCTGGCTACCCCACCTGGGCATCTTCTCTCATGCACACATAGGAGATGTGCACAGAGATTCCTTCCTTGCCCACATCAGGACAAAGAGACAATGTACACATCCACAGGGCTGTCCTGCTCCAAAGCCCTTGTCCCTCTGACTAGAGACTCTGTCTCTAGACCACACTGACAAATCAGACCACGACCAGGCAGTGTCACGATGACCAAAGGATGCGGCACAGGATGAGAGAGCAGAGGGGTAAGAAAGTACACAGCCTCCCCTAGGGCTTCCATTGTGTTCTTTGAGAGCTTAGTAAAGGGACAGGCACTGGTAAGACACCCTCCCTCCCAGGAACAGAAGAAGCAGTCAGATTATCTATGCCCCTGCCTCTGGGATCCCCTGACCCCAACCAAACAGGCACAGGCTGCATGACCCAAGTCAAATCCTTCTTGCTGTAGTCCAGCCTAGAGACTTGAGACCGCCATACTTCACAGTTGGTAGGAAGTGCATGTCCCCCAGATTCATACCATTTATCTTGCTACAGTATTTATTAAGAGTGTCCTGGAGAAGAGTATTCTCTGCCCTGACTTCACCCGAGCCTCAGCCACTAACTGGAAAGTTCCACATTGCAGAAAGCTGAGCACTACTCGGGGGTGGGGGGGTGCCCTGTAATTTGTATGCAGTTGCAGGTCATTACCAAAACGACAATGAAATGCAGGCTCCCTGTAATTAGATGCTTTTATGAATTGGGTTCCAAGGTATTCATGGCAAAGCTATAAGATCTGCTCCTCCCTTGATTCCATGCCCTTTCTCAGCCCTCCTCAGGCAGGCAGAGGCCCGAGGGCCACTGCAGAACACCTTGGCTGGCTCTAGCTTGAGGATCTGTCTGTTCTAGATGGTAAGTTGTGACTCCCAGGAGCAAGCCTCAGAACCAGCCCAATTGTCTATACATTGGAAAGTATGCCTTGGAGTAAATCATGATCCATGCAGATCTTGGAACATGCTCCATCTATGATCACTAGAGAAGCAGCTGACAAAGCAAACAGAAGGATGCCCAAGACAATCCAGCACGGGAAAGAACAAAGACCTGAGATGAGCGTTCCTGCAGAACTCAGCGGAAGTTTCTCTACCTGCTCAGGCTACTGTACCTGGCCCTGCTGCCCAAGATCTCACACTCACCTTGCCTCCATTTATCACAAGAACACTGCTCCCTGGGAAACCCATCAAAAGATCAGCAGGAAAAAGGAGATCCTGAGAAACCTACCTGCCACGTTGGTGCCATGCCTGGTTGAGCAGACACGCTGGCCCAGTCTCATGCTACCCGCCTGCTTTAGCCACACTTCTGAATAGACAGAACACAGCACTGTATCCAACCTAATGTGATTTCTCCTCTCCACTCAGGGCACACCAAGCACAGTCCCTTCTGGAAATGAGACACAGCTCATGTCAGCTAATCTCCTCTTATCACACACCCTCTTAGTATCTACGGCATGAATAGCAAGGTTCTCACATCTACTGCCACATTTAGTAGGCTGGAAACAAAATGGGGGCTAAGAGGTAATGGATTAATGTACAACTGCTTCTCTACATAAAATGAGCATTGAGCCAACACCCTCCCCCACACTCCTCAACTTGAAAATACCCTAATATGGAGGCAAATTAAATGCATACAACCCTCCCTAACTCACAGCTTAGCAGCAGTCCACCAGAGTGACCACTTAACTACCCAGTGTTTGGAAGAATGTCATACTGAACGTTCCTAGGCTGGGAAAGAAAACCAAAAACTAAAACTCACAGGTACAATGTCTATGGAATGTACATTGACTTTTGCACCATTGTAAAGTTGGGGAAATAGTAAGTTGAGCCATCATCAGGCTGGGAACTGTCTACATACAAGGATTCCCCTGTGAGAAAGTCAAGTGTGAGTGTCAACCCTGAGGCTCCTCCTACACTCATTCATGTGAAGCTATCTGGCTAAGCAATGCCCCATAGGCCTATATGCTTAGCTATCCAGCTGGGGTTACAGATACTTCAGAATGCTGTGGTCCACCCCATGCTGTTCTTCCTCACTGTATTGCTGACTAAGAGAGATGAGCACTCACCAAGCCACAGCCTGATGCTGTGGTATCTTGGCATTTCACCACTTCCTTACAGAGCAGGGTTTCACTCTGTAAGTTTCAGACATGGCAGATGTTTTAGTGGGATGTAGCACAAACGGCCTTTTGCCTGGCTTCCAACACAGTCCTGTTCGCCATCTTTGTTACTGACTTTAGAAAGAAAGGATTTTATTTGGGCTCATGGTTTAAAGGGATACAGCCCATCAGAGCGGGGAAGGCATGACAGTGTGGCCCCGTGGTGGGTGGAACAACACTTTTACAGACATTGAGCCAGAGTCAAGGCTGCCAGCTGTGCTCCCAGTGACCAGACTTCTCCAGGAGGCACACAGGAGAAATGGAGGGTGAACGCGGAGAGCAATCCTGAGAGAGATGAGAACCATTACAGAGAACACAGGGACAACAGGAAATGTGCCCTGAGGGAAAGACCTGCACTCACCAAGAGCTCTAGACAGTAACAATGCAGATTCATCTGAAAGGTGGGTGCCTAAGAGTGAAGGGGCTCTGGGGCACCCTGTTCAAGTGTGACCTCCTAGGGAATTATTTTTCTAGACACAGCTATAAAGGCACACTAAAGCCAAGGGGGGCAGACTACAGTGGAAGTGTCATCCAGGAGGGCTATTTATTTTTTTCAGGACACCATAAAGGCTGACATGAAGTCTTCAAAAAGTTTCTGAGGCCAGGCAATGTGCACCAGGGCTGGACTCTCTACATGGAGTCCCAGCACGGGCTATGAATGAGGTTGTGAAGGTATGGACTAAGCTACAGTCCAGGCCTCAGGACTTTGGATATGATGGGAACACTAGCCAAGAAAGAGAAGCCACATGTGCCACAGGCAAAATGGCTGTAGGGGAAAGCTGTCCAAACCCACCAGAGCCCACAGATGATACCACTACAAGCCCCAGACGCTGGACATAGAACTGTAGGGTTTGGTATCTTCCCTGCTGGGTTTCAGTGCTGCCATGGCCTGATCTTTCCTCTTTATGCCCTTGCTCCTTCCTACTGAAATGGGAAATGTATACTCAGCGCATTGTACATCCGAAGTATGTACCTTAAAAACAAGTCTACATGGGCTCACAGTTAAGAGATTATTGGAATGCCTTGAGATGCAGAAGAGACCTTAGGCTTTCAGCAGTGTTGGGACAGTACAATGTTACAGGAACTTTTGAAGTTAGACAGGATGAACTTTGCATTAAGGTGAACACGAGCCTGTGGGGTCAGGGTGGAATATTATGGTTTGGGTAGGAGATGCCTCCTGGGCTCCAGGCTGGTGTAACTGCTTGGGAGATTGCATGACCGTTGGGAGATGGGGACATGATGGAAAACTGAGTGTCTTGGAGGGATGGGCCTTGAGGTTTAAAGCCCAGCCCAGCCTAACACAAGCATGCATATTGTCAGGTGTTGAGTATCATATACAGCACATGAAATACATACAGAAAGTGACAGAGTGGCCACAGAGAACAACACATCAAAGTATGGCTTCTAGTGAGCTTAAGTGCCTTTTACACCATCCTGAAGTCAGCACATCAGCAGTTAGGGATAATAGGTGCGTGTGTAGTGTGTAAAAAGATTCTTTCCCAGGGGGTGTGTTCCTTGCCACTCAAGAGATTCTGAGTTCAAGTATTGGTTCAGGTTAGGCTCCCAACCTGCCCTTGTTAGGCACTCAGCTTTGCACTAAATTCATTAAGCCACCTGACCAGTCTCTTGTAAAGTCCCAAGAATCATACAGCCATCCATATATCACCCATGTATTACACATGTACACATACTTCCAGCTCACACCATATACACATGTTCGAATGCTCGATCATTCATGGAGAGCCCACACCCTATGGCCCTGCAAGCAAACAGCTGTCCACTCTTATTCCTGCTGACTCAGCACCTCACTCCATTCCTAAGTCCTCATGGGACACACACTCCTTACTCAACCCCTTTCACCTTCCCGAATACTTGCCTAGTGCAGGCAGACTTCACCATCTGGTACCTCACACACTGTGCCAGTAGACCAGTCTCTCCCAGAGCACACTGTCCAGAGGCTGAGCAAACCTCTTCAAGACCTACTCAAAACATACTCTGCCCTGCTGAACTCTCTCCCGCATGGTCACATGACCTGGTCACAGACCATCTGGCTGCCTGGTGCTCTACAACTCTCTCACCCTCCTTCCTGGGGACAGGCAGGTTGCTATGGCCTCAGACAGGGTTCCTAACCTTCCAGTGGAGCTGTGAGACCCAATGTGCGGCTGGATTGGGAAAATTCCAGTACCAGGTGCCCTGAAGGGATAGCAGTGAGAGCGAGCCAGAGCCCCCACTACCCACTTTCCAGGCCTTCCTGGTCTGGCTCAATTTATTTGGAACCCAATAAAAGACTAAGATAAAAATAACTCCCAGGAAGTGATCACTAATTACATGCAGGTGCTAATGGCCCCTGGCTCACTGGCTGCCCCAATCCAGAGAGAGAGAGAGAGAGAGAGAGAGAGAGAGAGAGAGAAGGAGAGAGAGAGAGAGAGAGAGAGAGAGAGAGAGAGAGAGAAGGAGAGAGAGAGAGAGAGAGAGAGAGAGAGAGAGAGAGAGAGAGAGAGAGAGAGAGAGAGAGAGAGAGAGAGATTCCAGTCTAGCTGCCTCCTGATCTACATAACGGTCCAGGCTTGCTTACCCATCTGCCTCCCAGATTGACCTACACTCAGACTCTGATTCCCAGACAGAAGGACACACATCCAACAAGCCAAGGCCAGCTGGGCACTCAGGCATCATCTTCAAGGCAGTTCTCATGGCCCATAGAGGGAAAACTCTGAGTGACTCAAACTCACTTCCTGGGGCAGGACACTCAGGCTGATTACAGGGTGTCACACGCCCAGAGATGGTCCAAGGACATTTCTCCCTCTAGTCCTTCAGGACAGGCCTTTGTCTCCCTTTGCATTTCCTGATGTGAAGGGCAGAGATAGGCAGGGATAGACAGAGACACAACCATACCAGGATGGGACTGTAAACTAAGCAGCCAGGCAGCTTTGTTCATGGGGTTTAGTCCAAGATAACGGGGATGCTGTAACTGAGTTCGTGAAGGCAGAGCTGAGGTCTGTGTGGTCAAGGAGGTCACAGGGAGCCACCTTCAGCATCCACATAAGCTTGGGCTCCCTGGAGGAAGGCCGGGAGGGATGGCTGTCCTCATACTGAGCCCACTGCAGTGGGCCAGCCACTCTGAGCAACCAGGTGAGTTGTGGCTACCTGTCCTGGACCCTGTCGGCAGAGCTGTCCTCCATGGCTCGCAATCTTCTAGATAGTTGGTCCCTTCTGAACAGTTCTCCAGCAATAATCCCTTTTCTCCTCTACCCCAGATCCAGCATGCCAAGTCCTTCTCAACACAGCCAGATCCTCAACAAGGCTTGTGTTAGCTACCACCACTGCCCAGGCATCAGTGTTGCAGCCTAGTGTCTTCTCAGCACATTGGAGTCCTCTGAGCCTCTGCTGTATACCACTTCTCTGCCATCTTAAAGCCCCTTTGGGATAGGTCTTTCTAGGACTACAGCAGAGAGGTGACAAGTCTTACACCCACTGTGGGTAGCCGGCATCTCTGGGAAGACAGACACCAAGCAGATAGACATGTGGATGTGGCAGTGACTGAAAGTCTACACAACAGAGGTGACGGTTCGGTGAGAGAGAAGCAGAATGGGACAGATGGAAGCAGCTTGGCGATGGGGCATCTCATCAACTCAAATGCCACTGTGTAGACCTCACTCTACAGAGAAGACTGCCCCTGAGCTGATGTGCACTGGCTGGTGTCCTGATCTTTGAAGCTGTTTCTCACTTATAGTAGGTCTCAGTGTTCTGGAGGCACACGTGACTGGTGGATGTCTTAGGACAATGGGAGCAAAGTGGGTGTTTCTAATATGAGAGGAGTCAGGGAAGGCCCCAGAGTAGGCGACTTCTGAGCAGGATCCTAAAGACAAGGGAAAGACTGGAACAGCTAACTAGGGGAAGAGTTCCCAGACAGAGAACAGCCTGAGTCGGCAGCTAAGGCACCATGCATGACCAAGAGAAGAGGCCAGAGACACACTGACTAGTCAGCTCTACAGCCATTGGAGAAACATTGGCTCTTCCTCTGAGAAGACGCTGATGGGCAGCAGGGCTCCAAACTGGGTTTTAAGGAAGTGCACATCGTCATGGTGCAGACCTTTATTCTAGACTATTGGATGCATAGCCTTGATTTTGCTTTTCACAAAATCAAGGGTTGTGACTTTAGGCACAACAGTTACAGCCATGTCCTGTCTGACATAGAACACATGGTTGTTCTCTCAAAATGAAAGTTAACCAATGGAAACTGGACAGCACCTAAGAGGCCAAGACAGGCTAGTCTAGGACTAGGCCTAGGGTGTCCTAGGCCAGCCAGAGAAGGAAGAGAGGGTAGGGAGGAAAGGAGGGAGGGAGGGAGGGAGGGAGGGGGGGGAGGAAGGAAGGGGACTCATATCACAGTCCAGTGCTAAGTTCTGGTTTCTCTGCTGTGGAAAAGAACTTGCTGTCTTCTGCTACTGGTGGTCCCTTACCACCCTCTAGCTTGGACTTCTCTCCTCACATGCCTCAGATAGCTGCAGGTGGTGGATAGCCCCATAAAAAGGCTACCTTCAGGCATCTTACTTGGCAATTTCCACTTCCCTTGACCATGCAAGAAGGGCTGCTGGGAGGGTCCTTCTGACCCTACTAGGAAACCATCTATCAGGCACCCTGCCCCACCTGAGCCCCAAACTCTCTACCTTCCCCCACACACACACAGCCTGGCCTCTCATATGGGACATGCCCAAGGCCTTCTGCTCTCCACCCATAGCTCTCCTTCTCCCTCTGTTCTACTCACTCAGCCATTCAGCAAACATGTCGACTAAGTCATCGTCCTGTCAGAGGGCATTTCCAATTTGGTGATGGGAAACCTAGTATCCCCCCCAAGGCCTTATTTTGTGGGTTATCCAGAACCCTGTCCTGTGAGAGGATGCCAGGAAAGAACCTGTTTTCTACCCTCAGGGTGGCAGTCGCTCAGGACTTCTACCCATTATGGAGGGCATGGTCTATCACAAACCCCATTACAAAAAAGGAATTTGTGTTAGATGCAGGGAGAACTTGTGGATCTCTTATGAAGGATAAAAACCTTGGAACTGGAAAAGATACCTTGAAAACTGTTATTAAGAAAAAGAAAGGAGGAAAGGCAAAAGGAGATTGATGTGATAGGCAGCCCCATTTGTAAACAACCCTACATCTTGGGGAAGGGGGGGAAATCACGTAATGTTCAGTTGTTGTCCAGCCCATGTGTATGTACCACACACCCAAGGCTTTAAAAAGGAAAAGTCAAAATGGGGTTCTACACTCCCCTCCCCTATTTTGAAACCTGACATCCCTCACACCTCCGTGGTGAATAGAGGCTGCCCTAAAGTTGGGATGGTGACAAGAGGAAGGAGTTGAGTTTATGGGTCGAGAAACCACACGAGATAGAGCAGTCTGCAGAGGGGGCAAGGCCAGCAGCCCAGGCATTCGGTTGGTCTTCAGGCACTGAGGCACCGAGGTGCCATTGCCGGTGAGAACGGTGGAGTGTGGTTTGGGAATGACATTGAGGTATCTCCAGAGTCCTCTCTCTCCTTTACAACAGGAGGACATTATGTCAGGACAGGTCTTTTGCTACCTGGGAATTCTCAGTCTTCTCTGAAAGGTAGGAACGTTCAGTAACTGTGAGTGAGAGCCCACCAGCCCAGGTACAGACCCAGCTCTGAACCATGCCAGCGATTCATGTATGCTCAGGCCCATCCTAAAACTGCATTTGGTCATAAAATATCGCCTCGGGTGGTTGAGAGCATCATCTGGGTTAACTGTCGAGTGTCTGAGATACAGCAAGTGCTCAACACGTTGTGGCTTTGCCACTACCCTGCCTGCATGTTTAATGTCCTGGATTAACATCACACCTCCTCAAGAGTATAGATAGCTTGGGCTATGCCTGCTGAACAGATGCTGCCAGTCTGTGAACCCAAGGAGTAAGCAGTCAGCCATTTCAGCTCCCTATAGGGGACAGATCCATAGCACCTCACCACCTTGCTTCAAGCCTTGCACAGAGTCATGAGAGACCCCCACAACAGAGCTACACCATAGCTGCTTCTGCCTGTCCTTTCCCCTCCTTAGCAACCCTGGCAGCAGCCACTGTTTCCATTTCACAGAGGCAAGAGCCTGGCTCAGACCAAGCTAGCTATTTGTGCTAGGCTCAAACCTAGCATGGCCATTCTGTCAAAGGACCCTACAGTGTCCCTCAAGGCCTGGCACCTGCCAGCTGCTTGGAAATCAATCTTCCTAGGCCAAAGAGACCCGATTGGAGAGTGCAGGGCCCAGGTTGGAATGAGAGAGCTCTGGTTTCCCCAGGATGCTGGGGCTGAGGAGCAGTAGATATGGGGCACCCTGGCTGAAGCCCAGCCTCCTCCCCCTCCCCCCTCAGTGGGGGGCCCATGAGCGTTCACCTGGAGCCATAAACAAGATGGTTCTGAGCCCCACCTGTTGCCTGGCATGTATGCCAAGACCTGCAGGGGTGGGGTCCCCAAAAAGGAAGCATCATCCCTCCTGATGTGCCCATGCCAAACTTTTGAAGCCCTATGAAAGCTTCCAGACCATTGCTCTGCCAAACCTCACCTGCGTGCCAGGCAGCCACCCTCCTCCAGCCCAGCTGGGGCTGAAGCAGAAAACCCAGCTAACTCTCAGTAAGCCCAAACCAGCCTCTGCAGCTTCAGTTTCTGCCTTGGGCAAGGGTGGGGCGGGGGAGCATTCTGGGGCATCTCAAAGGATAGCCCAGGGGTCTGAGGAGAAGCCTCCGAGCCACTCTGTGGTCTCCCTGGGGCCTGGTGGTAACCATGAAGACTTTTTTAGGGTGTGGGAAGTTGGCGTACACCCCACCCAGGGCTCTCAGCTGTTCTGAGGCTCTGAGCAGGAGTTTGCCCTGGAGCGGCAGGCAGCCTGATTGGGTGGTCCCTAGGGAGGCAGCTGAGTTCCCAGACCCAGACTACAGGCCTGCCTCCACCTGAGCTGTGAGGACTGTCTACCCTGTCCATGGTGGAAGGAAAGGCTATGAGTTTTGCCTGGGAGAACCTCTTCCATGCCAATTCATACATTCTGCTGAGACATGGGCTGTATAACCAGGCGGTAGCCAAGGGTTTCTAGTCAGACCCTCAGGTAGATCTGAGGCCCAAGGCCAGCACAAGAGAAGTCCCTTTTTCCCAGGAGGCCAACAGACAGAACACAAATACCCTTTTCCTGAACAGTAGACAGAGGGCCTGGCTAGGTTGTCTTAGGGAACAGATATGAGGTGGAATGGGAGTAGACCGAGCCCTGGCAAGGAGAGATGTGAAGACTTGGATATTGACCTTCCCAAGAAAGGGCAGGCGAGCATTTTTTTTCTTCTCTACTTCCCTTCTCACAACCACTCCCTCCCTGCCCCCCAATTTTTTTTTAAATCTTCAAAGTGATTTGCAGAACCGAGCTAATTAATTTCCCAAAGTGGTGGGGCCATCACCTGTCTCCCTCCTGAGTCCCGCCCCAGCCCCCAAGCATCTGGGGAAGGAGATGGCAGAAGGGATAACTCAGCTGGCAGAGGCAGAGGAGAAGGGAGGGCGGGTCGGCCTGCAGCAGCCCAGATGCAGGGAGAGGAGATTAGAAAAGGCAGGAGGCCAGTGGGCAGGCCTCCACCTGCCCTTCCAGGAGCAAGCTGCAGCCCAGCTCTGCAGTCAGCTCTGTCCCTGCAGCAGCCACTGTACCGCATTACTGGGACCACACTCTCTGTGGAGAGAGCCTCCTGGCCTCCTCTGCCCTGGATTTCATATATCAGCCCATTTATTCATCCACCCACTCATCCCCACCCCCTCCCATGTAACTATCCAAGACCAATGTTAACCTTGCTCCCAGCCCTTCTATCCCTGGATTAGACACATGGGTCACATAGAAGTGAGACACGGGCCTTGGATTAAAGAACCCGATGGATGACAAGACAGACTACAGGACAAGGGGATGAGTTGTGGGCAGGACCAGAGACGCACGGACATAGGCTGCAACTTCACTGCACAGGCATTTGGTCTCACACCAGGGAGGAATGAGTTAACAGACAGGACACTTAGACAGAGAGGATGTCATTCACAGAACAAGCAGGCAGAGGAGTCTGGGCAATTGAGTTCCTGATGACTGGGGAAGGTAGATCATTGTAGATGCAAGAGTGTCCACAGGAAGACATGGACTTGCAGGGTCTCTGGCAATGCCCTGGCCTTTACTCAGCCCCTCCCTGGTGTACAGAGATGGCAGTGGAGTAGGCTCCTGTGGGAAACAGAAGGTACTGAGTGAGCCAGAGGCTACCTACCAGGGGTCCAGTCACTTGGCTCTTCCAGTTGCCTGAGGGTTGAGGGGATCAATGCTCAGGACCTGAAACCTGGGTTTCATTGACAGATATGGGGTTTTGCCTAAAACATTAGGGTGGCTGCTCTAGTTTCACCTCTGTTGATGTGATAAAACACTCTGACTCACATCAGCTCTGGGGAGGAAAGGATTTATTTCAGTCTACATGTCAGGAAACCACACAGGAGCCTGAAGCAGAAATCATAGAGGAATGTTGCTGCTGGCCCACTTCAGGCTCATACTTAGCTAGCTTTCTTATATCTGTTAGGGGATGGTGCTACCCACAGTGGACTGGGCTATCATACATCCGTTAGCAATCAAGATAATTCCCCACAGACATGTCTATAGGCCAATCTGATCTAGGCAATCCCTCAATTGAGACTCCTTTCTCAGGTGACTCAGGTTATTGTCACATAGGCAATCAAAGTTAACTAGCAACAGAACAAGAAGTTTGGAGGTCATGTAGGTAACACTTTGAGCCAGCTAAAGGGCTTACTCTCTGCATGCCTTAACCTCTCCCTTCATAGTCACAGACAGCTGCTCTTGCTCCGATATCACAGCCAGTCATGGTGACAGTCAAGCAAAGAGAAAAGGAAGGTCTTGCTCCATGCATATCCCTCTCTGGGGAGAACCACACCCAGAAGTCCCCAGCAGTCTTTCCCTTAAATCCTCTAGGCCAAATGAAGTCACACATCCTTCCCTGGGCCAGGACTGGTCAAGGAGAGTAAGGCTATTCAAATTGGCCAAGCTCAATCTGAGCCTACTGCCTGAATTAAACACCACACTGTCAAACTGAGGAAGGAGTCTAGGTTCTTTAAACAAGAAAGAGCAAATAGCATCTATCTACTGCTAACATTCTAAATGCATTAAAAAAAAAAGAAAAGAAAAGAAAGATGCCAACCCTCCTTCCTCACATTGTGTCGCTGACCTTGAGGCATTTTTCTTAGCAGCTCTCAACTGCAGCAGTCAGCTTGTTTTCAAGAGAACTAACTGCATGGAACCACGCCACTCCACTCAGGCATTCGTGTTTGAGCCCAGCCTGCACAGCTGCGTACCTGGCAGGTGACCCCAGGGAGGGAAGTGTGGAGACTGTCATCACCCTGAACCCATAGTCAGTGGTTCCAAGTCACCAAAGGCCAGAGACCCATCAGGAGACAGATACCATCTTAGCCTCCACAGGGACTGGACCAGCAAGGTTAAGGATGAGCTGGGGACTATTTTTCTCTTGGCGATGAGAGAAAGTTGCTTTGGAAGGTAACTTGCAGCTGTGGGCCTCAGGGAAGCCAGACCCTGTTGCAGACCGCTTTGTGGAGAAGAGCCAGACAATGGCAATCATTCTAGACAAAGAGCAGCAGCCTGGGAAACAGAGCATGAACACAGACAACACCGCCGGAGTGAGAAGTGAGGCAGGCCGGTGCTGTGCTAGACTCCTCACTGTGATTCTCAGATCTGAGATGAAGATGAAGCAAGAAAGCCATGATACACAAAGGTGGAGAGGCTGGTTTTGGAGTATTCACCCAAGTTCAATTCTGGCTCAGCTGCCCACTGCCTGTGCCATGACCTGAAACAAGGAGACAGACTATCTACCCCTTAGTACCTGGTCTCTGTGTTGGGAGCCATGGAAGCAGCCAGCACAGGATCATGGTGAGGCTTGAATGTTTGCGGCATTTCATGCACAAGAACTCTCTGATGCAGGGCAGCAGGCATCAACTGGTCTTTGATCCTAGTAAATGCTCTCGGATGCATTGATGTGCCAAATCCAGTGCCAGGGCTGTGAGGACACAGAGAAACCTCCCTATTCCCTTAAGCCTTTACCCATCACACCTTTGTCCGGGTACTAGGAACATCTTGGTATGAGCCTGGGCCAAACAAATGTAATGAAGTGATTTATTGGAAAAACCGAGATGTGCTAAGAAGCTAGCAGGAACCAGGACCTGGACATTTTGAGAGAACCTAAGCAGAAGAGTTTCCCTCTTTCTTTGTCTTGCTTGGCGCAGAGGCACTTAGGGCTTAAGTTCTGGGATCTGCCCCAGTTCTGCCGATGGCTGCTGGGTGACTGACTGGCTCATCTGTCTCTCTGAGCTTCAGAGTCCTAAGCACCCAATGGGACCACGGTGAGAATGCAAAGACCACAGGAGAATGGAATGAGCCCTGGGGTGGTGTAAGAATGATGGGGTCGAGTGGAGGACCAGGAGCTCTGCAAGGCATAGCCTCGCCCCTTTCTGTCAAGCCCTAGCTCCTGATTGGGACTTTTGGCTTTTGCTAGAAGGTTGTGTCTCCTCACTCAGTCTAGCAGGCCTGTAGATAGATCGGCAGCCCTTGAAATCTCTGCATCAAGTGTTTCAAGATCCTCAGGGAGGAGTCTCTGGGTCAAGTGGAAACACAAACCCACCCCCCTCCAACAGTGCATGGTAGCAGCTCACTGCAGTAAGTGTCCCCCACAACTGTCCACTGGGAGAAACGAGGGTCTTGCAGCATCCTGCTGCCTAGCACTCTATAGTCCCGCCTCTGCCCAGTGAAGACAAGCTTTGGTAGCCACTAAACTCCACCCTGCAGATGAAGGTCAGCAGACACAGAAGAGGGTGTTCCAGGCCACAGCGAAAACCTGGGGATCAGAGCGCAGAATGATCTCACAAGCGGGCAGGCATCTTACTTAACTGGTATTTCCTTTCACCTTCTTCCTTCTCCCTGCCTTCAAATTCATAGACTCAGAGGAATTTTAACCCTTGGTTGAATCCCCTCTGGGGATACAAATAAAATAAAATAAAATAAAATAAAATAAAATAAAATACATACAGATACATTACTAAACTCAACACAAGAAATGAGAAAAATTACTGACAACATGCTGAATATAAACACTAGCAGTATACTATATGTGGACAAAAACTGTCCCTAAAGATTATCTTCTAAGATCATCATAAAGCCAAGAATATATGAAAACACAGACGACCTAGGAATCCACAGACGATGTCGGCCCCAGAGAACTAAGTATACTGAAAGATGTCAGAAATGTTAACAATGGCCCAGTGTGGAAACAATTCATAGTCATGGGGAGGGACATTTAATGTTGCAAAATAATTTGTTCAACCCTAAATACAATTTGAAACAAAATTTCAACTAATTTACCTGGTGATTTTGACAGATTAATTTTATTCTATTTGGTTTTTTTTTAAAGAAAATTAAGCTAATGTAATTAAGAAAAGTCATTTAAAAAAAAAGAACAGCACATAACACTCATGTGTGCTCTTACACAGCAGCAGCAAGCAACAGGATCTCTGGGGCTCCAGCATAGGACACTGAGCACACTTCCCTAGAACACTCCAGGGTTGGGTTCCAGCCCCAAACTTTCCCCTCCCCTTCCAAAACACAGGAAGTCTAGAGACAATTCCACGTAAGAGTAAACCACAAGAAGAATGAGCCGCACAGGGATACCATGAACAGAAGGTGTTGAAGCTTACATCTGGGAACTGCAAACCACTGTCAAGCAGGCCTAGGAAAAGACAGCCCGTGGCCATGATGCAAAAATGGTTGGTACTGTCACCATGGCAACAAGACCAGCTGCTCTATGCTTTCTGTGCAATCCAGATAAAAATATCTAGTTGTACCTTTTGCAGAAATTGACAAGCTGATTCTAAAATTTATTGAGAAATGCAAGGGACTGCCTAGTGCGATCATGAAATGGAACTGGTATGTAAAGTTTCAAGACATATCCCCAGTGCTAGGTGCATATCCCAAGTGGTAGGTGGATATCCCCAGTGCTAGGTGCATATCCCCAGTGCTAGGTGCACATGGGCCAGCACAGTAGTGCAGGGCAGGATAGGAAAGTTCTGTATCTATCACCAACGGGCTTCAAACAAGGACACTGAGACAGTCTGGTGACAAAGGAGCATGCTTGCCCACAGCTGCTTTTAGAACAACTGCTATCCACGATGCAAATGGACAGATGTAGAACCCACTTCATATCACACTTGAAAATGAACTCAGAATGGGGCAAAAACCATAAATGCAAGTTCACTAAAAACCCTAAGAAGAACATTCAAGCGAAGGGTTGTAACCTTGGGTTAGGCAACAGCTCCTTTAACACAGGTTACCCAAGGGAAACACCAGTGAATTAGACTTGATCAAAATTACAAGCTCAGTGCCCCAAAGGAGATTCGAGCCACAGCACTTACCTGATGGAGGGCTAGTATCCAAAAACACAACTCCCACAATTCCGTAGCAAAACGGAACAACAACAACAAAAAAAAAAAAACAACAAACAAAAACAGAAATAAAATGCAAAAACAAGTTGAACATTAACTTCTCCAAAAAAAAGACCTCATAAACAAAAAATGTAAAACATCAGCCATAAGAGAAACATTGACCCAACACAACACACGCACAAGAGTGAGTGTCATCACTGGACAGACAGCAGCACACGCTGGCAAGGATGCAGCAATTAGAACCTCACACGCTCCTGTAGCAACATGAAGTAGTACAGCCCACGTGGAAAGGTCGGGCAGTTCCTCAAATCATAAAATTTACAGTTGTCACATAACCCATGGTTACTACTCCCTGCTGTTCCTTCAAGAGAATTGAAGACACAGCTTCATAGAAAAGCTTGTACATATGTGTTCAGCACACCAGTATCCTCAGTACCCAAAATATACAAGTAAGTCAAATGTCTATCCACTGATGAATGATTGAGTCACACAATGAAATATTATGCAGTCATGAAAAGGCATTAAGCATGGCACATGTCAAGACAAAGAACCTAAACTACACCAAAGCCTGGCACAAGAGGCATGTGTGCATGTGTGTGTGTGTGTGTGTGTGTGTGTGTGTGTGTGCATGTGTATGATTTCATATGCATGAAATGTTGGCAACAGACAAATGTATCAACACACAAAACAGATCAGTGGTTGCTAGGGGCAACGAGGAGTACTGCTAATAGCAGGGTTACTTTCAGAGAGAAAGTTCTCTGCCATGGCAGAACTGTACAGAAATGGAGCTGTACAATTTAGAATAAGTTGGATGGAATGTTGAGTGACTCACAATAAAAAAAAAAAGATACAAACTATCTATGAATGAATGGAAGCCAAGGGCCAAGACATGCCAGAAAAGAAGCCAGGCCTGCCTTGCCAGCTGCCAACATGCCCTCTCTCACTCTAATCTCAAGATGGGACACCTGGCTCCTTGCTGGCTTGGTGCAGCTACAATGCTACTGTGTATACCTACTTAGTTATCGAGAAGGCCCCTTAAAAACACCACTGGTAACATTCCGTAGATGTTTGCAGATATCTCCATCCCCTGACCTACAAGGTGATAAATCATTCTGTCAGAGCCACAGCAACATTAAAGCCCTGCCCCCAGACATTTAACAGACTAAGGACACCCAACATGTAAGGAAATAGGCCGGAGCTAGCTGATCCCAGCAGTGACTGTGGTCCTTGGGCTCTCTGGGAGATGGAAGGCACGCAGCAGCACCCTGGCCCACTCTGAGTCCCTGTGACTTGGATTTCCCATATGAGCTTATGCAAAGGGCTAAGAAGCATTGCTGCAAAGGTTATCACAGACAACTGGACAGTCAGAGACACCCTAGATAGTACAGTTGACTCTTCTAGGAGGACCACTCAAGAACAGGGGTGTACCTGGATGTCTTTAAGATACAGGGCTGGGATCTGCATCCCGCTAACATGCTGAAGTCGTGAGGGTTTACTCAACCTTCTCAATTATGAGAGAAGCCCCACTCGGTACTGACAGCCAAGGGATAGGCACCCAGATAAGAGGGCCACTGGGGTTCTGCTGGAGTTGGGGACTGGCCATAAGGGATGTCATTCCTGTCCTGAGGGAGTGACAGAAATGCTGTTTGAATTCACTTCTCAGTCACACAACAAATGGTCCTGAGCTCGATAACATCGCAGAAGATTCTTGAGTCATCAGATTTGGTCTGTCATCTTGGAATGCTGGGATGAGGTTCCTGCGGTTGATTTCCAGGACACGTTGCCTGGTGCGTGCGGTTACAGAGACAACAGTGAGAACATGAGTGTTATACTTTTGCCCAATCATATTCACTCTGCCGGCCCAGTGGACCTTTCAGAGCAGTTAAAGCCCAGAGTTACTCTGGCCAGCAATCCACTAGTGTCAGATGGTTTAGGCCATCTCTGCTTCCGATAAGTAGAACCCACAAAGAGCCTTGCAGCTGTGGGGCTCTGCTGCACAGCTTCATGGCCTTTGGCTGTTTGTGGAGTCATTCTTTAACTGTCCAGAAAGCCAGACGGGCATGGGTTCTGACACCAGAACCGTGTAAAGGCAGATGCCACTCCACTCCACTTCACATTAAGGCCCTAGGAACATATTTAGCAAGCTGCTTGGTGTCATTCTGTTCTGATCTGGTGAAGCGGGACATGTGCCTGGAGTGTATCAGAGCCTCTGCTCAGGCCCTAGTACCACAAGAAAAGAAAGAAAAGGGAAAGACAACAAGAAAGGCCCCTTCGTCCATTTTAGAGGTGGCAATAACACCTCAGTCATGTAGATTGTCTCATCACAGCTGGCCGATTATAGGCAAACCTCTGATAACTTCTTACCTGACAGTCTGCTTTCCCCATGCCTGAGCCATAAATATCCCCCAAACCCGGCCACCCTCAGGAGGCTCTAAGACCTGCTGTCCTGTCTCCACGCTCAGCCTTGTGACTACATGTGATAGACTGCTAGCATCCTCACCCATACTTCACAAATGAGAAAGCTATAACTCAGAGAGATGTAGCAACTTCCCCAAGGACACACAGTGAAGACAAGGCAGCCTGGGTGCTGATTCCACACCTCCGGTCACCCTCTCAGCACCTGGAACATCAGCTCACTGAGCACTGCACCTCAGGAAGGGATGTCAGTCCCAGAGTCTGTGTAGGGACATCACTGAGTGACAGACTAACACATATGAATGAATGCCCCAGTCTTTCTCCTCTCTGTTTATTCCATATACCCTACAAGGGTAAATCTTCAGTATTTATCACTTAAACAGTAAATACAAACAAATTTTACAAATATAAACTAAAGCTAGTAGATGCTTTAAAAATGAATAGATTTCAGGAAGTGAGATCTAGAACTTTTTTTTGCTAAGGGCAATTATGTCTTAACCCATCTTCTGTTGCTATGATAAAGCATGGGAAACTGGGTAATTTATTAAGGAGCTCACAGTTTGGAAGGCTGTGAGTCCAAGAGTGTGTGGCTATACCTGGTGGTGACTCTGTGCTGTGTTACAACACAGAGAAAGCAGAAAAACAACCCCCCTGAAAGGGACAAAGCCCAATGGGTAGCCTCCTTTTAACACAATCCACGGTTGCAGGTACTAACCCAATCCCATGAGAACGCCATTAATCTCTCCTAAGCCCCACCTCTCAAAGTCCTGCCACCTCTCAACCGGCTTACATATGACTTCAAAGGGATAGATCATATTCAAACCAGAGTATGCTACCAAATTTTGGGCCTCACTGGTTAAAGGAACTGCTGTGGGGGGTACAACAGGGAGGTTGAGAGCAGTGCCTTTTGGGCAGCCTAATGGGTCATTTGCAGATGGATGCATGGGAGCTCAGCACATGGCCTGGTCACCAGGAGCTCTGGATTAAATCCAAGGCCTACTATTTATTGTCTTACTGCATTGCTCCTCAACACACCTAGCCCTTGACTTCCTCCTCCCCATTCCTACTGGGATCCCAAGCTCAGACAGTTCTTAGAGACCCAGAGGAGGATCACCCAGCCCCAGAGGAATCCACGGTGACAGATTCAGACATAGGTAGTATCTAGAGAAAGAAACTGCCTCCAACAGCGTCTGTCAGATGCACTGGAGTCCTGGCTGGCTTCCTGGAGGAAAGGGCCTGACGAGAGCCTTCTTGACAGCAACAACTTGAGTCGAAGCAGGGAACCAGCAAGCAGTGAGGCCAGCCAGCTGGGTTAGCAGTGTGCACCTACTGTGTGATGAACACTGTCTGAGGTAATGGGGATACAACAGTAAACCAGCCAGAAGACAGCCTCTGAACTCAAGAAGCTGACAGCCTCGTAGGGTGGGGGAGACAGTAATTAGTAAAATATATGGTGGTTGAGAAGATGATGAGCTAACAAGAAAAACAAGATAAAGCAGGACAGGTGGGCAGCGAGTGCTGGGGGCTTTGGAGTGCATTCCCGAGAAGGGAGCGTCCACAACAGGACTTAGGAGGCCAGGAAGCAGTAGAGATGCAGGCAGCAGTCACAGGCAGGCAGAACAGCATTCATTGGGTACTCTGGAAACAGAGGGAGGCCAGCAGGCTGGAGGACACTTACAGGTCAAGGCTGATGACGCCGGCCTGCAGGCCGTCCTGAGAGTTTTGTCTTGTCTCTCACAGACGTGGGAGCACTGGAGATATAAAGCAAAGGAGGGGACATGATTCCAGTCCAGCTGCATATTTCCTGACTGTAAGGGACAGAGCAGGGAAGATGGACCAAGAAGCTGTGTCAAAGCTCAGGCCGAGCTGCAGGCTCGGACCAGCACAAGGGAGGCTCCTGCCTCACCTCTTAGGAGGCTCCTGAAGCTCGCCTCACCCTTCTCCAACCTTTCCTGCACCCGGGCCCAGGCAGCGTTAACTCAGAAAGCCCTGCCAGCTCCCCCCCACGCCCCCCCCCCAGGAAAGGCCCAGGCTAGCGGAAAGAGACATTCAGAGCCCGCCAACCCTGCAATTAGTGATAAGATGGATTCTTCCCCCTGACAGGCATAGGAGATACAGGACCTGTTATTACCCAGCATAATTACAGCGTCTAGGCTGAGGAGCGCCCTGCGAGAGAACAACCTCGGCAGGCGTTCATGTTCTCCTCCCTCCTGCTCTTCCGCAGAGGCAGAAGCATCCAATGGGCCTGGGGTCCGTACTCAGACTCTTTCAAGGACTTCAAGGCAGGCTTCGCTTTCTCCAGGGCTGGAGTCAGCTCCCTGCATCAGAAATGGCACCATGGGAAGGCTGGGTGGCTCTGGTTGTCCTTGCTGGGCCTCTGTCTCCCTGTTCCAAGCCAAGTCTGAGTCCCAGTGGCACCTAGTGCCAGTGAAAAGCCGCCAGTTTAGTGGCTCTCCCAAGCACATCTTGGCGCTTAAGTGGATGACATATATTCAGTCTCAGTTTCCCTGAGCTAAATGGGTATTCTCCAGGCAGACAAATGAAGCACCTGCCCACCTACTGTGTGCTGGTGCTCAGAAAACACTAATGCATGGCTCTTTTTACACCACAGAGGCCTTGTTTAGAAGCAAAAGAGAACCCATGAGCTGGGAGCCTACTGTACATTTCATTCATGATAGGTACATGAATATCTTCTTATATCCTTCCTGGGAAAGAGAGGGGTTCAAGAGTCACCACCACTATGCATGTGTGCGTGTGCGTGCATGCACGCATGCACGCGTGTATGTGTTAGTAAAACCTTGTGGACTGCTGCTAACAGAGTCAACTGTGTGAGTGTTGAGCAGGCGGTGTCTTTGGGCCCAGGTACTCATAGAACAGGGCTTGGAGTTAAATAATTTCAACACAATAGATAATCCTCTCTTCTGTCCTGATCATTACAAAGAAAACCACCCTTTGGTACTTGTCTGTGTCTGCTGCTCTCCATACTGGTCTTGCCACCTAGTAACCAAGAAGACAGAGGTGGGGCCCAGAGACAGAGGAACTGAGATCTCTTATTGTTACCTCTCACTCACTGCACAGGTTGATGGGCATTTGCGTGAAACCTCCCTGGGTGTGTTTTAAGATAGTTTATCAAATTTCCATTTGCTAAGAAGCAGATGTGCTTAGAAGAAGGATAATTCCAAGGCAAGGAGGAGCCAGTGCAGGCCAAGGACGCATGGGTGGTGACACTCGGGCAATCTTCACAGCTCGAAGCCTGATGATTTTTCCCCTGACCGTCACCTGCTCCAGTCTCTGCCATTGAGGCTCATCAGGTCCCCTGGAGCCCCCTCCCCTCCTCTGCAAAGAGGGCAGCACTGGCCACTGTGGACCTGGGTCCCTGCCAGGTGTCATGCTGAGTGAGATGTCAGTGTGTTGTGGCTTCTGAGAGGCTGATGGGCTAATGAGGGGGCACCTGACAGCCCTGAAGACCTGACATGTCTATTCTCAGGAAGCACAACATCTGGTTTTAGCCCGGCCTTCTCCGCTCCATCTGCCCGCCCCCTCGATGGCCTAGCAGGGTCCACCTGACAGATCGCCCTCCTGATATCTTTATTATGGCTTTGAAAAGTCTCTGTGGGGGCTCCTGACCCCATCCCCTCCTGGAGAAATGCTCCCCGAGGCAGTGCGATGCAGGTCGGGTTAGGGACGAGATAGCACCTATGCTTCCTGGGCAGGCTGCTCCCCTGTCACTGGGCCTGCTCCATAAATAACAGCAGCCTCCTGCAGAGGTCCCACTGGGCCAGGGAGGTGCAGATGCTCACAGGACACGCTCAAGGCGGCGTTTCTACATTTCCTGACAGAGGTCAGCCTGAGATGAGCTGCAGGAAGTAACGATTTCCGAAAACAAGCCCTAAGTGGATTTGTGCCGCCTGGGCTGGGCCTACAGTGGTCTTCGGTAGTCTCTGACTCCCTGTACTCACACCCTCAGAAGGACCACATACAAGCTACCATGCACTCGTTCCTTCATTCCCTGAGCATACATTGGTTTCTGGGACAAATGATCCTGTTTGTTCAAGAAAACCACAACATGAAAACAAGACTGGAGAGGTGTGTGTTACAGAAGAGCCAAGTGTTGGCTCTATACCAGGGTCAGGACAGCAGCTGGCCTCAGCGAGAGCCACACTTGCTATACAGGCACACCTGAGCACAGCGTGGAGTCAGAACTGGCAATTCTGTCACATTTTGAATGGCCTCATCTATAAAATCCAGAATTATCCTGGCAAGATTCCAGCCTCTCCCCTGCTCCACACACACCCAAAAGCATGAGTATCCAACTGCTATCACTAGGAGAGAGGTGTGGAGCATCATGGGCTGGAGTGGCTGCACCAGTCCTGGCTATAAAACTCTGAGCATAGGCTACCCCCCATACTCCAGGGTTTCCTGAGCAACCATAAATGGAAAAGAAGCCTGAGAGAGCACGCACTGCATGTGGGTTATAAGCTTGCACTGAGCATGCGTGAACCTTTCTCCATGTCATTATCCACACAATGCAGCATAACAGCTATTTAGCAGCATTTCTCCATGTCATTATCGCTACACAATACAGGGAGCAGCATTTACCCTAGCATGGATACTGCCGTGGCATTGTGAGCAGTCTGGCATGTACATGAACAAAGGGTTGTGTGGGTTACAAGCGCCAGCCACACTATTTCACAGAAGTTACACAGTGGTAACTGGGCTTCATGGTATGGTGGTAAAAATCCAGTGACATCCAAAGGGTGCCCATTAACTGTCACTTCCTCAGCCCTTTGCATGCAGTCACCCCACAGCTTGCCTCTCCTTTGTGCAGATGAGGAGCTGAGTCCTAGAAGCACAGTGATGGTCTCAGGACCGGAGCCAGAGATAAGCTTCGTCTTGGTCTCAGAGGTCAAAGATACCTCTCATATCCCACAGGAAGCTGGCACTCACCTGCCTACTGAAGGTGAAGGTGAGAAGTTCATGGGAGTGGCAGACTGGGAGTATGCCACGACATGCTGCAGGTGGCTTGCTGCAGGTAGCTGCTGACCCCCTTCACACTGCTTGTAGTCATAGGCTAGACTTATAGGTTGTCGCCCAATGGGACATCAAGTACACCCTGTGCACGCTAAGTCATATGAGGCTATGTAACAACCCCAGTTCTGCATCTGCCACTCACCCAACTGCAGGTGAGACACGGTTTTAAAAACTGGCATCATCTTCAGCTCTGAGCATGTGCACTTCTGGTCAGCACTCCCTGAACAATGCTGCAGAGTCGCCATCTGCAAGCCCTTTGACTTCACATTGCGTGCTCCAAGCCACCCATGATGCTTAAAAGCATGTGGGAGAACATTTAGAGTTTCTGAGCAAATACCTTACATTAGATGAGGGGTCAGGAATCCATGGAGGATCCTGAAACCTACACCTCACAGATCAGCAGGAACAATTATGTAATAAATAATGTCATAGGGGAGCTGGCGAGGGTGCTCAGTAGTTAAGAGCGCTTGCTGTTCTTCCAGAGGACCTGGGTTCAGTTCCTTATTGGGTAATTCACAACTGCCTGTAACTCCAGCTCCAGGCAATCAGAGGCCCTCTTCTGGCCTCTGAGAGTACCCACATACATGCACATGCGCGTGTGCGCATGCGCGTGTGCGCATACACGTGTGTGTGTGTGTGTGTGTGTGTGTGTGCGCGCGCGCGTGTGTGTGCGCGCGTGCGCACACACACACAGACACACACAGAGGGAGAGAGGGATGGAGGGAGACAGAAGGGGAGGGAGGGAGAGAGGAGGGGATAAAAACAAGGAGTGGAGAAATGGCTCAGCAGTTAAAAGCATTTGTTGCTCTCTACAGAAGACCCAACTTCAGTTCCCAGAACCTAGGTGGTGGCTTTCACCTGTCCAATTCCAGGGACTCTGACACCTTCTCCTGACCTCTGCAGGTACTAGGCACAGGTATATGTGCCATACTTACATGCATGCAGGCAAAACATTCATACATATTTTAAAACTTTTTAAATTATTAAATAAAATATTTTTTTTAAAAAATGAAGCATGCTGGAATTAGGTGGGGACAGCCTTTTCGCCAAGATGGCGCTGAAAGTGAAGAAGGAAGCTCCTGCCCCTCCCAAAGCTGAAGCCAAAGCGAAGGCCTTGAAAGCTAAGAAGGCGATGCTGAAAGGCATCCACAGCCACAAAAAGAAGAAGATCTAAATGTCACCCACCTTCCAGCGGCCCAAGACCCTGAGGCTCTGGAGGCAGACAAAATATCCTCAAAAGAGTACGCCCAGGAGAAACAAGCTTGACAACTATGCTATCATCAAATTCCCACTGACCACCGAGTCAGCCATGAAGAAAATAGAGGATAACAACACTCTAGTGTTCATTGTGGATGTCAAGGTCAACAAGCATCAGATCAAACAGGCTGTCAAGAAACTCTATGACATTGATGTGGCCAAAGTCAATACCCTGATAAGGTCCGACGGAGAGAAGAAGGCGTATGTTCGCTTGGCTCCTGATTCTGATACCCTAGATGTTGCCAACAAGATTGGGATCCTCTAAACTGAGTCCAGATGGATAGTTCTAAATATACACTTTTTTTCACCATAAAAAATGAAGCATGTGTTATTTCTATAGTGTCAGAATGAATGAATGAATATGTATACCATGTTATATTCTAGTTGTATTTGTACATTATTGTCTCAGGAAACACACAATTATTGTAAGTAACAGCTGCTGCTCCCAGAGCTTTTAGCCTGCCCCTGTGTGTTCCTACCTGGAAGGACCTGGAAGGATCTGTTAGATTATATAAAATATTCAATTATATTCTATAGTAGATCTGATAGAATATAATTGAATATCATATATAATCCAACATGTATATATATAGGATATATAGTTTGTTGTACTAATTATTTAATCTTAATTGGGGGTAAGGAGCAAGGTCACATAGCATCCCTTGGTATATTGTGGGGATTCTTGTCCCTGAAGCCACCAGGGTCAGCATTTAGCATTATAATACATAGCAAAACTCAACAACAGCTTGTCCAAAACAGTATGGAATTCAGTCAGTTTTATTCACTCCTGGCTCATAAAACAAAACAAGACAAAGCAGCAAACAAACAAACAAACAGAAGAAAAACAGAATAGGGAGTTAAACAGGTCTGAATCTGTCCACACAATGCCCCTATCTGTCCCATCCCAGTCCTCAAGCTTCTATAAAGGCATTAAATGAAGGTGCTCTGAGGTGGTGGGCCCCCATGCTCACTCATGGCTCCCTTTGTGTTGTGTGCTGTGCTGTGTTCACCTGCTGTGGCATCATGGTGCCTACCCTGCATGTCCCATGTGATGAGAACACACTGTTACCACACTGTCAGTTTCCTCTCATGGGGAGTTAAACATCACCAACAAACCCAGAGATAGGTGTAATGCAGAGCCAGGGAGACTCCTCTTAGATGGGGTGATGGGAAGACATCCAGAGCAGGCAGCACTTGGGGAAGGATGCTGTGGTTTACATCTGGAGTGTTCACAAAGGCCTTGTGTTGAAGGTTTCATCCAAGCTTGGCACCACTAGAAGGTGGTGAGACTGTGAGAAGTGGACCCCAGTAGGAGAAGGTAAGGATGTGCTCTTGGCAGGGACTAGGAGAGCCCTGGTATCTTTCTCTCCTCTCCTCCCATCCTAACCATCAGAAAAACAGGCTTCCACACCATACACTATCACCATACTGCTAGATTAAAAGCAACTTGATTAACTGACCAGAAACTGAAACTCTAAAATTGTCAGCCAAAAGAAGCATTTCATCTTTTAAAATTGATTGCTATAGGTATTTTTAATATCAATAGAGAGCTAATTTTTTTTGTCTCTAGAGTCATATTTATTTATTTATTTTTCTTTTTTTTATTTGATTTTTAATATTTTTATTACATATTTTCCTCAATTACATTTCCAATGCTATCCCAAAAGTCCCCCATAGCGCCCCCCACTTCCCTACCCACCCATTCCCATTCTTTTGGCCCTGGCATTCCCCTATATTGGGGCATATAAAGTTTGCAAGTCCAATGGGCCTCTCTTTCCAATGATGGCCGACTAGGCCATCTTTCGATACATATGCAGCTAGAGACAAGAGCTCCGGGGTTCTGGTTAGTACATCATGTTGTTCCAACAATAGGGTTGCAGATCCCTTTAGCTCCTTGGGTACTTTCTCTAGCTTCTCCATTGGGAGCCCTGTGATACATCCAATAGCTGACTGTGAACATCCACTCCTGTGTTTGCTAGGCCCCGGCATCGTCTCACAAGAGACAGCTATATTTGGGTCCTTTCAGCAAAATCTTGCTAGTGTATGCAATGGTGTCAGCGTTTAGAAGCTGATTATGGGACGGATCCCTGGATACAGCAGTCTCTAAATGGTCCATCCTTTCATCACAGCTACGAACTTTGTCTCTGTAACTCCTTCCCTGGGTGTTTTGTTCCCAATTCTATGAAGGTGCACAGTGTCCACACTTTGGTCTTCATTCTTCTTGAGTTTCATGCGTTTATCAAATTGTATCTTATATCTTGGGTATCCTAAGTTTTGGGCTAATATCCACTTATCAATGAATACATATTGTATGAGTTCTTTTGTGATTGTGTTACTTCACTCAAGATGATGCCCTCCAGGTCCATCCATTTGGCTAGGAATTTCATAAATTCATTCTTTTTAATAGCTGAGTAGTACTCCATTGTGTAAATGTACCATAATTTCTGTATCCATTCCTCTGTTGAGGGACATCTGGGTTCTTTCCAGCTTCTGGCTATTATAAATAGGGCTGCTATGAACATAGTGGAGCATGTGTCCTTTTTACCGGTTGGGACATCTTCTGGATATATGCCCAGGAGAGGTATTGCTGGATCCTCCGGTAGTACTATGTCCAATTTTCTGAGGAACCGCCAGACTGATTTCCAGAGTGGTTGTACAAGCTTGCAATCCCACCAACAATGGAGGAGTGTTCCTCTTTCTCCACATCCTCGCCAGCATCTGCTGTCACCTGAATTTTTGATCTTAGCCATTCTGACTGGTGTGAGGTGGAATCTCAGGGTTGTTTTGATTTGCATTTCCCTGATGATTAAGGATGTTGAACATTTTTTCAGGTGTTTCTCTGCCATTCGGTATTCCTCAGGTGAGAATTCTTTGTTCAGTTCTGAGCCCCATTTTTTAATGGGGTTATTTGACTTTCTGGAGTCCACCTTCTTGAGTTCTTTATATATATTGGATATTAGTCCCTTATCTGATTTAGGATAGGTGAAGATCCTTTCCCAATCTGTTGGTGGTTTTTTTGTCTTATTGATGGTGTCTTTAGCCTTGCAGAAGCTTTGTAGTTTCATGAGGTCCCACTTGTCAATTCTCGATCTTACAGCACAAGCCATTACTGTTCTATTCAGGAATTTTTCCCCTGTGCCCATATCTTCAAGGCTTTTCCCCACTTTCTCCTCTATAAGTTTCAGTGTCTCTGGTTTTATGTGAAGTTCCTTGATCCACTTAGACTTGACCTTAGTACAAGGAGATAGGAATGGATCGATTCGCATTCTTCTACATGTTAACAACCAGTTGTGCCAGCACCATTTGTTGAAAATGCTGTCTTTCTTCCACTGGATGTTTTTAGCTCCCTTGTCGAAGATCAAGTGACCATAGGTGTGTGGGTTCATTTCTGGGTCTTCAATTCTATTCCATTGGTCTATTTGTCTGTCACTATACCAGTACCATGCAGTTTTTATCACAATTGCTCTGTAGTAGAGCTTTAGGTCCGGCATGGTGATTCCACCAGAGGTTCTTTTATCCTTGAGAAGAGTTTTTGCTATCCTAGGTTTTTTGTTATTCCAGATGAATTTGCAGATTGCACTTTCTAATTCGTTGAAGAATTGATTTGGAATTTTGATGGGGATTGCATTGAATCTGTAGATTGCTTTTGGCAAGATAGCCATTTTTACAATGTTGATCCTGCCAATCCATGAGCATGGGAGATCTTTCCATCTTCTGAGATCTTCTATAATTTCTTTCTTCAGAGACTTGAAGTTTTTATTATACAGATCTTTCACTTCCTTAGTTAGAGTCACGCCAAGATATTTTATATTATTTGTGACTATTGAGAAGGGTGTTGTTTCCCTAATTTCTTTCTCAGCCTGTTTATTCTTTGTGTAGAGAAAGGCCATTGATTTGTTTGAGTTAATTTTATATCCAGCTACTTCACCGAAGCTGTTTATCAGGCTTAGGAGTTCTCTGGTGGAATTTTTAGGGTCACTTAGATATACTATCATATCATCTGCAAAAAGTGATATTTTGACTTCATCTTTTCCAATTTGTATCCCTTTGATCTCCTTTTGTTGTCGAATTGCTCTGGCTAGGACTTCAAGTACAATGTTGAATAGGTATGGAGAAAGTGGACAGCCTTGTCTAGTCCCTGATTTTAGAGGGATTGCTTCAAGCTTCTGACCATTTACTTTGATGTTGGCTACTGGTTTGCTGTAGATTGCTTTTATCATGTTTAGGTATGGGCCTTGAATTCCTGATCTTTCCAAGACTTTTATCATGAATGGGTGTTGGATCTTGTCAAATGCTTTTTCCGCATCTAACGAGATGACCATGTGGTTTTTGTCTTTGAGTTTGTTTATATACTGGATTACGTTGATGGATTTCCGTATATTGAACCATCCCTGCATCCCTGGGATGAAACCTACTTGGTCAGGATGGATGATTGTTTTGATGTGTTCTTGGATTCGGTTAGCAAGAACTTTATTGAGGATTTTTGCATCAATATTCATAAGGGATATTGGTCTGAAGTTTTCTATCTTTGTTGGGTCTTTTTGTGGTTTAGGTATCAGAGTAATTGTGGCTTCATAGAATGAGTTGGGTAGAGTACCTTCTGTTTCTATTTTGTGGAATAGTTTGTGAAGAACTGGGATTAGATCTTCTTTGAAGGTCTGATAGAACTCTGCACTAAACCCATCTGGTCCTGGGCTTTTTTTAGTTGGGAGACTATTAATGACTGCTTCTATTTCTTTGGGGGATATAGGGTTGTTTAGATCATTAACCTGATCTTGATTCAACTTTGGTACCTGGTATCTGTCTAGGAACTTCTCCATTTCATCCAGGTTCTCCAGTTTTGTTGAGTATAGCCTTTGGTAGAAGGATCTGATGGTGTTTTTGGATGTCTTCAGGATCTGTTGTTATGTCTCCTTTTTCATTTCTGATTTTGTTAATTAGGATGCTTTCCCTGTGCCCTCTAGTGAGTCTGGCTAAGGGTTTATCTATTTTGTTGATTTTCTCAAAGAACCAGCTCCTTGATTGGTTGATTCTTTGAATAGTTTTTCTTGTTTCCACTTGGTTGATTTCACCCCTGAGTTTGATTATTTCCTGCCGTCTACTCCTCTTGGGTGAATTTGCTTCCTTTTGTTCTAGTGCTTTTAGGTGTGTTGTCAAGCTGCTAATGTGTGCTCTCTCTAGTTTCCTTTTGGAGGCACTCAGAGCTATGAGTTTTCCTCTTAGAAATGCTTTCATTGCGTCCCATAAGTTTGGGTATGTTGTGGCTTCATTTTCATTGAACTCTAAAAAGTCCTTAATTTCTTTCTTTATTCCTTCCTTGACCAAGGTATCATTGAGAAGAGTGTTGTTCAGTTTCCACGTGAAGGTTGGCTTTCTATTATTTATTTTGTTATTGAAGATCAGCCTTAGTCCATGGTGATCTGATAGGATGCATGGGACAATTTCAATATTTTTGTATCTGTTGAGGCCTGCTTTGTGACCAATTATGTGGTCAATTTTGGAGAAGGTACCATGAGGTGCTGAGAAGAAGGTATATCCTTTTGTTTTAGGATAGAATGTTCTGTAGATATCTGCCAGATCCATTTGATTCATAATTTCTCTTAGTTTCACTGTGTCCCTGTTTAGTTTCTGTTTCCATGATCTGTCCATTGGTAAAAGTGGTGTGTTGAAGTCTCCCACTATTATTGTATGAGGTGCAATGTGTGCTTTGAGATTTACTAAAGTTTCTTTAATGAATGTGGCTGCCTTTGTATTTGGAGCATAGATATTCAGGATTGATAGTTCCTCTTGGAGGATTTTACCTTTGATGAGTATGAAGTGTCCCTCCCTGTCTTTTTTAATGACTTTGGGTTGGAAGTCAATCTTATCAGATATTAGAATGGCTACTCCAGCTTGTTTCTTCATGCCATTTGCTTGGAAAATTGTTTTCCATCCTTTCATTCTGAGGTAGTGTCTATCCTTTTCTCTGAGATGAGTTTCCTGTAAGCAGCAAAATGTTGGGTCTTGTTTGTGTAGCCAGTTTGTTAGTCTATGTCTTTTTATCGGGGAGTTGAGTCCATTGATATTAAGAGATATTAAGGAAAAGTAATTGTTGTTTCCTGTTATTATTGTTGTTAAAGTTGGCATTTTGTTCTTGTGGCTGTCTTCTTTTAGGTTTGTTGAGGGATTACCTTCTTGTTGTTTCTAGGGCGTGGTTCCTGTCCTTGTATTGGTTTTTTTCTGTTATTATCCTTTGAAGGGCTGGATTCGTGGAGAGATAATGTGTGAATTTGGTTTTGTCGTGGAATACTTTGGTTTCTCCATCTATGTTAATTGAGAGTTTGGCTGGGTATAGTAGCCTGGGCTGGAATTTGTGTTCTTTTAGTGTCTGTATAACATCCGTCCAGGATCTTCTGGCTTTCATAGTTTCTGGTGAAAAATCTGGTGTAATTCTGATAGGCTTGCCTTTATATGTTACTTGGCCTTTTTCTCTTACTGCTTTTAGTATTCTATCTTTATTTAGAGCATTTGTTGTTCTGATTATAATGTGTTGGGAGGTATTTCTTTTCTGGTCCAGTCTATTTGGAGTTCTGTAGGCTTCTTGTATGTTCATGGGCATCTCTTTCTTTAGATTTGGGAAGTTTTCTTCTATAATTTTGTTGAAGATGTTTGCTGGTCCTTTGAGTTGAAAATCTTCATTCTCATCCACTCCTATTATCCGTAGGTTTGGTCTTCTCATTGCGTCCTGTATTTCTTGGATGTTTTGAGTTAGGATCTTTTTGCATTTTACATTTTCCTTGATTGTTGTGCCGATGTTCTCTATGGAATCTTCTGCACCTGAGATTCTCTCTTCCATCTCTTGTATTCTGTTGCTGATGCTGGTATCTATGGTTCCAGATTTCTTTCCTAGGGTTTCTATCTCCAGTGTTGCCTCATTTTGGGTTTTCTTTATTGTGTCTACTTCCCTTTTTAGGTCTAGTATGGTTTTGTTCATTTCCATCATCTGTTTGGATGTGTTTTCCTGTTTTTCATTAAGGACTTCTACCTGTTTGATTATGTTATCCTGTTTTTCTTTAAGGATTTGTAACTCTTTAGCAGTGTTCTCCTGCAATTCTTTAAGGGATTTTTGTGCTTCCTCTTTAGTGTCTTCTGCCTGTTTAGCATTGTTCTCCTGTATTTCTTTAAGTGTGTTATTAAAGTCCTTCTTGAAGTCCTCTACCATCATTAGGAGATATGCTTTTAGATCCGTGTCTAGCTTTTCCGGTGTGTTGGGGTGCCCTGGACTGGGCGAAGTGGGGGTGCTGGGTTCTGATGATGGTGAGTGGTCTTGGTTTCTGTTAGTAAGATTATTACGTTTACCTTTCGCCATCTGGTAATCTCTGGGGTTAGTTGTTATCGTTGTCACTGTTTAAAGATTGGAGCAGAAGCTGTGTTCCACTCACCAGCAGTCCCAAAATCCTGCGGCGGGGGTCGTGGGTAGCTGGCGGGTGTCAGGCAACCCTGCGCTCCTGCTACCCCGGCGCTGATCCGGCCGGATGAGGCCTGTGGTCCTACTCAGGCCGGTTTCTGCTTCCCTAACTAATGCAGTCTCAGGTCCCGCGCAATTGGATTGGAGCAGAAGCTGTGCTCCACTCACCAGAAGTCTTAAGATCCTGTGGCGGGTGTTGTGGGTAGCTGGCGAGTGTCAGCTGACCCTGCGCCCCAGCTGCCCTGGTGCTTTTCTGACCGGAAGAGGGTTGTGGCCCTATGTAGGCCGGATTTCTCTCTCCCCAACCAGAGCAGTCTCAGGTCCCGCGTGATTGGACTGGAGCAGAAGCTGTGTTCCACTCACCAGCAGTCCCAAAATCCTGCGGCGGGGGGTCGTGGGTAGCTGGCGGGTGTCAGGCAACCCTGCGCTCCCGCTACCCCGGCGCTGATCCGGCCGGATGAGGCCTGTGGCCCTACTCAGGCCGGCTTCTGCTTCCCTAACTAATGCAGTCTCAGGTCCCGCGCAATTGGATTGGAGCAGAAGCTGTGTTCCACTCACCAGCAGTCCCAAAATCCTGCGGCGGGGGTCGTGGGTAGCTGGCGGGTGTCAGGCAACCCTGCGCTCCTGCTACCCCGGCGCTGATCCGGCCGGATGAGGCCTGTGGTCCTACTCAGGCCGGTTTCTGCTTCCCTAACTAATGCAGTCTCAGGTCCCGCGCAATTGGATTGGAGCAGAAGCTGTGCTCCACTCACCAGAAGTCTTAAGATCCTGTGGTGGGTGTTGTGGGTAGCTGGCGAGTGTCCGAGAGCTAATTAATACAAGACTGTGGCAGGCTATTAGAAAAGCATCCCAGGGGAAAGTGCTCCAGAAAAAAACCTATGCAATTGCCAGACAAGAGGCTTTATTTCCTACTTATCCATTTATTTTTGAGACAGTCTTGTTATGTAGCACAGGCTGGCCTCAAACTCATAACTCTCCTGTCTCAGTCTCCCAAATGCTGAGGTCATAGGCCTGTTCCACCATGCTTGGCTTTGCTGGATGACTTTTAAGCTAACTAGATACAGGGATGATACTGCCATGACAAAGTGAGCTGCTTTGCACACCATGGGCCCCACTGTGATGTGCTACCAAAAGTGAGGCATGGGTGGCTGAGGCTGCAGTGTGCAAAGCTTGCATTGTAAGGTGATATGCTCAGGAGTCCTCTCTAGTGACCTAAGATGAATGGCCACACAGAGTTACTATAGGATCTAAAATGTTTAGCAAACTCTGGGACATGAAAAAATGATAAAATACAATCCACGTCCAGGAAGAATAAAACCAACACAATAAAAATTGCTGGGTTTCCCTTGAATTTGCTTAGCTGAAAAAAAACTTCAAAGAAAATAAAGTATACTTAAAGAACTAAAAAGGTTATGGCAATAATGGATCAATAGAAATGGATATTGATTAGGAGATATGAATTACCTTTAAAAAGAAACAACATAAAGTTCTTAAGTTGGAGAATGCAATTACTGAAATAAAACAAAAGTTACTGGGTAAGTTCAACAGCTGATTTGAGACCACAAGTAAAAGAATCAGCAAACATGGAGAGAAGCCAGGCGAGCACTCCAGCTGAGGAACTGAACATGTATAGATGGAGGAGAAATGAGAAGAAATGAGCAACACCTCAAAGGCCCACTACTCTGTAATAAGAGTTCCAAACAGCACAGACAAAAGTGCAGGGAAAAGGAGGACAAGTGGTCCAAACTCCCCCCAAAAACAGATACATTGTATATCCAAAGAGCTCAGCATCCCACAGGAAACATCCAAAGCAACACACAGAGAAAAATCATCAAACTCTTGTAACAGAGGGAAAAAAAGGAAGAAGAAAATCTTAATGCGAGCAGAGGGAAGGAGAAAAGTCATGTTCTGCAGTATGACAATGGCAGGCTTCTCCTCAGAAACAGAAGGCTATGAGGGGAAGAGGTAGAGCCAAGTGATGAAAGCAGAATCTGTTCAGCCAAGACTTCTATATCCAGCAAAACTATCCTCCAAATTTCCAGTCAAAATAGAAACATTTCCAGGTAAACAAAAACTCAGAGAGTGCATTTGCTGAACCTTTTGCCTTAAAAGAAGTTCTGTAAGAAGTTTTTCAAGCAAAAAGGAAATTACTCCAGAAGTTACTAAAAAACCCCAGGAAGCAATAAGAAAACAGCAAAAATGGTAAACAAATGACTTTACTCTAAAATGCATTTCTCATTTCTTTTTTCTTTTTTTTTTTTAAATTCTGTGGGTAGAACCTGGGGCTTCTGCATGTTAGATGAGCACTGCACCGTGATAGTAATCGTCTCCTCTTTCCCCACTATCAAAGCATCCAAATGTATAAAGCAATATTAGGGCAGTGAGCCAGTTCTAAGGGTGAGCCTAGAACAGTGGAGAGAACCATCTTTACAAAGTTGTTCTCTGATCTCCATACGAGTGCTTATGCTCACATGAGTGCAGCACACACACACACACACACACACACACACACACACACACACACACACACAGATGATGGTGATGATAACAATAATTATAAAACCATAACACTATATTGTTTGGTTTACAGCAGACACCAAATTGTGAGTATAAAATGTAAAATATAGAGAAATTTTTACACAAATTATATGGAAATAATAATACAAAGGAGAGGGGAAGACACAAGCCTTCAGCGGAACAAAGTTCATGTCTTACTCATTTTAAGTCAGTCAATTACATTGACATGAACTTTAGTTGTTTAAGGTGCATACTGAAATACATTGAGCAACAATTTAAAAAGTAACTTAAAGGGACTGGAGAGGTGATTCAGTGGATAAAATGTTTCCTACATGGATAATAACGAGTTTAGCTCCCCAGAACCCACATTAAAAAACCAGGCAGATATGTTAGCTCCCCAGGCTGGTTAGCTAGAGTAGCTGGAATTGGTTCAATGGAAAGCAATGGAATAAGACACTTGACATCAACTTCAGGCTTCCACAGACATGTGCTCCCATATCCATGCAAACACACACATATATGCACACACACTACACACACACATATGCAAGAAAAGAAAAAGAGCTTAAGATAGGAAAAGTCAATAGAGAAGTTAAAATGGTGAACGAACAAAACCAAATAAAATAAGCTGCCTAACACAAATTAAACCCATCAAGAAAAAACAAAGGAGACAGATGGGCCTGAGAGACAGCTTGGTGGTGAAGAGCACTTGCTCTTCTTGCAGAGACTTGTGGCTTGGACTCTCAGCTCTCACAAGGTGTCTTGGACTCTCTGCACTCACGAGGTAGCTCACAACCACTGGTCAACTCCACTTCCAGGGACTCCAATACCTGCTTCTGGCCTCTGCAGCCATGGTGTATATGTGGTACATAACTGCACACAAAGGCAAGAATATTTGCACACATAAAACATTTTTTAAAGTGGCAAACTTAACTGCAGATACATTGGTAATTACACAGAATGAGTGGTCTGAACACCCAGATACAAAGACTATTGGACTGACAGAAAAGGAGAACTCCAATGGAAAACAAACAGGCTTTGGGGAACAGAGAGACGCCCACACTATAAGAACTGGTGCTACAGGTCAGAGACGTTTCATTACTGTATCCAAAATAAATAAATAAACTCCATGGCAAAAAATATTGCTAGAGCAATATTTGTAGATGTATCAGGATAATACAATGTTCATCTACAGAAAAATGCAACAAATACAAATATAGATTCTAAGCAAGCACTTCAAGATACAAGAAGTAAAAATTCCAGCACTTGGGAGGCAGAGGCAGAGGCGGAGGCGGAGGCGGAGGCGGAGGCGGAGGCGGAGGCGGAGGCGGAGGCGGAGGCGGAGGCGGAGGCGGAGGCGGAGGCGGAGGCGGAGGCGGAGGCGGAGGCGGAGGCGGAGGCGGAGGCGGAGGCGGAGGCAGAGGCAGGCAGATTTCTGAGTTCGAGGTCAGCCTGGTCTACAAAGTAAGTTCCAGGACAGCCAGGGCTTCACAGAGAAACCCTGTCTCAAAAAACAAACCAAACCAAACCAAACAAACAAACAAAAAAGAAGTAAAAATTACAGTCAGAAGAACAATAGACAATTTTACAATAATAGTTGGAGATGAGAACTTAGCTTAGCAAATAAGAACCCTTTGTAGAGACAGATGAGTCAATCTATCAGGAAGATGTAACAATTATAAACATAGTTGCTTCTAGAGCCCTAAATAAAAAAATGGACACAAAGAGAGGACAGTTCAATAATGGCGTAGGGGATAAGAGACTAGCACTATAAACGGATAGAGACAGTGGCAGAACTCTTATCCAAACAGCTATGGAAGATTCACCTCAAGCTCAGAGGGAGCATCCTTTAGGACAGAATTCCACCAGGCCATACGCCAAATCTCAAAACATTCTGAAAACTGAAATCTTACAACTTTTCTTCTCTAACTGTGAAGAAATTAAATTGGAAATTAACAACAGAGAATTGAATTTGGGTAATCTCCAACCACTTGGAAATTAAGCAACACACTTCTCTATTTATGGTGGGAAGACACATCTTTTATGTCTCTCTAGGAAAAGTCCACTCAGCCAGGCTCCACCCTCTGCAAGGCTCCATCCTTACAGGACAGAAATGAACAGCAAGCAAAGGAACCGAGGAAGAACAAAACTATTCACACAGGACAAGATGGAGAAAATGGCCCACTCTACTCTCAAAGTACAGGTGAGCTGCTGCTTCATGTATAAAACCGCATTATGACAGTGAAAGGTGAGAGAAAACACCCCAGCTACAAACCTTAAGGTCCAAGAGACAGCATATCCCTGTGCTCTGTGGGTTTTCTCGGTGCTTCACCAATCTCAGGCTGGGTAGTCATTCTGTTTTCTGTTGCTATGTTAAAACATTCTGACAAAAAAGCAACTTGAGGAGAAAACAGTTCATTTCAGTTTCAAGTTTACAGTTTAACACAAAGAAGAGCCAAGGCAAGAACTCAATGCCAGATCCTAAGGCAGAAACACAGAAGAACCCTACTTGCTGGTTCATTCTTTGGCTCATTCAGCTGACTTCCTTATATGTTTCAGTACCATGTGCCCACAAACAGTGCTGCCCATAGTGGGCTGGGCCCTCTTGCATTGGTCAGCTTTATTTTAGAGGTAAGATGTAGAAGAAAATCTGTAATAGTGTAGGATGACAGTTGTCGATGAATGGGGATATTTAAGATGATTATTAGATAAATGATGGGGAATAAAAGAATTTTGAGAGAGACTAGACAGTTGTCTCGGCAGTTAAGAGAGCACTTGATGCTCTTGCAGAGAACCTGGGTTCAGTTCCCAGAACTCACATGATGTTCATAACTGTCTGCAGTTCCAGGTCCAGGGAATGTGATATGCTCTTTTTACCTTCTCAGGCACAAGACATACAGGTGATACACAGACATACATACCTACAGGAAAACATTCACACACATAAAAATAAACAAACAAACAAAGTTTAAAAGAGTATGAAGAGATAAGGTTTCTACACTACTAAAGCTGGGAAGCATAAAAACTAGCAGACTGTTAAGTTGTGTATGTACGTATTAGTACTTCACTTCCTAGAACAACCCCACACACAAAGATTGTGTGTGTGTGTGTGTGTGTGTGTAATATACATATTAGGTACAGCAAAACACACTTCAAAGAAATAAAAATGGAATTTCAATAATTGTTCAATCGACCCAAAGGATATAGGTTTAAAGAAATGAAAACAATTACACAAACAAAAAGAGCAAAGAAGTAGACAGAAAATGAGATGGCAGATTGAACCCTTACCTCTCAGTAATAAATTAACTTTAAAGCATTTCATTAGATATAAATTAAAAGACAGATTCCCACAATAGTTGCAAACACAGCACAACTGTATGCTTTCTACAAGAAACTCACTTCAACAGTAAGAGCATAGATTGACTTAATGTAAGAGAATGAGGAAAGTCCAGTACACAAACACTGATTAAAAAAAAAGAAAGTATCAAGTAAAGACTAACTACAAAGCTCTGCTAATAAAAACTGTGGTACCCTGGTGACACACAGCATGTAGAACAAAAGAAGGAACAGACCGGAGAACTCCAAAATAGCCCTGATTATGAATAGCTGATCTTTGGGGAAAATGAAGATACATCGCCCCCCCCCAACTAAACTGCTAGACAAAGCAATAGAGCTAATTGCACATCTTATACAAAACTCAAAGCAAAACAAGCTTAGGGTACAGCTTAATATTAAAGTTCTGACTACCATAAGGCCCTAGGTTTATAGCAAAAGTGCCTGGATTTTTAAGAAATCAAATAAGTAACTTAAAGTTGCACCTCAAGCACTTAGAAAATCAGGAACAAATAAAACCTATAATTAACATGGAGCAGAATCAAGTGAAAGTCAAAAATCAAATTGGATAATGAAACAAACAGTTCTTTGAAAAGATAAACTTTATCTAGACTAACCTGGAAAGAGAAAGTCCAGATAAAAAGAGATTAAAAAAGAAGACATCACAACAGATACTCAAGAATTAAAGGAGTCATTAAAGATTATCTTAGAAAACTATATTGTAATAAATTAGATAACCCAGAATAAATGCACAAATTTATGGACACAAATGATCTCCTAAAACTGAAATAAGATTAAAAAAAAAAAAACCTGAGCAGATAGATGACAATGAGATTTGGACAATAAGAAAGTCTCCCAATGCACAGAAGCCAGGAGCTAGATAGCTTCTGTGATGAATTCCAGCAAACATTAGACACTCTCCATCTTACTCTTTGAGACAGGGTCTCTAACTGAGCCTAGAGTTCACCATTCAGCTAAATCATGTGCCCAGGGAACTCCAAGGATCTCCGGTCTCGGCTTCCCCACCACACGAATTACAGATATGTGTCATCAAACCCAGTTTCTTAGGTGAGTGCTAGGGGTTCAAACTGAGCTCCTTGGACTACTTTATTATCAGAACCATAATCCAGACCCTCAACAAATCTTTAAAGAACTCACACGATGCTTCTCAGAGTATTCTACAGAGTCGGAAGGGAGGAAACCCTTTCAAGACCCATTGTGTGAGGACAGTTAACTCTATTACCCAAACTTGAGGGCACAAAACATTTAATTAAAAAAAAAGCTATAGACCAATATCACTGGTGAACCAAGACACAGAAATCCCCAACAAAATATCAATGGGTTAAACTCAGTGGCTCACCCAGAGGACCACTAACGATCCAGTGGGTTTCTTCTCAGGGATGGAACAGTATTCCAACATAGCATGTCATCTTAACAGGAGAAATTACAAAAATTACTTAATCATCTCAACAAATGTAGGAAAAGCATCTGGTGCATTCAACATCCCTTGGTGACAAAAAGCCCTGAGCAGAGTAGCTGTAGGTGGAACAGGCCTCAGCATAGCAAGGGAACCATAAGATAAACCCACTGCCATCATCGTGAGAAAAATGTGCAAGTGTTTCCTCCCATATCAGGAACAAGAGCAGAGTGGGCTTGCCCTGATCTTCCATAGAGTACAACAGATCTGCTGCCCAGGGCAATGAGACAAGGCTTACAAACCAGAGGGAGCAAGCAAACCACCTGTGGCAGATCAGAAAACAGAGAGTACAACTCAGGTAAGAAGCCAGGCTTGGCTAGAACCTACAGGCCTGTTCTCCAGAGGACCACTTCCTCCAGTGAGGTCCCTCCTCCTAAGAGTTCCATGTCCCATAACAGTGCCATCAGCTGTGAACCAAGTGTTCAAAGACATGATACTGTTGTGAACATTTGACACCCAAATCCTAACAGTAGGGTTTAAAAAGCAGAGTGGGGGGAGAGGGGGGAGATGATGCTGGAGAGATGGTTCAGTAGTTAAGAGCACTTGCTGCTCTTCCCATGGACCTGACTTAAATTCCAAGTACCCACATGAGACAGCTTACAACTGCTCATGACTCCAGCTACCGTGGAATCCTATGCCTCTGGCCTCCATGGACACCAGGATTCATGTGTACATACCCAGACACAAACACCACACATACACAGAGCTACAAAATATGGTACAAAAATTAAAAACAAAATATATATGTGGAGGTTAAAAAAAATGAAAGGTGTGTGTGTGGAGGAGGGTCATATGTGGAGGGGGGTCAATTCTTCTGAGTGATCCAATAATTATAAATGTGTGCTCACCTAACTGAGCCCCAACTACATGACAGAAAAGCTGACAGACTTGAAGATGAGAGTGTGCAATTGAACCCAAACAACTGTAAATTACAACTTCCTGCTTTCGGTAATGTCTACAGCAACCAGGCAGAGGATCAAAAGGAAATCAATGAGGTGGAGAGGACTGTAAATCAAGTAGACCCCACAGCTCTACAGAGCTCCACCCGCTGGTGGAATGCACAGGGGACATTCTACTAAAGGCTCTTTGTGGCAAGCCACGAGGCCCGCTCAAGACATTTGAACAGAGAGAAACAATGGCATGTTCTCCAGGTGCCATGGAGTAAGCTTACGTTTCAGTGATAGAAGCATTGGAAAGTCATGAGGCATGGCTTGTTAGTATGCGGAGAATCAGAGAGGAAATCGGACAATGCTCTGAATGAGTAATATCCCAAAACTTCCAGGATTCAGAGGAAAGAAAAAAAATACACATTTGTTATACTCATAAAACAGAAAACAGTGGAATACTACAAGTAACTATGCAACATCAAACTAGACAAGCTAGTGAAACTGGTCTAAGTGAGAATTTTGACCAAGGAAGATGCTGATCAGGATTAGAGAAGAACATGTTTGAGAAATATTCTCAAACAAAGGCCATCCTGCTGTCCCCTGGCTACAGACAAGGGCCTGGGAAACAGGTCTTATCCAGGACCTGCCACAGATAGATAATTTTAAGACCTCTCTCCCTATGAACCTCAGGTACCCCTTTAAGTACCGGGATGGTTGGCTGATGACCGGCTGGGCTGGGCTAGTCGCTGAGCTGTGAGGACAGAAGGTCCTTCTCTCTCCAAGTCTTTTCAGTCCCTATGGTCTTTTCCCAATAGTGCTTCCTGAGGTGTTTAGCTCCCCCTAACATCCAGAAGATCCACAAATGGGAAAAGGCCAGCCTTGAGCTCAGGGCCAAGAGACGCCAGGGCAAGCTGGAAGCAGCAGCCACACCTTGTCCTGGGTGTTATACCCTCCCACTCCCACCCTCATTGAAAGGAAGTGGTGGTATATTGTTCTCAGTTACACTTAGATGGAAAAGTGGCTAAAAGCAAGGTTAAGTGAGAGAAGCCTGCTATGTGTGTTTGCCACAGCAGAGGGCCTTTACCTGGAAAAAGATATCCCATACATAAAGCTGTTACTTGTTGCTGTTGAACAGTAAGTAGCCCTGGTTTCGGAGAACAGCCAGGTGGCAGGACACCAGCTGGAAGCTGACTTTACCCACACCTATTAAACTTTTGATTTCTGAACCATGTGATCATAGATCAGATGCAACAAAAAAAAAATTAAATGAAAAAATAAATTGAAAATTAAGACAAGCATGAAATAAATTAGAGCAGTGCCCACTCCTCCAGTAGAAGTCTCAGTTGTGGCGCCCGACTGACGGAGACTGAGCAGACACTGGCCGGCCACCGACCTGAGGCACTGGCTGTGGCAATGGACTGGATTCCTGGGCACTCAGCCCACTCCCCACCCATCAGCCTGTTCCCAGCAGGTGCCAGGGACAGCTCACTTAGCCCACGGGGTTCCCATCAATGCACAAATTCTTTGCCTGTTCCCAGGGTTCAGCCAAGTTAAGTCTACCCATTGTCATATATACAGATATCTGACAGATATACAGGTCAGATAGGTCAACCTGCTAGTTGACCACAGGTTTGGCCTAAGACTTAGGCCTGCCAGCTGGAGCAGTGCTGGAGAGCTCGACCTGATGATGTGGATAAGGGAGAACTGTGGGGCTGACCAGCTCAGCTGCCACCAGGCCCAGGGCTCTGAGTTGGCACACCTCAAAATCTATATCCTCTGTGAAAGATTGGGATACATTCTATTACTCCAAAAATGCAGGATCTCCATGACACAGGGCAGCAACAGGATGACAGGGAGGAGTCCTGGTGAGGATCCAATATTGATGGTGTCACAGAAGCCAGAGACCTCAAATCAGACCAATGATTCATTGCAATGAACATTTGCAAGTGAAGATGTGTGGGCAAGGGGATATACTATGGGACACATAGGACGTACTACAGCTTCCATGATGAGACATCGTTTTCTATGCTTTGTCTTTGTGTGTGTGTGTGTGTGTGTGTATGTGTGTGTTTTATTTGGGGAGGGAAGGTTGTAAGAGCAAGGGGGCAGATATGAGGGGACAGGGAGATGAGCAGAACAGGACTTGAGTGCATGATGTGCAACACAATAGAATCAATAAATAATCAATAATAATTTTTAAAAACCCTTAGGCCTGAAGATACAGAGCTGCCTGAGGTCGGTGTGTCATGTATAGACCCCATTGAAGGCTAGCTGCCTCTCCCCTGGGAGTGTGTTTTCTCATAGTTACCCCTAGAAAGAATGGTGAACGCTCACCATCCTCCTCTTGCCTGCACAGCCACAGACCTCTGCACACACCATATCTGCTTCCTCTGCACAACAGCCCAGCGAGGGGTCTTATGCTTCACCTCTCATTCTGATTCCTGGATGAGCACACTCAGAGGCAGGGGAAACTGCTGACCTCTAGGACTCACATGAGATGACTCCAGGCCCCACAATGCAGAAGCCAGAGCCCCTCACTACACAACCAGCTAAAGATCCAGAGCTCCAAGAGGCCTTGGGTCTCAGCCCTGAAGCCCAGAGAGAGAAGACCTGTACAAATTCCCATGAGAGCCCCAGGCGATGGGAGTCCTCAGAAAAGAACCCGCCTGCCATCTTGGCATGTTCCCTGCTGACTCTCTAACCCGACCCCAGCCACTGCCTCTGCTCCGACCACCAGGTCTTACACGATTCCTGTTTCACCTAGAACATACATACACATTCTTCTGTTGTTGATATGTTTATTTCCCTGCACTCTCTCATGGATAGAGGCTGCTGGAGACTGTTATGTCTACATTGGTTTGGATCTGAAATGTCTACTGTGAGCCCCAATGCTAAAGGCTTTGTTCTCAAAGCAACAACACTCAAGGTGGGGATGTAAGAAAGAGATTGAATCATTTCTCTAACCTTACCAAATGATTAATCCCTGATGGGTTCATAACCTGATGGATTATTTACTGGGAGATGGTAGATTCTGTTGGAAGAAGTTGGCACCAGAGAGAGGTTAAATGTCTTTGACTCTAAAACCCTGCCCACCACATCTGTCTCTGCCCTGTCTGTGGAGATAAGATGCTAACCATCTCCTCCATACATGGATCTCTGATTCCGTGCATCACTAGAACACACCTCAGGACCGAACCTCTTTTCTTCTCCCTCTGCAGGCAGGGGTGGGGCAGATGCAGCTGTGGGCAGGAAGGCCTCTGGGAAGTGCAGGGCTGGTACCTGAGCCAGTCCCAGATGGCTGTGTCACACACAAGCCCAGCAGCAGCACCCAGTAGCCTTATTTGCTTGTCTCAACAATTGGAGAGTTCAGTCCTGGCCCAGGTGTCCTCTGCCTACTTCACTTGGCTCAGGACATCCTTGGTCCAGGCTGCATTTTGTAAAGACTCTAGTGGTACTGACATGCCAGGAGAAACCAGAGCTTCACAGGAGCACAGTGAGAAAACACGGAGGCATAAGCTAAGGAAGGGGCTAGTTTCAGAAAGGGAGCCCACAGCTATGCAAAGAGACAAGGAAGCCAAGCCAGGACACGGACCCTAAGGCCAGGAGCTGACAAGTGGTATGATGGAAAGGCAGCCAAGAGAAAGGAGGGACAACCTGGCAGGAGTGAGCTGACCAAAGACAGGGAAGGTACCTGCAATCCCAAGGAGCTCTGTCCTGACTCCACCAGACAGACCACATGAGAGCAAGCAACAGTTGACGCAGCAGCTGGGAGCAACCACTACAGGCTGAGGAACTGTGTTCAGACCCTTCCCATTAGCTGTCGACCTGTGGGCACTGACCTCTGTCTCAGTTTCTTCGTCCACAAAATGGAGCTAAAAGGAGGTTAAATATTAATGTGGCACAGCACTGGGTCTGATACTCACAATTGACTTCCAGAAAGTACTTCTTATTTGTGGAGTTCTGTGTTCTAGGATTGAATGGGCGATGTAGGGTGGCTGGGGCTGAGCTTGCGGCAAGCCCCTCTGGCAGATGGGGGCCAGATCTCCAGGCTTTCCTCAGGAATGACCATTATAGTTGAATACCGAGCTCTTGCCAATTCCAACAAGGCATTGAGCCCACCCAAGCCTAGTGTAGATGATCCAGCTGGCGTTTGAATATGAAAGAGTAAAAAAAGAATATGCCGGCAGGTAAGCCAATGAGGCTAGGCTCCGTGCAGACGCACACAGTGTGCATAGACCTGTATATACAGAGATGTACATGATCATGGAATGTGTGTGTGTGCACACCACACACACACATACACACACACCAATTCCATCTTGCCTCCAGGGTTGTAGAGCCATATCCTTTAAAATTTCAAATTACATAAATTTTATCTGCCGGTTGGACATATGAGAACCTTTTCCCAAGCACTTGTGAGGCTAAGCTGCAAGGCATAGCCCATAGCTTGCCTACAATTCCTCACACCTCCCCTCACGGTCCAGGAAGTGTTATCTGGGAACACTGCTGCCTGGCTAGCTCCAGAGACTACATTTCCCAGCCTCCCTTGCAGCTCATTAAGGTACTCCAGGAAGGCAAGGAGGACTAATGGGAAGGGAGCCAAAATTGAGTGCCACTTGCATTCCATGAAGGAGTGGGCACTCTCCCCTCTTGCCAGTCTTTATTTTCAGCTGGCTTGGGGTAGATGAGCCTGAACTCACAGGCATTTCTGAGGACACCAGGCTCCCCTCCAAGTCCTAACACACCTTACTGAACCATAAACTGGGAAAGCTGTCAATGCTTCCAAGTGCACTCATTCTGTCTTGTTTAAGCTTCTGGGCTTGGAGGGTTCTTCTTTACGGCAGCCAAGCCCAGGCTCTGTGTAATAGGACCAAGGAGGTGAACAAGCTTCTGAGGGGGGAAGGAATGGACTCTATTTCTATCTCCACTCAGGCACAAGCATTTGGAGCACCTAGAGGCATGGTAGAGGAAGGAGAGAAAGCACACAGCAAAGCAGCCCAGTCTCAGATCTCTCTGCAGCAACAGCTCACGCTCACACTGCATCTCAGTCTGCACAGAACCTCCTTCCACTGCAACACTTCCATCCCAGCGCCTGGCACTGCCACCACGCAGGCTCCAGGCCCATCCTAGGAGATCACCCTGCTGTCCTGCATCTCCTCTTGTTCTCAAATCCCACCAAACTCTACCTGTCTCTAGTCTCAGTTGCTCAGCAGCAAAAGACATGGTTTAGATGCTTAGTGGACATCTTTCCCAGGCCCCCATGCTGCCCCTGCTCTCTTGCTGCTGGCTGCCTGTCACATGATAGCTCTATTTTGCACACATTTCCATGATCTATGTGCAGTAATGTTACCTAGTCAGTGGTCCTTTTAACAGCTGGCACCAGGCTGTATGAACTTAGCCTCCAAAAGTATGAGCTAGATAAATCTCCTTTCTTTATAAATCATCCAGACTTGGGCATTTTGTGATAGTAACAGATAATAGACTGGTAGTATAGGAGATTTTTCCAACAGAAGGAACAGAATTGGGGGAGAAAACAGAATGGGGTAGCTCAAGAAGAGAAAGCAAGCCAGTGTGATGCAAAAACAGAGTCAGGAGACAAGAGAGGGGACCAGGGGCTAGCACACAGAAGGTAGCCATGTAGGTCCTAATAGAAGAGCTTAGGACAGTGTTGTGAGGGATGAGATTAGCCACAAGTTTTTCTCAGAAGGCTAACAACCTTTCAAATGCCATGCTCCCTTGATGCTACAGCAAAGAGAACCCAGCAGAGCTTTGTAAACTGTGGGTCTCTACCCACATGGGCTTATGTGGCTGAACATGAATGCTGAAAAGAAATCAGTAACAACAGTAAAATTCTTTCTGAACACACAATTGCCAAAATCAATTCAAAATCCAAAGCATAATGAAGCCAAATTCTTCTGCTAGTGTTCACTGGGCTGCACAGCACAGCCTCTCCACAGCCTTGGTTCTGAGCACACAGGCACACACTACACTGGGCATCTGTTACACTGAACAACACTACCCAGCACTACCTGGAACCAGGAACATCACAGCTTCTCTGCACAACGAAGCTCTCTGCTCTGACAGAAGCATAATGTCTGAACTATGGAAAACAAAAGCTCTATGTTTCCCTGCTGACATTCCTCAGAACATAAGTGACAAACAATTTGGACTGTATCATGCCATATTTTACTTTTAAAATTGTTTGAGTTGCTGACTTGGGTCCCCTTAAATGACTTTTTTGGATTGGAATTAGGGCAGAATTACCAACTTCTGAGATGACCCTAAACACATTTCTGGTGTGTTGTGCTACATACTTATGTGAAGTGGTGTCCTCAGCACTAATGACTGCAAAATCAAAATATTGATCAACTGTGAAGAAACTGAAGAAGCCCTACATTTTTCCAGTATAAAATATTCAGTCAATATTTAATCTTGATGCAAAAATTAAAAATCCACATCTCATTAGTTGTCAAAACTGCTTTTTTCTTTAATATATGGTAAAATTATATGTATCCCAAAGAAACATTTAAATTATCTTTATGATTTACAGTAGATACTTAATCTGTGTAGCTTGCTTTCTTTCTCTTTCTTTCTTTCTTTCTTTCTTTCTTTCTTTCTTTCTTTCTTTCTTTCTTCCTTCCTTCCTTCCTTCCTTCCTTCCTTCCTTTCTTTCTTTCTTTCTTTCTTTCTTTCTTTCTTTCTTTCTTTCTTTCTTTTTTTTTTTTGGAGACAGGGCTTCTCTATGCCACCCTGGTTGTCCTAGAACTCACTACGTAGACCAGGCGTCCTCAAACTCAGAGATCTGCCTGCCTCTGCCTCCCGAGTCCTGGGATTAAGGGCGTGCACCACCACCTCCCAGCTTGCATAATTATTTTTATATTTCTATATACCTGAGGTCATACATGCACTGTTGTGGTGGCTCAGCTTCCATGCTATTCCACTGCACACCAAAGTTTTCTTGGGCAGAAAGGATTACCAAGCAGAAAAGTTTAAGCATCTCTGGATTAAAGGAGCTCTCCTGTCACTGCCTGGTGAAGGCTGTATGAGGCGGTCACATACAGCAGTTCAGGAGACTCAGGCTCCTCTCATCCTCCATCTTACGCATATGGCCACCAAGGCTGCCTTGCTGACATCCAGCAGGAGAATATGGAGAGGAGAATACAAGACCCCAAGCCAAGCCTGGAGCCAGTGAGGAGCACCCCTCTGCCCATACACCTGTGGCCATGATTCATGCAGTGCTAATAAAGAACAACAGTGACACAGACATCACCATACACTAGTGTCTCCACGGTCCACCCCTCGGTCACCAAATAGCTACAAGTGTCATCCATGCAGACACAGATAAAACAAAACCAAGACTTTCTGATAGAGAGACAGGGACATAGACAGAGACACAGAGACACAGACAGACAGACAGACACGGACACGGACACAGAGTGAGAACCAAAATTCCCATGTACACATGGCTTGGTCTGATGTCCTAGGCTATAGAGGCTATGTGTTTGTTGCCCCTTAGACATGTGGACTCTCTCTCTCTCTCTCTCTCTCTCTCTCTCTCTCTCTCTCTCTCACACACACACACACACACACACACACACACACTTGCACAGGCACATACAGAAGCGCACACACCCTCACACATGCTCACGCATGCGCGCGCGCGCGCACACACACACACACACACACACACACACACACGAGGTGACAGAGGGGCAGGAGCAAGAAGCTCAGAGAAACACCTACTCAAGAAAAGGAGACAGTGGCAGCCATCCAGCCGCAGCAAGTGGTCCACAGTACAGGGTGACCTCACGGATGTACCCGGGTAGCAAAGGCTAGCCCCAGACTCTGCTCTCTTGGAAAACTACTTTGAGTCTGCATCCATGGCTCTGTCTTTAAGGTTTTCTTTCTTATCTGTCATTCCATGGCCGTGGCCAATGGAGTAGGGCATGCTGCTCTCGAGGGATGCTGTGGATTTCCCAGTGCCCACCTTGGAGAATTGGAGGCCAATGAGACAGATAGTTTAAGCTTTGGTCAAAGATTCTCTTTAGAGCAAAGTCATCATTTCTTTTCTGATACAACTCACAACTCACCTAAGTTTCCTGTCTATTTGCCTCTGGTCCATTCTGTAAAACATAAATGTACTTACTAGTCTTTCCTTGACTGTTTCTATACCACTTCCTTGCCTACATCTTCCACTCAACTTCTTCATGACAGTCTTAAGGCCACACTGTGGAGGGAGACGTTACTTCTTCACTGCAGGCTGAGAGTCTTCAAGTTTTTCCATCCCTGAGTGTCCTTTCTCTGCCCCCTTTGATTCTGCTTCAGCCCAGCTGTTACCATCCCAGCTCTGCTCTTCCCAACACTGACAACACACAGCTCACTCTCCATCACCCTTCCCTAGCATGCCTGCTCAGCGCCCTGTGCTCTGCTTCCAGCCCTCTCAGGCAACTCTCATCCCAGACTTGTCACCACCTCTGAACACAGGCTACAGCATTTCAAAGACTCTCAGTTTCCACACTGCTACTCTATACCAAAGTTATCTCATAGAGAGGCTCATGGGAGCTCTGACTTCTGTATAAACGAGAGATAAACACCTCCACACCTCACACTCCTCACCACACAGGTCTACTTCTTAATCTTGTCAGTTGGCAGAGGGTTGGCCAAGGAGTGCATCATCGTCATCAGCTCCATGCAATTATCCTGGGCCTGAGTTCCTCTTGTTTAGGTCACCTTGGAAATATTCAGTCAGGGATGGAGTCGAGCCACACCTTTCCAGAATGGACCCAGGAGCAGCTGGCAGCAGTGCTGCTGTCCACAGCCATGTGGCCAGAGCTGTCACTATCATGCATGATCCCAAGGGATATATATGTCTCTCCAGAGAGGAGTTCAGATCTCAGGTTTGGGTCTAACCTCTGTTCCTATTGTCTCTGTCATGAGGCCTCCACACAGGGGATGAGAGTCCAGGCCAAAGCAGCCTCCACAGCTCTCTAGCCCATGTTTGAGATTTCCTCAGCCAAGGCAGAAGTGACAAGTCCCTGCCCTGTGCCTGGTAATGCCTCTTCCCAACATTCCTCACCTGGGACTGAGGACATCAGACCCATGGCCTTGTGCCCGGTGTGACACAGCTCAGGGCAGAGTGTGGAAGAAGCTTTGATAGGAGTCTGTTCAGAGTATGCACTGGCCAGGACTGGGGTCCCTGAAGCTAGCAACTGTTTTTGCACTTCTACTTGCTTGGAAGATGCCCCAGGATCCTCTTGTCTCCTGTTTCTCATCCTAGCTTCAGCTGTGGCTCTCACAACCAGCTCTGTAGTAGCAGAACCTGAAGTATCTCACAAGCCACTCCAGTGTTACCTTGTAGGTGTGACACAGCAGACCCAAGCCTCGCTGACCAGGTCAGGGGCAAGTCTGAAAGGACTATAAGGGTTGTTCAGTCCATGAACACTTACTCCAAGAGAAACGGGGTCCCTTCTGTCCTTGAGAAACTATCCTGAGGCATTCGCCAAACTTCTCTGACGGGCCCCAGCAGGTACAAGTCCTCATTCCACACAGTAGTGACTGGCTCAGGAGCACGTGCTCAGATTAGCCTCTTCCCCAGCCCTGCCTCACCCTTATCTTCTACTTCCGGTCCCTGAGATTGTATCTCAAATAGACGGGTCTTAAGCACATGCTGTGGGTGACACTTTAAGAGTGGGAGCCTTGGGAGTCTTCTCCATTGGCCTGCTCACAAGGGCCCACAGGCAAGTCAAACATCACTGCAAAGATCATGAGGCTGTGGGTCCACAAAGCCCATGACCTACTCCATTTCAACTTGATCCAGGATTGTAGCTTGACATGTCCTTATCCTGAAGCCGCTAACACTGGGAACTGTTATATGTGATACCAGACCCTCATCACTCAACGCTTAGTCTCAACTTCCTTCTCCCCTCAGTGTCCCCACCAACACTGTAAGACAGGTTATATTATGATAGGCTGTGAACGTCTAGCCTTCAAAGCCTTAGCTAAGACTAAGACTTTGTTGGACTTATTTGGAGACAGGGACTTTGAAGAGTGACTGAGCCAAAACACGGTCACAGCATAGACCCTCATGTCATTCAGTTGGTGTCTACAGACATGTAAAGACAGCAGCCTTGAGCCATAAGGAGGGAGGGGCCTCAGAAGAACCATCTTTGAGGGCATCTTGGTTTTCGACTCCTGCCCTGTGGATCTGTAAGGAGTGGGTCTCTGTGCTGTGATGTCATGATGGCCTGAGGAAATATCACACTCGTCTACCCTATGTCCCTACCTCTGGGCCAGGCATGCAGGCCCTGCCATGATCAGAAGCCCATCTCTCTCCACCCCCACCCGGTGTGCCAGCTGTAAAGCAAGTGCTCACTTCCCATCCATAGATGAGAAGTACCACACTTCTTCACAGGAGACAGTGAGATAAAGCCCACAATGAATCAAAAACAAAGGAATCTATCCTGACAACCCTGCAACCCAAAGAACGCTCTAACTGATGGGTGGAACTGGAATCCACCCTCTCTGACTGCCTAACCTTACATATCCAGACCTATGTGGGGCTCCTCAGAGACATCCCAGGCCAGCCTGCAAAGACCTGTGCTCAGCAGCAGCTGCCCATACCTCAGCACTGTGGCTCAACTCAGACCCCTTTTATCCTGTCCTACAGATGAAGAGACAAGGCACTCACTGTGTCAGCCAGCCTATTCTGGGAGAATCCAGAGAAACTTAATGAATATGCAAATTGATGCAAATGAGCCGGTGTGAAGCAGAGAGCAGTTTCCTTGACTCCCTTTGAGAGCTGTGCTGGTGAATAGGGGAAAATGCCTGTGAGTGGCAAGGCAATGGTCGGCATGGAAACAGGGCTGCCAAGGTGCCTAGGAGACTTCAGTCAACCCCACAACCAACTATGTCAAGCATCCCCCTCAGCAATCCTGCTCACACTTGAGTCCCCACTTGAGCTGGAGAGTGCCCTAGACACTGGAGATAAGCTTCAACCCTGAGCCTTGAGAGCGGACTCAGGACATGTGAGCCCCAGAAAGCAAAGCTGGAAGCCCTGTAGGTTGCATCCTTTCCTGTCGGTAGAATGTCTAAATTTTGGGGGCACCATCACAGAGATTCAACCTGAAGGCACTGACTGTCCTAACCATCCCTGGACAGGGACCAGCAGGGCCAGAGACCAGGTCCAAAAGACTTACTCCACAGAGCCCAGATTTAGGCCAAGGCAGAATAAATTCCCCCGCAAACATTCTGCCCTTCCTCAGGAAGGGCTCCTCTCCCGACTCAACCTATATAACATGGTGGGCTATTTTTATTTGTGTTCCGGTGAAATAAAACAAGTTAAAGCAGAACATGAAATTTGAAGATTCCACCTTAAGGGGGAAAAAATTCCCCCTTGCAATAACAAATCTCCAGAGCTGGTGTACTGAGGAGTGGAGCCCTCCCCGCTCAGACAAGTCCAAACGCTTCAGTGTCATGAAAACTCGGAGGACTGCTATGCCACCGAAAATTTATGACCCCCCAAATCATTCCCAAAAGACTGTGCACATTCCCCACCGAGGGCCACCTTCTGGTACAACCAGCTCCTCTCTAAGTGAGCCAAGAGGGCCACAGCTGCCACGTCAGACACATTCAGGTTGCCTGAGGCATCTGTTCTGTGGGGCCAGGAAGATTTTGTCTGAGCGCATCTGCCTAGAGACAGTGCTACCACATCCTGGAAGGTCCCCTTCCGGCCCCTAGACATGGCAGTCACCTCCACCCTCAAAGACACAGAGAATCTCAGTTCCAGCCTCAAACCCTATGGCTCCCCACCTTCCAGTGGGAAGCTGAGGTGACTGCCCTCACACTCCTCTCTGAGAACTGCTTTCGCCTTTGAAGACGATGAACTGGAACTCTAGTCTAGTTCTAGACTAGACTAGAAACTAGTCTAAAACTTCTAGTCTGAAACTCTAAAGCATGTGGCTCCTGAGCTTTGGAGATGTGGAAAGCAAGGGGGGGGGGATATGGAGGTGCAGGAAAACTCCTCGGCCCACAAAGAAGTGGAGCTGAGATGGACCCTTAGTCTTTGGGAATCCAGAGCCATGGGTCTCATGCAGCACTAAGTAAAGTAAGCTGGAAGGCAGACAGGAATTTGAATCTACAGACCCAGGTCCAACCTCCTCTAGCACCAGACTGCCCCTGACCCAGGAACATATTTGAGATGACTTTTCTGTCAACCTAACGCTACTACAGCAAGTGTGTCCTTTTGTGCTAAAGTTGCTTCAGCGACAGATTGCACAGCTGGTCCCAGTTTTCCTGCCCTCTGTCCCTAGACCCTTACCTCATCCCCCTCCCAGATCAGCAGTGGACTGACGATGCTCTTGGTCTCCCTTTGGAAGGGACTATTGCCACACTGCCCGTTTCTGGTCTCAGCAGACCTTAGAGACAAGTCCTTCTTCCACAGTTCCCCCAAAGTAACAGCTACACACCAGACACTTCCCTGCGGGAGCTCCTGAGACCCTGCAATCACCTGTCATGAGGCTTAAAGTAGTAACACCCAACAAAAACAGGACCAGAGAGGTCACACAGCCCAGTGGCAAAGTGCCAACATTAGGGCTCTTTCCCTGCTCTGGCTGACTTACCATCAGCAGCAGCGGCCCCTCCCCCTTTCCACTGCTTCCAACTGGCAAGCATGAGGGTAGGCCCTGAGCTTACCAGGCTCAGATGCAGATAACCGTGGCATTCCCTAACAGACAGTATGCCAAGGCCTGCGCAAAGCCCTCTCCATTCACACTCTCTAATCCACTCTAAGGCTCAGAGATGCTACATAACTTGCCCGAGGCCACACAGTAGGTAAGAAAAGGATTATGATGCTGGTTAGTTCAGGTGAATTAGAGGTCACACTGTAGGCAACTCAGAGGCCAGTGGAGGGCCTCGCAGGGGAGAGGGGTGCACAGAACATGCCCTCTATGTAAGAGGATCACTCCCCATTCAAGTCTACAGATGGAGAGAATGGGATGATCACGCTTCCTGATTCTTCAAGAGAAGGTAGAGAGGCTGGGGTGTGGCTTTGTGATGGAGTACTTTGGGTAGCCAGGAAGTTCCAGGTTCCAGCATCAGCAGCAAAAGAGAAAGTATAAAACAGACCTTTGTGTGGAAAGCCACATACAGGAAAGAAAGAACAAAACAAACTAAAGCCACATACAGAAAAGAACAAAACAAACAAACAAACAACAACAAAACCAAGTCATCAGGTTGACTGGGCACTAAGATAGCCTGCTACATGAGGCTTGGCACTCTTCCAGTTTGAGAGGGTGAATGTGCAGCCCCCCACAGATGAGGAAACTGAGGCCTGGATGGGCAGGCAGTAATATTCATACCAGTTTTGACAAAGCCCAGGGCCAGCTGGTGCCTCAGCAAAAAGAGTGAAAACAGCATATGCATGCATCATTGTCCCTAGCCCAGGTACACAGGCTGTGAGGCGGCTTCAGAGGGAGACCAAAGGCTAAAGCTGCAGACCTCTCCTGGTGGCTGAGACACACTAATGTCTCAATGTCTCCATTTGCAAAATGGAGAAGAGCAAAAATGAGAAGGGTTCCTTGTGAAGACAACGAAGGATGATGAGTGTAAATAAATAAACATCCCTCAAATCGTAAGAGGGTCTCCCCTTTGCTGAACAGAGCTGGCTGGGCTGCAAAGCTGGAAAGGACCCATGTCACAACCCTCAGCTCTAAAATGTGCCACAGAGCTTGATTGTGTGTGACCCTCTCAAGAGCTGGCATTGGGACCACTTGCTGCAGATGAGAGGCTAGAGCTTCACCAGTGGCTGGAGACCCAGGGCCAGGGGCATCTCAGACTGTGCACTGCCAGCCCCCAAGTCTTTGGGCTGTCACCACAGCAAAAGCTCACTCCCTGCCCCTTTGAAGTTCAAAGAATGGGCCTCACCCCTCCAAAGCAGGCAGTAAATCAGGCCGGAGAAAGGAACCTGTCCATCCTGACTGAGTTATGGCATCCGCGGCGAGACAGCCCTCACCCTCTAGGCCTGGCAGCTCCACCCTCACCTGCCCCTCTGCCCCTTTTCTGGACCTGACCAGATCCTCCATCTCCTGCCAGCTTAGGACCCCAGAGCATCTGACTAAAGGCTCCACAGGGCCCTTCCTCTCACTTCATCTTTTACAGGATGAGTTGCGAGCCCCTTTATTTTCTATCAAGGAGTAAGTTAGCATTTGCTTGCACACCACTGGTGTTGGGGGCTCACTCCTATACCCAGCTAGTTCTGTGATAGGGACTCAACAGATTTTCTGTGGCTTTCCCATTTCCCTCTGGGTAATAGACTCTCCATCCCAAGGTGGCTGTGCAGAGATAGAGAAAGGGCAGCAATTATAGCCTCTGGGCAGCTCTCTGTGTCTCAGAGCTACCGAGGGAGGTAAAGGTCACCCTGCCACTGGGATGGAAGGGCTTGCTGGTGTGGATGCACACATATGTTTTATACACAGAAACAGTGAACAGGTCTGGAAAAAGTGTGCACACCTAGGGAGATGAGAAGTGTGTTTGCCTGTGATCTCAGGGCAGAGGCAGAATTTTCAAACAACCCGTGAGGTGGTGGAAAGAAAGAAAGCAACTAGGGGTAGACACACAATTGAATGGGGTCAGCATGTGGGTGGGTGGAGACTGTGATGGCTCAGGGTGTTGGGGGGTATAGGTGTGCTACAGGAAGGATGCAGAAATGTAGGAGAGAGTAAGAGGTGGGAAGATACTCAAAGCATTTGCTAGACAAACCGCAGGACTCAAGTTCAGATCCCCAAATATGGTGTGCACACCTGTGACCCTAGTGCTATGATGGGGGACAGGTCTCCAAAGCTTCGTGTCCACCAGTCTAGCTAACTGGCAAGTTCTGAGTTCAGTAATCGATAGAAGAAGACACAGGACATCAACCTTTTGTCTCCATGAGCAAACACATATATTGCATGTACACACTCTAACAGGACACAGAGAGAACATGAGATGAAATGAAGGTTATGGGTGAGAGTGTGGGTGTGTCGAGAGCTGTAAGATGGTGTGACAGTATGTGAGGTTGTGTATGCAGGAGCTGTGTGAGGATGGGGGGGCAGTCTCTTGAAATCCTGACTGGAAGGGTCATTATGTGTCAAGGTGCGAGTGTGTGTGTGTGTGTGCGTGGGTGTATGTGTAAACAGTTGCCAAAGAATAGGGAAGAACAGTGGAGGATGGGCTAGTAGCATGACTATTATCTAGTGTTCGTGTCTGAGTGGGGCATCTGTCTAGGCACTGTCTCTAGACCTCCACCCCAATACCCACATCCCAGATCCTGGTGGCCCAGTAAGCCCTTGATTGGACTGGGTGGCATGGATTCCATGGGCAAATGGCTCTGGACAGGCCACATTGCTAGAGCATTGTTCCTCGTTCTCAGCCGAGTGGTTTCCAAGAGCTGATGGTCAGGTGGATGGTTTCCCTGCCCTGCCCTGCCCTGCCCATCCTTTCCCAAGGCAGTAATTGCATCTCTGGTGGTACACTCTCAAACGACCTCTGAGGCCAGGATGTGGCAAACTCAGGTTCAGACATTTTGAAGCCATCTGTCTGCTGCCCACTGCATGCTGCCTGCAGCCTGAGGCCCATCCCAGCTGTCCATAGCCAGGAGGTATTTAAATTGAAAACCAGTCCTTAGGGCACTCACCAGATATCAACTGCTCAGTGGCCACTGTGGAGATCCAGTGGGACCCCCTCCAGGGCAGTCCCTCTCCATCTGTCCATCCCTGCCCTGAACCTGTTTCTTACTCCGTAGATGAGAATGATAGTGTCCTACCTTCAGATGGAGGGTGAGAACTCAGGACGCTGATCCAGGGCCCATGGTGACTACAACATGGACTGGGGTCAGGCTCTAGCTCCTCTAGGGAGAGGATGCTCTAGCATATATCACACTAGTAATCTGGCTACTGTCCATGCAACAGGCATGCGTCTCACCGCTAACAGGACTCTCATATTTCAGCTCATAGTCCCAGGGGATGCCAGGCATCAGGCGCATACACAAATACTGATGCTCCTCTTATAACCATCTGTCTATAACTGGCCAAGGAGTGACCATGAGGGATTCTGCTGGAGGCTTCTGGGAACAGGTGTCTACCTTGATTATGGAAGTGTATGCTAAGCAAACACCCTTGTACTCCCATTCTTGCACTTCCTAGTTTGAGTCTAGGTGGTGGCTGCTGCTTGGAAGTCTTGAGAGCAAAAAGCACAACCCCATAAAAGATCGGTGGACACACTGCGGAAATGCCATGGGAGGATGGAAGGAACTGGGCCCCTGATGTCTTGGTTGAGCCCTCAAGTCCTCATAGCCCATTCACCTGACCTTCTAAGGTAAAAGTCAATGCCCTTGGTGAGTGGGCTCCCACAGCATTCTAAGTAACTCAAAGGCACACCAGAATTCACCAGGTGAGCAGGACACAGAAATGCCTCCTAAGCAAAGAAACCAGTGTGCCAATAATGGGGGCAAGGGTGACACTGTACCCTGACACAAGACAGGAGCAGGCAAGGCTGTGGGTGCAAAAACTGGGTGGAGCAGGAACCACCCAGCCAGTGTAGAGTCTGGATGTTGAGCAATGGCCGAGACAGAGGGTAAACCTGAGTGGGAGACAGGTTAGCAGAAGAGACTGGAGGGGAAGAGGCCAGGAAGACTAAGAGGAGAGCCTCTGAGGCCAGATGAGGAGAAGAGCAGGGGAGCACAGAGATGTGGAACCACGGGGGAAGATGAACAGGGGTACCAAAAAGAAGGCTGACAGAGCAGAGAAGGGCCATCGTCCCAGCCGTCCATGTCTACCTAGCCCCTACCTTATTCCTACAATCTATTTTCTAGGAGGTCAGAGAAACTTCAACTAGATCCCATTACTTCTCCCACCACTCTCTGAGCAAGATACAAACCTTCAAGGCTATCTTTGGTGCCCCGATGATCTGTCAGCTCCCCACTATCATCTCCTCCTTTCCTGGTCAGTCCCTGCTGAGGTGAGGCTCAGCCATTTGGCCCTTCCATGCCAAGACTCCCTGAGTACCTTCCCTTCTGCTGTTCCCACTGTTCGGAATACAACCCTTCAGGAGCTCCCAAGTTCCATTCCTCACCCCGTTGGTGAGGTCTTCTCGACTGCTTTCCAGAACACAGTCCCTCACTCTACCATCTGCATCTTCTGCCCCACCGTTTTTCTCCACAGCCCAGACATGAAGTGCACCATGCATCAACTGTATATCCCCCGACTACTCCACGAAGGCAGGACACTGCCTGGACTCCGGTGTGTCCAGCAGCCTAAAGTCAGTGACCAGTGCCCAAGAATGAATGAATTCTTGAATGGAATGTATGTATGCATGCATGATGATGCAAGGGCAGTAAGAACTGTTGACAGTCCTTCTGGGTCTCACAATGAATCCAGACCATGGAAGATGCAGAGGTTGAGGTAGCCTTGTGTGGCTGTTTTCAAGAAGTTTGTCAGCAAATAGAGAAAAGAAACAGGAGGGAACTTAAGCTTCGCTATCAGGTGCAAGTCACCTAAGCATGTTTAAGGCTCAAGACTCAGGAGAAGGAACTGATAGAGTGGTCCAGAGGAGATGGATGGAAAAAGGGGTCCAACCCTTGGAAGTGGGGTGGATTGAAGAATTTACAAAAGGCATCCCTGCCATGGGTGACACACCCAGGCACAAGGCCAAAGTAATCGCATGCAGATGTGGGTCATTCTGAGAGGACTAAGGGGCCACAGTCTTAGCGAGCAGGAGCAACAACAATGCTGTCTACCAACATGCATCAAATTGCCCACTCAATTCCAATAATGGGGAAGGATTCCACTTGTGGCACAGTCAAAAAGTCGGTGCCATAAAACCTATGGCTGTCTCTGGGAGTAATAACAGTTATGCCACCTCTGGTTTCTCTTCTTTTATAATCTGTGGACCATTCTAAGATCAAAGCCCAAACTGCAGGTGGATTTCCAATGCTGTGCCCTACAGGGCTCTGTAGCCACACGTGCGCATGCACATGAGCATGTTCACATACTGTCCAGTCTTATTTCCTCATAGATTTTTTTTTAACTCCGCTATAGCCCGGTTTTTGTTTGTCTCTGCAGTTGTCTGTGGGGCAAGCAGACTGCACAGAAAACCTAAACAGCAGTGGCTCAAAAGAAGAGGATTTTTTTTCTTTCTTTCTAACAATGATAGGCCAGGATTCACGTAAGCTGGACCTCCTCCATTGCTCCAGCACATGATCGGGGCTGTGGATTCCATTTCCTTGGACTCTGCCTCTTCCAGATGTCCCATGTTCCAAGAAAGCAGCAGAGTTCCAGCCATCACATCTACATCCAAGCTAGAAAAAAAAAGAGCAAATAAGGAAACAGGCAACAAAGGGGTGTCTATGAGAAGCCCTTCTAGAAATTTCTGCCTAGAACTCACTGGGCAGCACTGATCTGTCACAACCACAAGGAAGGCTGAGAAATGCAATCCTTTACCTGAGCATGTGTCCCCTCAGACCCAAATCTGAGTCCCAGTCCTGAGATGCAGGAAATAGGCAGGGACAGGCCATGTTGCCCCCACCTTTCTCCTTCCTCCTCTGCAAGGAACACAGATTTCAAAGTGCTGACGTATGTTACAAGGCCAGGCAGCCTTACAGAGAGTGTCCATTTGACCTGTGTTGCTTGGTCTTCAGTTTCCAGAGCAGGACTGGGCACAGAGCTGCCTCGACAAATATTGATTGGCTCAAAAGGACCTATGCTCTTCTTGGATGGAGTGGGTGTCGTCATCCCTATTTGTGTGAAAGAAAAAAAAATAGCCACAGAGCCACCATGCTGATCATGTTCCCTCTCAGAGCAGTAAAAGGACCTGCCAAGGTCACATTGAAGAGCATGGCCAAGATGAGAACCTGGGTGTTCAGTGGTACATTTCAGGGAAAACATGATGGGGCCCCAGGTTGTCTCTGGCAGGGCTACGGTTTCTCAAGACACTGAAATCTCACCAGTGACCATGGGCTTGGCCGTGAGTCACAGTGCTGCTGGAAAGCTGGGTAGGTGAAGAAAATAATTAATAGCTTTCGATCAGATTCAGGGCGAAACTAGCAAACAATGAACTTCGGTTGGGAGGGGTTTGTTTTCCCCTAACAGTCCTTCTCCGTGGGTCACAGCATTGTCAGCGGCAAGGCTTTCCAGTAGACCATGAAGACCTGCACATGCCCAAAATATGTAATCCCTTAATAAGTGCCCAAGAAACCCCGCGCTGGCGTCCTGACAAGTTGCCACCCGAATCCCAAGAAGTGTTCCAGCCCCCAGAGTGGAATCAAAGTCCCCGTTATTAAAATGGGTTATTTATGGCTTACGGCAAGTCCTCCAGACCCCTGACAGCTCCGGAATGAGCTCAGAAATGAACGCTTTGATATTATCACGGTCAATCCATCTCCCGGGTTCCTTTACCCCTCGTGCATGGTTTTTGTGTTTTTATTCCCCCAAAAGGCATGTAGGGAAGAGGAATTTCATTCAAAGCACAAAAGAATAATGGAGACTGCATTGGCGTCTTCCTCACGCTGCCCTCTGATCACAGCCCTTTCATGAAGGCACAGATGACTTCCTCTGGTGAAGGTGGCCAGAGTACGGAGCATCCAGGGGCAGCTGGACAGCTCCAGGAGACCACCTCCTCTCACAGAGGCATGGCAAGACAGGATACCTGCCACTACTCAGTCTGGGCTGAGTTCCTTCCCAGAAGCCTTTGGTCTCAGTGTCCCCCTCTGCAGAGGGCTGCATTAAGAACATTTTTTTTTGGTGTCTAAACCCTTATGTACTTCTTCCTGGTCTATTGATGACAGGTAACAAGGGACCCCAGAAACTTCTTGAGGCCAGAACGGGTTTAGGGAGCCTCAGCATGGAAATTCCAGGAGGTAAACTGAGGCCCTGAGCTACATTGAGACCTTGCAAGCCCTCTTGGATCGGATGGTGATCACCTCTCTGCTCTCCCGCTGTCCCCACAGGCTCTGAACACTGACCAAGCCAAGCAAGAGATGTGAGCCAATCACAGAGCCTCAGTTTCCCCACAGGACTGTTTGGGTGGCAAAGGGCTCCAACTTGAAGAATGGAAGTGTGCAGACACCCACAGTTCCCCAGCAGCCTTTTGCTGATGTGGCCTCTGAGTCTCCTCAGTCTTCTCAGCCCATGGAAAGCAAGATGGCTGCCAGGTGCATCACTCTCAGGAAGCCTGCTCTGTTTTAGTCATGTGATCACCCCCAAGTATCCCATAGCTGTGCCCAAGCACAGTTTTCTCTAATTGACCATGTTGATCCTATGTGTCCTGAGCATGGAGTGATAATTCTCTTGTCTTCCCCTCATCTAAACAATGATCTTCCCTCAAAAGGCAAAGTGGGAGGTCATGGTGGGCTGTAGGATCCCAGTGTGGGGGTGGGGGTCCAGGAGGGGTGTGTGACTTCCAAGCTAGCATGGGTTAGAGAGTGAGGCCTTTCTCTTGTTCAGAAAAACAAAAGGGAGGGATAGAGGAAATAGAAGAAGGAAGGGATGGAGGAAAAGGGAGAGAGAGAGGAAAAAGGAGAGGGAAGAAAGAGGGAAAGAGGAAGGGAAGGAGAGAAGAAGGAGAGGGAAAACAGGAGGGAGAGGGAGGCAAAGTAGGTGCTGGTAAAATCCACTAGACATTCAGGGCTTTCAATATGCACACCTGCCTGCACCTAGTGTGAGGGGCAGTCACTTACTTTGAGGAAACTAAGGCGAATCAGCCCTACTCACCTGCTGCCTTTCCACCCTCTTACAATAGCATGCTGGGCTCTTTACTTAGGACTCCTGTCTGGCCATCCTACCCCCAATGCCAGGAAGATGGTAAACCAATCTGACCCCATGTATGAGTAGCTTCCAAGGCAAGGGACTGGAGTCTGCGCCACCGCTAACAGCCTGAAGTCAGGGACTGCCCTGCCTTTTCATGACCCACAGTCATCAAAGTCATCCTATCTGAGAGCTAAGTCCCATCTCCACTTGCAGGATGTCCACCTTGCTCTTCATCCCCCTGGGTGGATGCTGATGCAAGCTCCCACTTTGGTGGGTGATTCATGCAATAGCAATAGTCCCTGCTTCTACCACAGTCGCCAGCCTACTATTAAACATCTGGATGCATGCATGCATGGGCAGATGAATGGACATATGGATGCATGACAAGCATGGATGGGGTGAAGGTATGGATGCATGTATGAATGCACAGGTAGGTGTGTATGTGGGTAAATGGGTGGCTGGGAGATTATATGGATGCATGGATGGATCCAGTAGATGCATGCATAGGTAAATGGGTGGGTGGAAAAGTGGCAGGGAAAGAGATAGGGATGGGCATGTGAACGTAGAGATAGAAGATGTTCCACGTAGAGATAGAAGATGTTCCACCCTCTCCCAGAAACTAGAACTTGGGAAAACCCCTTACTCAGCCAGGGCTTCCTCCCTCCTCCAGTCAGAACATAGGCAGAGAGGGTCCCAGCCCATAGACTTGCCTGTCTCTCCCAGTCACGAGCATTTTGGTGTAGCCCTACAAATGTTTGTAGGAATCAACACCTGAGCCTCTGAAGCCAAGAAGCCCAGTTCCTCCTATTGTTCCTCATTCAGAGAGGTGCCTCTCACCTCGCTGACCCCTCTAAAAGCACACCAGACTGCAAGGGTCTAAGCTGAAGCATTTACAGGGTCCAAAAACCCAAGAGTGGAGGTAACAATCGCCTCTCTCCCAGTGAGCTCTACACCTTGGGACATGTTGGTTCTTTGTACTACAAGGTCTGAGCTCCTGAGTACCCAGTTCCCAGTACCCAGTACCCATTACTGAGCCATGTCTTCCCCCTCTAGCCATGTGCAGCTTGCGATGTCATAACTGACTCTATGTCCTGTTCTTTTCCCTTCACAGGTTTCCTGCCAGTGTGTCAAGGCCACCCCATGGTTTCAGACCATCTCCATCTTAGCCTGACTGTCACCTTCCAGTCTTGAATGGAGGGGTGGTCCACCTTCCCTGGGATGGGGGACAGCCCAGTGACAGCCTCAGTGCTGGAGTGGGGCCCAGCTCTCCTCTTCCCCAAGGTTCCTTACCAGCCTCTACTTCTCCCCTCAGCCTGGGCTTCAGTTTCCCACCTACCAGAAGTTTCCAAAGACTCAGTCCCACACCCCGCCTTCCATCCCCAGTGAATCACTGACAGATGCAGAGAATCACACGTGTATTGTGCTTTACAGTAAGAGTGAGGTCTGTAGAGATGAGCTTGCCCCAGGCTCTCCCAGCACACCAAGAGAAGACTAATTGCAGGCATCAGTACACCCCTGAGTTCCCAAGCAGAACACAGTAAATTCTGTGTGAGGACTCTAACCCATGAGTCACGTGGCCTCTCTCTGTGGCCTCTCAGGAGAGATGAGGTTTGCCTAGCCATAAATAGGAAAGGAAGAGGACCCCTGGTCATGCAAGTATCATGAAAACGGAATGAGGTCACCCATGTGGGGCTCAAAAGATATCAGCACCCCAGCCTCTGCTGAGCACCTGACCCACATCCTCATCCCTCACCACATACACTTTCAATGTCTTCTCATTATACAGTTGGGGAAACTGAGGCTCAGAGAGAGACATGCTGCTCTTCTGCCCTCAAACTGTAATCAGTAAGTTATGTTGAGTAAGAGTGCCCACCCTTGGGTCCCTGCTGACGTACTCCTAAGTCCACAGTCATCCCATCCTTCTTCCGGGAAACCAGTTCTGGCTGCAAGGAGCCACAGCAGAGGGGTCTTCCCTGCTTTCTCGGCGTGAGACCACTGCTGACTACAAGCAATGCCCACTCTGATTTTTCCTTGTTACTCAGATTCTCAGTGGTATGTTGCCACGATGACAACCAGCAGGGTGAGAGCTGGGGGTCAGGACAGGGATCCTGGCAGACGTGGGATGTCCAGGCTGAAGGAATCAAGTTGCCTGGCTTAGGGAGAAGGGTAGGAAGCTGGATTTGGGTGGAGACTCTGCACTCCACCTGAAGGGCTCAGGGCAGTAAATAAGGAGAGTGGGTGTACCGATTTCCATGGGCTCCTTGCTGAGCAGGAGCTGGCCTGTGGGTCGATGTGCTGGGATGTGGGGCAGGAAGACACGGGGACTCAGTTGCTGGCTGCCAGGAGGTATTGATTCCAGGCACAGTGCTGGGACCCAGCCAAAAGATGAGGTCATGAAGGACAGGACGGTGACTCCGGGGGCGGTGGTGTCCCAGCCGATGACGTGATTGCCAGCCATAAGGAGTCTGCCTGGAAGACGGAACCTCTCTCTCCTTCCTTCTCCTTGGCAGCCTCCTCATCCCATGCTGCAGTGAGGCCCATCGGGTCTGATCTGCCTTCCAATGTGCTGTGTGACCCTAGGCGGGTCATCACCTCTTTAGGTTCCCAAGGGTAACTCACAGCTCCAAAAATACCTCCGGTATTGATTTTGAGCAGTTCCCACCTATGGATATTGACAACACCCAACTACCACACATAGCTGCCTCAGTTTTCCCACTGTGTGACTTAGGTACTGGGGGCAGCCTTCTTCCCATCTCCACCTAGACTGTCTCTGTGTAGACAGTGGAGTAGGCAGTGGCAGGTTAGAGCCTGGCTGTGCCACAGAGGGGCTGTGAGGTATGAGGAAGTGCCTTTTTGCTTTGTGTCTGGCTCCCCACCACGAGGCCAGTACAGAACTTCTCTGCACAGGGCAGAACCTGAGAGACAGGAAGGGTGGCTGAGGACACTGAGATAGCATCCTGTCCTATGTCCTGTGGGCTCCACTTTGTCCTGGATCCAAGCTTTAAGGCTCCATTTCCTGAGCCTCAGATTCATGTATGGACAGTGTGGCTGGGAACCTGAAGGGAGACTGCTCAGGGTAAAGTTTGACATTAGGGCTTGGCATATAAGAGCTCTATTCTCTTAGTTGCTGTGAGCATCCAGCCAGGTCCCACGCATGTATGTCCCTTGCTCTGTTAAATCCAGAGCAGCCTGGTCCCTATCCTCAAGAGTGTGGGTACCACATCAATATAGGAGAGCACTGGGTACCGCATCAATCCAGGAGAGCATTGGAGACCAACTCCAGGGCCCCATAACCAGAGCAATGGGCCAGCAACCAAGAGCTCCAGGGCCCCTCTCAGCTACAAAACCATAAAGCCGCGAATCTCCTTAACTCCCTGTCTAACTTCACTCAGGGACGAAAGCTTGGCATCTATCTACAGTGCAGGATTTGGTGTCTATTTTCCAAGGCTTGGCATCTACGCCCCAGAGCTTTGAGTCTACATTCAGCGCCAAGTACCTACATTATGGGGATGATGTCTACACCATGTAGCCGGTATCTGCAAGGATTTTCTGATGTCATAATGCAGTACTTGACCTCTACAGTCTAAGCCAATGAAGTGTTGGCAGTCTTTGAGGCAAGAACAAAATTAACTGGGAGAAGGTGAGGCCTGAATGGGAAATGTGGTTGTTGGGGAAGCCAGTGGGCTTCAGGAGAGAGATGAGTGTGTGGCTTGAGGGGGGGGGTCCATAGTGTCACTGCCATGGCCTCAAGTCCCAATACCTCTCCCTTCCTCCAGTGTGTTCCACCTTCCCTGGCCTGCCTATAACTTTGACACATCAGGCATAGCTGCCACCAGGCCTTTGCACTGGCTGGGCTCTGGTTTCCCCCTTTCATCTCACAGGTTTCTGCTCAGGTGGTGCTTTTCCAGAAACCCCCTGACCACAGCCCGAGCAAGTCACTGACCAGCAACTCCTGCCATCACCCTACTTGACTTCCTCCTTGGGTTTGTGCCTAGAACTCACACCAGCGTCCTACACGGAACCTGAACATTAGGATGGGAGCTGAGCTCCCATGCAGATAACCATCCCTTTGCATTCACCCTGGTGGCCCCGTGGCAGCTGCTTTCCAACAGGCCAGGTTCCGGGCAGAGCCTGCCCTCTGGAGACTGCGTAGAGCAAGGCTCCATCCAAAAGAGCAGGCATTCTTGGGTGCCCCTCCTGTGCCCCTGGCAGGCTGCACATCAGGCTTGTGTGCGAGCAAGTGGATTCTGTGAGCAGAAGGAGCAGCCCATGGTGAAGGAGGTTACCATCCAAGGGGGCTGCCATCCCCAAAGGGGGAGTCTCAAGGTTGCACATGGCTTTGCTCCTCAGTCTGTATAGCTTGTTTTCTGTTTTAGGAGACCTGGGACAGGGAAGCTTGTATGGTTCCGCTCCTCAGGCCCTAAGACTGCACTCCAGCACAGTCAACTGCAGGCTCCAGCCCTGACGTCCACTTCAGACAGCATTAGACCTTCAGTCTTGCATCCTGGAGTGGTCTGAGATCAATCCTCCAAATACTTGGATGTAAGCAAAAGCTGCACCCCAGCTTCAGGAGTCTTTCTAAGGATATAACGGATACCTCCACTTGGCTCCTTTTCCTTCTGTCCTTCTTTGACCTGCTGTGTAGAATTAAGTTATGAGGGCCAGAAACCTGACAGCCATCTTGGCTGTCCCCTTTGGTTTGGTAGAACCAGGAGCCAGAAGGAAGTTGGTCCTTTTGTCCAGCCTATACCACCAACTAGAAGATTTACATATGAAAAAGATAGACCTCCCTGTTGTGTTTAAGCCAATAGAGTTTTCTTTCACAGCCTAGCTGACCCACTGATTCATATTCTACCAAGACTGGGCACTCCTTGCTCCTGATCCACCCTTCAATACAATTTCAGGACAAAAACCATCAGGGTGCCCTCTTCCTACCAAATGGTCACCCAGTTGCTGCTTGGACACCACAGGGGAAAGGTTACTTGCTGTGGTCCAGCCAGTGCTGCTGAGCTGGGACAGGAAGCTGGTCTGTAGTCCAGGGCTGGAATCAGCCTCCTGCCCTGGGCTCTGGGTCCAGCTCTGGCCCCACTCCATCACCATCCCTGACCAAGACCAGGATTCCCTAAGGCTGGGTGGTTCTTCTGTAGACTTCGGACACCTGCTGCTGTGACTTCTGCATCCCAGAAGTGAGCTCCATCTCCATCTGAGGCGTTCTAAAGCTGGGGGAGGGTTTCAGAGGCTCCCTTGCTCCCCCAAGACAAAGAAGAGGATTAGGTCACCAAGACCAGGCTATGCCCGTGCACAACATTCTGGGCTTCTCACCACTCACCTGCTTTATTTCCTCACCTGGCTCTCATGGAGCCAACCTGGTTTGCAGATAAGGACAGTGAGGTCTGGGAAAGCAGTGAGAGGGGCAGCTGCCCAGCCTGGCCCTTCCTCCATCCCACCCCTGCACCTCGGCCCGCCCAGTGCTGTCCCGGTCGGTCGGGACAAGACTCCGACTTGCAGAAGAGATTAGGACTAAGGAGAAAGAACGCCGTCCTGGCCCCGCGCATGCCCTGAGTATTTAAATTCTTTTTCATAATTATCTCAGATAGTAATTACTGCAGAAGCAGATGCGCTTATCGCAGACAAGAAGCCACCTGCCTTCCCATTTTTGTCAAAAGTGGAAACTGACATTATTTTTGCGTTTTGCTTCAATGGCTGTTTTCACTGTAAGTAGCACCTTCACCACAAGGAGAGCAACCCTGGGGAGGGAGGGGGTGTCCAAGCCTCAGGGTGATTGTTCCAATCCTGCTGTGGGCATTGCTCAAGGGCTTGAGGAGAGAGAGGAACATACTGCCACAAAAAGTACAGCTGGGGTTCACCCCTCCCCCACTACACCCCTCCCCCACTACACCCCTTGCCCACCCTAGGACTACAACCCTCTGGACTCACCCACCCACCACGAACATCAGTGTCCTGGACCTTGAAAGAATTGGCTACCATGAGAAGTTCTCATAAGCCCCCCAAGAGGATGCCCCTCCAAGGACTGGGCACTCAAAGCTCTCTCCTCTCTCACAGCCTAACTCAGGGGCCTTCAGTAACAAGAACAAGGGACAACCTGAGAACCTTCCATCAAGGAAAGGTCCTGCAACCAGGCAGGATAACTGACCTTCAGGAATCAGGTGGGAATCCCAGGCCTGGCTCTGCCAGCCTCTCTGATCCCCAGTGTCCCCTCTGTCAAATGAACAGTCCCAAAGGATCTTGACCACCTCTTCCCTAATGAATAAATCATTCCTCCTGGAAAGCTTTTGGCGTGAACACCTGACCACGGGGGTCTCTTTCCACTCTCAGCCCCAAGTCACAAATTGTAATTGTCAAGAACTACAATTTAGCATACTGGGTACCTGGCAGGCATTGCTCATTGAGTCATTTATCTTGCCCCCAAATCCCACATTATGGGTCCATTCTCATTCCTCCTTTTCACTGGGGAAGCAGACTCAGGGTGGGTGAGTTTTCCACAGCCTCACAGCAAATCTGCTAAAGCACTCAGTAATCCGTTCCCGAAGATGAAAATCTGATTGCTCCCATTTCCCAAGTGGAGGCACCGAGGTTCGGAGAGCTAGCTGTACCTCGGGTTGGAGGGAGTACAGACCCAAGCTTGAGCACAGAGGAACGGGAAGGGAGCCCTGAGGAGTTCAGCCTGCCTTCTGGAAGAGCCCCCTACTGGGCGTGCCACCTGTCCCTCCTCACAGCTGCGTTCTGCTGCCCTCGTGTGGTCAGAAAGGTTGACGGGGCTTCGAGCCTCTAAGAATTTGAGCGAACAGAACAGACGTGGTCAGAAAGCAGGAGTGTATGGGTAAAGAGAGAGCACAGCCCCGCCCTGGAGTCCTTCTCAGTTACCACTGACTCCCTGTAGGCAAGCCACTTCCTACTCTTTGTCCTAGCAGAACTGTCTAGGACAGTCTCCCCTGACTTTATCTCTTCCCAACAGCGTCCCCCAGCCCTACCCATTAGCCATGATGTGGATGTATTGATTGTCCCTGTGCAGAAGTGAACCTGGCCTAGGTACTTCGCGGTAGAGGCTTGGACTGGGCCCTCTTCATCACCCTACATGCCTCTACTCTGCGAACTTGAGCTGATTAGGCTTCAGGCCCTCTTAGGGTGCCAGGCAACAAGCCCCGCACTATAAGCATTCGCCCGCTGTGGGATGCTGCCCGCTACAGTCTGCATGCCAGTGGACAGCCTCCGAGGGGCGTAGACTGTATGACGCGGGAGGACAACCGAGAGCACAACGACCAAGGGTGACAGTCTCTGCTGGGAGGAAGAGGGTGGTCTGGCACTGAATTTGCCTCCCAAATCAACCTGGGGGAGCCTCTCATTGTTCTTGTCTTGCCAGGAGGAGAAAAGTTTAGTCTAAATGCTGTCTGGGCCTCTCGAGCACCTGCCAGGACACAGTGCTCAGCGACCTGCTTCTCTGTGTCTCCACTGCTGAGGCCCCGCATCGCCCAACCTACTAGTCAACCGCGCTGTGATGGGCAGGAACATGTGTACTACATCTGGGAGTGATCCAGGTTTCCTGTCGCAACCCGGTGAACCTGCTACTCGCAGCAATCTCATCTCACAAGGCAGGAAAACCAGACACCAAGAAGTCTAGGAACTTGCCTAGGTCTCACAGCTGGGAAACGGCAGAACGGAGATCTGAATTCTGCGGGACAGGACAGGGCGGTGGGCTGCAGGGTCTAAGCCCTGCTCTCTACTGAAACCCTTAGCGCACTAGCCCTGCGTTCTGGAGCAGAGATCTGAAATCAGCAGGGCTCAGAGTGTGTGATATTCGGGTAGAAAGTTTTAGGACCTGCGCCTCGGCTTTCCGCAGACCAGCGCCTAGCGCCCCTGCGCCTGGATATCTTTCTGCCAGAGCCACCGCTCGGCCACACGTACTGACAATCCGCGACGCTCGCAGCGCCTCCTGGTGGCGTCCAGCATCCTCGGCGGCGGTGGCTTTGGCGCACGCCCTAGCTGCACTGGCCAAAGGCGGCTGGCCACGTTTAGGGACTGGCACTCAGCAGCTGAGCTTCGCCACCTGCCGCTGGAGGCCGGGCTCTTCCTGAGAGTCCCGGCATGCCTGCCCCGTGGCTCCGAGCCAGGCTGAAAGTCAGAGCCCGGAGTCAACGGCCCGACTTCACCGCGGCCTCCCAGCTCGCCGTGAGCAGCTGTCCGGTTCTGGGTATGTGGGCCCTGAGGAGGGACCCGGGAGTGTCCACCTGTGGCCACGCTGACTGCGCTGCGCACCCGCAAGGCCCACATCCTGCCCCTGTGGGCGCGAGCAGGCAACGGCGCCCACCCTGCTTATCACTGCAGAACGGAGAGCGGGAAATGCCAGGGCCCGGGGCACGGAAAAGGGCGGAGAGCTGGTCCCTAAAGCCACGTGGGTTGGGAATATGCCTCTGGGTCAAGTGCCCAGGGACTTGATCTTCCGGCTACACTGCCCTGTCCTCGAGAGCTTCACAAACTGGTGACGCAAACATCAACTTGGGGAGGGAAGGGGAGGGGTGTACAGCCAAAATAATGCCCCCCTCCCTGTGCGGCCCCGCCTTAGTCACTGGTCTCATCACAGCTAGATCTCAGGCTACGGGGGAGGGGGAAGCCGGGGGAGGGGGAAGTTGAAGGCAGGCCCAAGTCTAACAAAGGACTGGATGCTCCCTAAGCCCGAGCCAAGACTGTTTCCATGGTAACCCTCTTCAAGGATAAAGGAAAGGCTTGGTTCCCCCAACATGATGCTACTGGCTGTGAGAAGGGGAGCTGAGCCTTAGAACACAGGTAGGGAGACTGAGTTTGGGGAAAGGATAGGGACATGTTGCAAGTTCCCCTACTACCCAAGACACCCAGGTTTCCCACGGAAAGCCCATCATGTTTCCTAGAGCACCTGTTTCCTGAAGCCCCCGCTACTTCACACTGAGGACAGGAATACTATCCGTAAGTGACCAAGCTCCGAGGAAGCTACACTTCTCTAGGGAGAGGAAGAACATGGTGGTGAGGAGGGTCATCATGGAAGACCTGGTGGCCAGCAAGGGCATACCTGAGAAAACACATGGGGTAGTGGGGCCTTCTGGAAAAGGGGAAAGGAAAGAGGCCTTTTGAACATCAGGAAGCAATGTCTGGGGCAAAGGAAGTGGCCCCAGGCCAGGCAGCAACTTTAGCCTACTGAGCATCTGGGAGATGTGGAGGCTCCAGGGAACCATAGAACCCCTAGGTGGGCAGGAGTAGGTTAGCCCAAGCAGTCAGCAACTGCAGAAAAGGGCTGTATCCACAGAAGCAAGTCTCCTGCAGAGGCACGCTGGGGCATTGGAGGCTAGCAGCAAGAGAGACATGGGGCAGGGATCAGGCCGGAGCAGCTAGGTCTGCACACAAGGATGGTCTGAAATAGAGAAGCTTACGGAGAGACGGGGTCAAGTTCTGGAATGTCCTCAGAGTTCATTCTGCAGAACTCACCAGGGGTGTGAATGTTGGAAACAGAGAGGGAGGGGAGGTCTAGAATGTTCTGGGGTCCAATAGATAGAATATGGGAGAGTGAAAGAGGAGTCATATTTCTAGTCCAAAGCAATGGAGTTGCCAAGGGGCTATCTCTCCTCCCTACTGTCCCAGCTGGGACTACCCTATGCACACCTTTCTCATTCACCCCTCTCATGGTCACCCAACCCACTGCTGCATTTTTGTTCTGCCCCTAGGCTGAACATTTTGACAAACACAACTGTCTGACTATCTGAAAAAGACCTCCCTACTGTCCCAGCTGGGACTACCCTATGCACACCTTTCTCATTCACCCCTCTCATGGTCACCCAACCCACTGCTGCATTTTTGCTCTGCCCCTAGGCTGAACATTTTGACAAACACAACTGTCTGACTATCTGAAAAAGACCTGCCTTTCCACTGAGCTGTGTGTGCAAGGTTGTTTAAATTCTCTACAAACATTGCTTTATGCCACACCTGGTGCCACTAACTGGGACTCAGTTTACCATCATTATAGTCCCTTCTTCCCCCTCACTCCTCCTTCTCTTCCATGCAGAACCCCACCTTACTCCTACCTGTTTAGAAGCACCCATGTCTGGAGCCACAAGTGGGATGTTATGCAAAGGCCATGTGGTCTGGAGGAGACTCCCCAAGAGGACAGGTTAGTCTGGGACACAAATTTCAGTGTGCAAGCAGTGTACAGTGAGTAAGCCAGGGTATGGCTGCCAAGGCTGTACTGTTCACAGTGAAGAAGCTGAGGCCTCCCAGCCTCAACCACAGAGAGAACAGCCCAGACTTGGATCATGGCACACTTGGCCTTCTTGGTGCTGGTGGCCTTCCCCCTGGAGTTCTTGACCCCCAGCCGTGATAAGAGGAACCTTATTCTCTTTGGGCCTGACCTTTGGAGGCAGGATGGTATTCAGAAAGCCTTAATCCCAGCTACCATCCCTCGGGCTCTGCCAACCTCCCACAGGGATGGCTCGGCTGGCCCAAGGGCGTTGGCCTGATGACTCGGCTATGGGTGGGAACTTCAGGCATAAACCCTGACCCTGATGCCAAAGCCCTGGAGCCAGCACAGCAGCACTACTGTCCCTTCCTGTTCCCACCCTTCCTGAACTTCAAAGGGTCAAAGTCCTAGAACAGGGAGGACAGAAACCTTAGCGTCAGCCAAGCAGAACTGGCCTTGAGCTTCCGATCTGATAAAATGGACAGAAAGGAGGATGAGGCCGTCTCTGACTACCCTACCAGGGCACGGTCTCAGAGTCTGAGCCCTGTACCTGGGGCCAGAGCTGAGTTATCAGCAGCCCCTGCTAAGGAGGAGCCAGGAGCAAGTGCTTCAGGGCTAAGAAGAGGATACTTGGGCAACTCCTATTCCACCAACCTGCCCCTTACCCCGCTCCTGGCCCACTCTGGATCTTTTGGCAAACTCTGAATAGTAGGCAAACGCTACCACCTTCCTCCCAGCTAGTTTGCATCTTGCCAGGGCAAGAGCATGCCTGTGTTGTTGATTCACTCAGCATGTATCTGTGCCCGCTTTGCTCCGTGCCTGGTGCTGGGTGCTGGGGACTCAGAGAGGAACTCGTTTGCACATACACTGAGAAGTGTGACTAGCAAGCACCTAGAAAGCAGTGAGGGAAGCCCCAACTCTGTGGAGGGTGCTCAGAGCTGGGCATTGCAGGATGTATAGGAGTTTCCAGGCTCTCCAAGCAAAAGGTCCAGAATGAGCAAGAAGAGTGAGCAAGGTGACTGGTGCACAGGGTTCAGCAGGGAGTGATGGCCACAAGACTGAAGAGGGTGGGGCCAGGATGGTGGGCTGTGAAACTCATTCGTATTGCAAGCAATGGAGAGCCATGGTGAGATGAACACAGCACATGTCGGGAGCATGCTCTGCTAGCTACTGGCAACCCCGTCCTGAGGCAGCAGGCTTGGGCAGATAGGCTCAGTCAGAAAAACCAGCCCCACCCCAGCCTCTCATCAGCCCTAGCTGAGGACCCTGTGCAACCCTGAGAAGGATTTGTAACCTCTCTGGACCTATAAAGTGAAGAAAGGCTTAGAAGGGAGGATGATTCTGGTGAGGTGTAAGGACACGCATGCAGCCACCTGTCCCTCTCAGAGCAGGCAAGGTAAGTGGACTAGGCCTGGATCACTTCCCACCCCTGGGAATGGCTGGCCAAGGGCCTGGGAACCACAAAGACCAAACAGTACAGAGCTGCAGGTTGGGTGCCACCACTCAGGCTCCCACAATCACATGCATTTACCGAGAAACACACAGACACCAGGTCCTCCAGGCATCCAGGGTAGGACAGACCCCATTTACAGCCACTGCCCCAGAGCAGCTGTCAGAACTGCCTGCTCTCACGTGGGTGGCCAGAACAATTCAGCAGATGCTACAGTCAGCACCCCATACTGGCCACACACAGGAGTCGCCTTTCCAGAGGGCCTCTCCCCCAGCATGTACATGCCCATGCCCATGTCTGTGCATGTGGGCTGGCAGCTAGGCACACCTAGTCTTTCTTAAATGCCACTTACACAGAAATTACAGTTATCAGAAGCCATAGTGGGGCTCCAGTGAGCCTCTTACCCCTATAGAACTCTGCAGTAGCAGGTCTCAAACTAGTATAATTCCCATAAACAGAGAGAAAATAGGAAACAGAGGCTCTGAAAAGCCAGACAACCACAGCCAAAGCAACAGTGATCCCTTGCCTGTGGCAAGGGTGACGGGGAAGGTAGCATGTCCATTAGAATTTGGAATCAGGTACAAGGAGTCATCTTGACTCCGCACACCCCCTTGCTTATGTGCTTCTAGGTGACTCCCCAGCCCTACACTGGCTAGAATGAAGCTTACCCTAGCTGCATCAACTGCTAGCAATCCCGCTCTTGGCCACCAGGTGTCACCACACACCATCTATGGCCTGGAGAGGCCACAGCTATGGAGATAATCAGGTATCAAGCTATATGAGTGAGATTGTTGAAGCTCTGTGGCAGTCCCCAGAATCGTGCTGTTTCTGGTCAACCAATAGGGTCCTTCTTTACCCAGATATGAGTCAGAGAAGGCAAAGAGAAGCCTTCCAGTTTGAGCAGTCCCAGCCCTTGAGGGCTGAGGTGCTGGGAGCTGGACTGGCAGATGACGGAGCCAGAGGCTGCAGCTACAGCCCTGGAATCCAGGACCCTGTTGCTTCCTAGACTTAGGAGCTAGAAGCTCAGAGCTGTGGGTGCTCGTGATGGAGGTTCATCACCCTGGGCTTTAACCCCCAGTGGCCCTGGCGCTGGGCTGCTATTGTAACACTAGGCAGCTACCTGAGTGTCACAGCTAACTGGGGCAGCAAGCAGCTAGCTACCTTCTAGTGGCACAGATCCTGGGTGGGTCTGAGGTACTGGGCCACTCAGCTCCTGTAGTGACCAATGTTACAGCTCTCAGGCACTGGGTAGCCCTGTGATATCCTGAGTAGTGACAAATGTAGGGTGTCTAAGACCGTTGGCCCTGGAGACTCAGTGGTACCCTGGGATGGAGGCCACAGGTTCTGCCTCTACCTGGGATCTCTGCCTTCTCCCTCCTTTTCTATCCCCTTTACCTCATCCCTAGTTGTCTTAACCCCAACCATTCTTTGAACTCTTCAACAACCTGTATGGTCATACTCTTTAGGGATGTGACAGTCTCCCCTTGGTGAATTCACTTGGACCTCAATAAAGATCAAAGTGGGTGTGTCCCCCATTACCCTGGGACACACTCCAAGATCCCCACTAGGCACCTAAAACTGTGGATGGCCCTTAGTCCCATGGATCTTGTGTTTTTGTTTTATATGCTTGGCTATCATCATTTTTTTTTCAAGACAGGGTTTCTTTGTATAGCCCTGGCTGTCCTGGAATTCACTCTGTAGACCAGGCTGGTCTACAGAAAATCAGAAATCTGCCTGCCTCTGCCTCCCAAGTGCTGGGATTAAAGGCGTGTGCCACTACTGCCTGGCACGATCATTCATTTTATAAATGGAGCATGGTAAGATATTGTGACAGAAAGTACAGGGCAGTAGCAATACCATGGAGCAAACGCTCTGGGGCGCTGTAACAAAAGTGATGTGCTTGCTCTCTCCCCTCTCCTCCCTACCCTACTCCCTGTCACTCAGAGAAAGCGCTTTGCTTTGCTTCTTCCTTACATGAGGGAGCACTCACAGTTCTTCATATGACAGGAGCACTTATGGATTCTCTTTGTCTGAAGGGAGCACATTTGGCTCCTCTTCCCTTGAGGTCCCCTTCCCATGAAGAGTTCTATCAGTCACGTTTCTGTTGCTGTGATAAAATACCATGACCAAGGAAGGCATGGTCATGGAAGGAAGAAGGATTATGGTTTATGGTTTCCGAGTGATGAGAGTCCCTTAGGGTAAGTATGGCAGCACTCAACAGACTGGGACAGAGCAGGAAGCTGAGCGATCTTATTTTCAAGCACAAGCACAAAGCAGAGAGAGTGTAGAAGCAGAGAAAGGATGAGTGCTCTCAAGCCTCCCCCTCAGTGTAGCTCCTCCCCCTCAGTGTAGCTCCTCCCATAGCTCCTCCCACTAGGCCACACATAGAAACCTCCGCCAAACAGAGTCACCAGCTAGGGACCGAGTGTTTAAATATTTGAGCCTGTAGGTGCATTTCCCATCAAAACACCACAGGGGTGTACTCCCAACCCCTCTTCACACTGAGGGGTGCACTCCTGGCTTCTCTTCAGCCCATCTGGGTTCCCAGCATCACTACCCTTGCCCTCTGGAGCCATCTAAGAAAAAGCAAAGGCCACTTTGCTGAGTGTGGTGGCCGTGCCTATAACCCTAGTGCTTCAGAAGTGGAGGCAGGAGTCTCAGCTACCCAGTGAGTTCAAGGTCAGCCTGATCCACAGGAGACTATCTTAAAACAATTAGAGAGTGAACAACAAACACAACCATTTGAATGCCAGGACTGGAATGAGACTGTAGATTCCACAACCAAGGCGTCAAATGATACCTGCTTGGGTGTCATGGCAACTGATACTCCAAATATGACCGAGTGTGGAAGAATGGCATTACGTCACTCTATTTGGAAGAGGTCAGAGCCAGAAAACTAGGAATTACCTCTTTTAAATTTTTTATTTTCTTAAATTAATTTTCATTTTATGGGTATGAGTGTTTTGCTTACACGTATGTCTGTACACCACATGTGTGGCTGGTGCCTGTGGAAGCCAGAAAACCCCCTGGAACCAGAGTTGTGGGCTGCTATGTGGGCACTGGGAACTGAACCATCTTCACTTGTAGGGGGGCACTCTAAGCTCCTCTTCAAATGATGGGAGCACTTCCAGATTCTCTCCACCTGAAAGGCCTTTTCAAGTGCAGCAAGCACTCTTACCTACTGAGCCATCTCAGCATCTTATCATTCCTGTGTGTGCATGCACGCTGTGGGTAAATGTGTGCCACCTGTGTGGGTTGGAGGTTAACCCACACAGTTCTCTCCTTCTACCTAGTACCTTTACTCACTGAGCCATCGCACCAATCCCTGGATTATTTGTTTCTGGAACTTTCTCTTTAATGTTCTTGGGTGGCTGTTGATGAAGAACTGGAAGGGAAGGCGAGATCTCACGTGAGGGGACTGCGGCAGCTGGGTCTCGCTAGCAATTCCCTGATGACAGAAACAGGATATCTTTTCACATGCATATCAGCCATCTGCAGGCATGCTTGCTGAGGTGTCTGCTCAGCTTTTTGCCTGCCTTGTAATTGTGTCATTTTCTATTGTTACATTTTAAGAGTCCTTTGTATGCCTTGGACAATAGTCCTTTATCAGCTATGTCATTTGCAATTATTTTCTGCCAGTCTGTGGCCTCCCTTATTCTCCGGCTTTGGCCACCCTCATAGAATTTGAATCCTTATATGACCCTGGGTAAGCCAGTACCCTTTCCGCCCATCTCTGGGAAATAGGTTGAGCCCCTAGCACAGAACTTGAAGCACGGGCTGCTGGGAGTCCCTGGTGAATCTGCATCTCCTCAATTTTCTTGGTGGAGAATGTTGCTCACAGACCAGGAAATCCCTGTGCCTTCACAAGTTGTTGTACACCAGGAAGACTCTCACATGTAGATATCCGTTAGTCCTAGGCAGAGCAGAGAAGTTGGCCTTAAGGTGACTATGGGCCCAGGCATATGGTTTAAGTATGGACTGTTTGTTTGCTCCAAGACAGCACTGTGGGTTCCCTCAAGAACCATCCCACTTAACCTCCAACTGTCCCCCACAGACCTCTGTCCTCAGCTCACACTAAACCCGTCCCCAAGCCCCTCCAGGTCACAATGTGACGTTTCAAAACCTCCCACACCACTGAAAACACCTTTCCCCTAAACCTACCTGCCCAAATCCATCTTGGCTACTAATCATTGGAGTTGGGATGCAGCCACAAGAGGGCGCCATTGCTCCCCCGTGCACCAGAACTCTGCAGGATTGAAGAATCAGCAGACTCAATTTCAGGCCCCCAGACCTCCTGTGAGCCCAACTCACCGCCCCCAGAGGAGGGACTGCCCTGCACACATGACAGTTCTGTTTGTGCACAAAGAGCTTTGTAATGGCTCCGGGCTACCCTGCAGAAACCATGTGACCGTCAGAAACTCTGAAGAGAACAGCTTGACTTAGGGATCCAGAAGTGGCCTGGGGCTTCCAGAGAAGTTCAAGGCCTAGAAACATATGTACATTTTCTCACTATTTACATGTTGCTCCAAACTTCTCTAAATGAAATGTCAAGAAGCCAGGGGCCACCTGCTACCTCTGTTGCAGGAAGAACCCCAGTTAATAGCACATCCAAGTGACTTAGGTAGAACACCCCCCCACACCCTGCCCACCACAGGCCAACAGCAAGTTATCTCTGTGCCCCTCAGCCTGCCATTTTGGGAAACACATATGCAAGCTGCTGGGTACCACTCTTTGCAGGGAAGCCCTAGGCCAGGACAGGTTAGAGCCTAGACATCTGCAGACAGCATGTACTCCTCACATGTGTCCTCTACAGAGGAAGCCTCACACAAGACCATGCCCATGGTCATGCTGCCCAGGACCCCACAGCTCCAGGCCGATCCTGAGGACAACCCCTGGAAAACCCAAATCCTATGATTCATTCCCAGTCCTCAAAGCTGCTGAGATCCAACCTAGATCATGCAGGATAGGCTGTGGTTCCTGGGAGGGGTCTGTGATGGTCTGAAACAGGCATGTGGTTTCCATCAATGTTCCTGAGCGTAAGAGAGCCAAGCTAGCCTTGAGTCCACTCTAGCTGACAGTGACTTTGATCCTGCTCCTTCTGCCCTCATCTCCCAAGTACTGCGCATTGTGTGCATCACCCAACCACCATTCCCAGTGGAGTTAGGGACTAGTCCAGCTCTCAAGGAGTTGGCTCCATGGAGTAGAAAACAAAACAAAACAGGAAGTAATGAAAATGTAACTCAAAATCCTCTGGTGGGTTGAACCAGTGTGAGCCAAGCCCCCAGCCTCTGACTGCTTCTGCTTCTTCTGTCACCCTCAGAGCGGACAAGCCCATAGGTGTGAGAGAGAAGGGCAAAGGGATCACAATCCAACAGGGGACATTTCTAAATCAGCGCAGAGGGGATGAACTGGGCAGCACAGTACAGTGTTCTCTGAGACAAGTGAACCAATGGGAGTCCAGCTGCTCTCCAACACAGAGGGGACCCAAACAGTTCCACTTTACTCCAAGTATAGAGGGCAGCCAAGTCTGGCATGGGAAGACAAGCAGTGTGTGCTCTGTCACATAAGTGGAGTCCTTGAAAGTTGATCTTGGGCTGGAGAGATGGCTCAGAGGTTAAGAGCACTGACTGCTCTTCCAGAGGTCCTGAGTTCAATTCCCCGCAACCACATGGTGGCTCACAACCATCTGTAATTGCTGCATCTGCTCTCGACCAGCAAGAACGACACAACACGGTCAGATTCTTCTCAACAGCCTTTATAGCAGGAACACCTCGATGCTGCTACAGCCCCCCCCCCCCCCGGGCACCCAGGGAGGTCTGCTTATATACTCTCAGTCCCCCATCCACTCACAGCAGGCCACATCACCTCACCAGGCACGCAGCTTCAGCCAATCAGGGCGGCAGGGGCATGTCTCCACCAAATATGGACTTGTTTACACCGCCAGCATCATGGTACACCTGCGCAGCTCTCACGATGGTCGTGGCTTATTTTCAGGTGTATGAGGAAGTCAGGTGCAAGTCATGAGACTTAGCTGCAGTCCCGGGCGCCATCTTGGGACTGCTGCCACACCCGCTCCTCACATGTAATGGGATCTAATGCCCTTTTCTGGTGTGTCTGAAGACACCGATAGTGTACCCACATATATAAAATAAATAAATTTTTAGAAAGAGGGGGGAGGGAGGGGAAAAGGAAGGAAGGAAGGAAGGAAGGAAGGAAGGAAGGAAGGAAGGAAGGAAGGAAGGAAGTTGATCATCTCACAGAAGCTGAGAGCAAGCTCTGGGGAGGGCAGAGAAAGAGCAATCGGTGAGGGATGCAGCGTGGTTGAGGGGGAAATATTCCAGTGTGCCACAGCACAGCACCTGGGAGTGGGGTGTAACTAATTTAGTGTCTCAAAGTAGCCAGAAGAGTTAGAATGTAGTCAGCTTAGAGAAACAATGGAAACCTAAGGTTGTATATACTGTAACAACCCTGTGCCAGTTACTCCTGAGGTGGTTTGAGTGAGATGTCCAGGTCTCAGTATTTGAACACCTGGTCCCCAGTTGGTGGCTCTGCTCAGGCAGGCTTAGGAGGTGTGGCCTTGCTGAAGGCAGTGTCACTGGGTGCTTAAAACTTTCTGGTTCCCTCTCTCTGTTTTCTGCTCGCAGTTCAAAATGTGAGCTCCCCGCCTGCTGCTGCTCAAGCCACTCTGCTTGCTTTGCTGCCATACCTCCTGCCATGATGAACTGCGGCTCTCTGGAACTGTAATCCCAAAGAAACCTTCCTCTTACAAGTTGCCTTTCTCATGTTTCATCACAGCAATAGAAAAGTAACAAGTACACAATGCAATGGACACACTAGCCAAACAATCACTCTCTTGTATGCAGATGGAGCTCAGAGGTGGAGGGCTGGCCAGCACCTTCAGTGCTTCTCCATTCCCAGAAATGAAAAGAATAACTCTATGTATATGACAGATATTACATGTTAATCAAAAATTATTTTAAAATCAGGACTGGTAATACAGGCATCTAATCCTAGCTACTCAGGAGTCTGAGACAGAAGGATGTCAAATTCAAAGCCCATCTAGGCAACTTAGAGAGGCCTAACCTGAGGTTAAAGAGAAAAAAGGAAATAACTTAATGGTGGAATACTTGTCTTGCATACACAGGACCCTAGATTCAATCCCACTTCTGTTTTAAAAATTTTTAAATATGTGTGTGTGTGTGTGTGTGTGTGTGTTCTTTTCAAGCTAGAGGCCTTATGATGACCATGAGAAGTCTGACGTGAGTTCCCTAAAGCCATGGTCACACATTTTCATAAAGATATGCCTGAGAGAAATCCTGTCAACCCAAAGCCACATGTCCATGAGGATATGACCAGGGCTGGACAAGACTCTCCTCAGACAGCCTGCATGAAGGGCAAGATGCTCTCATGGGGATCTTCTGGACCAGGGAGACTCAGTCACACCTGGTGGATGGAAGTCAGGGGAGCAATTCAGTGGTGGCTAGAGAGCATGAACCACTATGAAGACTGAAACTCTTGCTTCTCCTGGAATGCTGTGGGGGAGAGAAGGATGGCCAATAAGATGGGGAATGCTTCAGCAACTGGAGCTGTGGAATGGGAGCCACCGAGACTGCCTGGAAGCAAGACTTGAGACCAATTGCTGATCAGCTTGCAGCCAAGCATTCCTAGAGTTCATGTTCCACATGGGCAATGCTGCTGGATGCAGGCAGCCAAGACAGGGCTACTAAGGAATCCTGGGAGCCTAATGCAGAAGATGCAAGGGGAGTAACCATGCTCTGGCAAGATAGCCCAGGCTGTGGGGGAACAGGGGCAGCTGCTATGACCTCTGATGTGTTTCTCAATGGAGCTCCATCTAGCCCTGCAGATGGCTGTCACAACAGAACTGCTACCTCTGGGAATCTCAAGGCCAGAGAAATGAGGGGTGACAGGTAGATCAGTGGCAAGGAAACAACTTCTGCTACACTCCTGGGAAGGGGGGACAGTGAGGAGAAGGGAGGAAAGAGAAAAAGCCACTGATGATGACCCCCATGAGAGCTGTGACAGCAGGGTTTGCTTGGCATGTGCCTGTGTTGTTTTGTTTACTTAAGATTTATTTATTCTTTTTCACATGTGTATGTGCTTTACCTGCATGTGTGCGTGTACACCATGTGTGTGTCTGATGCCCACAGGGGCCACAAGAGGGTGTCAGAGCCCCTGGAACTGGAGTTCCAGATAGTTATGAGCTGCCATGTGGATGCTAGGTACCAAACTTGGGTTCTCTGGAAGAGTAGGGAGCTAGACTACTACTTATGGTTAAGGGTTACGTAAGCCATCTCTCCAACTCCCATGCTTACTGTTTTCCTTTTTAAAACATTATTTAGAATATGTGTGTGTGTGTGTGTGTGTGTGTGTGTGTGTGTGTGTGTGGTTTTTGAGCACACACATGCAGGCAGGCGTGTGCGAGCACTCATGCATATGCACATGCATGTTGGTGTGCACTTCTGTGTGTTTGTGTAACAGCACATGTGGTGCAGAGGAATGTCGGAGAACAACTTGTGGGCCCTGGGAAGTGAAGCCAGGTCATCAGGCTTAGTAGCAGGCACCTTTACCCACTGAGCCATCTTGCTGGCCCTCGTGCCTGATTTTTTGTTTGTTTGCTTGCTTGTTTTTAAGTTTCCATCACAACTTAAAAACAGAAGAATTTACAATCAAATGTGGTTTGCAAATGTGTCTTGAAGAATGCCTAGCCACTGAGGGCTATGTGCCAGCGTCCCCAGCAGGCTACTCCTTGGGTTCTGCCCACCACTCACAGTAAGAAAGAATATTCTATATTCTATATATTCTAATATTCCAGAGCTGGTGGCACAGACACAAGTGTGCACAGACACCTACAATGCTGTTAGCATGTGTGAAGAGTCCGGCTATGTCTACTCTGTCCCCATCATTTGGTTTTCCTGGTGTGGTACTGGGTGTGGTACTCACACATACCAACCAAATCCTCTACCACTAAGCTACATCCTCAGTCCCCCACCCCCTGCCTTTTGTAACTCTTTGGAACAGAGTACCATTAACTCTCAATCCTCCTGCCTCAGTGACCCAAGTAGTTGGGATTGCAGACTGACTCGATCCAGTCCAGCTTCCTACCACAGTTAACATACTGGCTGTTGCTCGCCACATGTAACTGTTCCAGACTGCTCACAGGAATCTGTCTCAGAGGACACTGAGGGCAGTCATGTGGGCATGCCCACTCGGACCCTCACAGTAGACCTTAGGTATATCCCCTCTACCCTCAGGGCCTCAGTTTCCCACATTCTCATAGCTGCCCCTTTAGCTGATACCCAACAGAGCTAAAATTCACTCAGGATCAAAGAAAATGTGTCTTTTTCAGTTCTGCCTGCATCCACTCCAGACCTGCCACCACCACACCCAAGGTGACCCACCAAGCAGCTCAAGAACCCATCTGGGAGAAGGAGGGAGTAGCGGGTAGCAAGTGCGGGCAGGAGAAGAGGCAGGGACTATAATAGAAAAGGCCAGCTAGCTGACCTGTGGCTCTCACTCTGAGCTCATCTGTTAGTTGGAGACCCTGTGGCATTCCAGGACTGATGCCAATCTTCAGTGTTTTACAAAAGAAAGAAGACAAAGAGACTGAATAACCTTTATGTGCTATTTGATCATTTTTAATAATGTATATGTACTATTCTTATCATTAAACAACAACAACAGCAAAAAAAAAAAACCCTTTTTAAAATGATTACTTTCGTTTTTCCTTGTTGAGATAGGGTCTCTCTATGTAGCTCTGGCTGGTTAGAACTCCCAGTGTAGACCAGGCTGGCCTGGAACTCAGAGATCTACCTACCTCTGCCTCCCCAGTGCTAGGATTAAAGGTCTGTGCTACCATGCACAGCTGATTTTTTTTTTTAACTGAGGAACACAGTGGATGAAGGAATGGAATGTCAGCTGTAGCCATAGTTGAGGAGTGGAGTTCAGAAGCCCCCTACGTCTGTTTCCAGTTTGAAGGCCACCATCCAGCCTCAGGTGACCCTGGCCTGTACTCAGTGCCTGCTGGGGTGCATCTCCCTCCCTCTAGGGTAGAGACTCAAGACCAACCAGCTCAGCATGATTAAGTTAAGTTACAGAGTCACAGCAAAAAGCCACTTAGGAGTGGCGCAGCTGCCCACCGCCCAGGCACCACCTGGAGGAATTGCCTGACATGTCACCTCATGGGGCAAAAGTGGTGAAGAAGATGTACATCTTGGCCAGGAAGGTAGTGACAGAGCCCTGGCGCCAAAGCTTCATCTCCACATCTAGGGCAAAGTCCCGCGGCTCCAGAACAGACCGCTGCAGGGATACCACACCAGTGTAGGCATTGAGTCTGCGTGTGACGAAGTAGCCCTCCTCGTTGCCCTTCGTGATGGTCAGGGAGATGGTGTCCCCAGCAAAGGCGGGAGCAGGGCCTATGCGGAAGATATGTGCAGGTACCAGTAGGCCTGTCTGGAAATTGAGCTGGTAGTGCGTGATGCGAGCTGGTGAGGTTTGACATTCCGTGATATCCTGGCATGTGGTACGCTCGCACTTCCTGTGAGGGAAAGATGCTTGGTCAGTGACTAGGTACCCTCACTTCCATCCCAGATGTGGGACAGACCCCAGCAGCTGGCTCAGGCACTAGTGGACCAGGGAGCAAATGTGAGCTCTACCCAGAGGAATCCAACAGCCATAAGTAAGTTACTTTACCCCTCTAGGCCCCATTCCCAGCTGTGAGATGGTCTCCTGTGAGGGTGTGGCTGACATGCCTGGCACAATGTCCTAGCAGGCCTGTCAGCAGCTCTCTTCATCCGTATTTGTTCCTTCCTTTCTTCCCCTTCCCTATTCCTCACAGCCCTCTGCCCAGCACAGCCTGCTGGCCCGCCATACCCAACCTGTCTCCTGTTGCAGCGCTGGGTGCTCTCATTTCTGAGTTAAGTCCCTTTAAGTACTTCAGCTCATGCATCTCGTGTCCTGCACGAGGGAGGCCACAGCCCAGGCAGCCCTTGGAGAGGCTGAGGAGTGAACTGGCCGAGGGTGAGACACTAAGGCCTCAGTCTACAACCTGATGACTGGTTGCCTGGCCAGACCTTGCAAATGCAGGCCAGCAGCCAGATGATCGGGCAGGGACAGGAATAGTTTCACGGTGGGCTCAGGAGGCCCAGACAATGGCAGCTGTCCCATGAAACTGCACTGGTGAGGCTGCTCTGTCTGCTGGCCCCCAAAAACCCCCAGGAGGTAAGGAGCATATATGGTAATGCAGGAAGTTTGTTACACAGTAGGTAATGCATGTAGTGTGTGAGTGTGTGTGTGTGTGTATGTGTGTGTGTGTGTGTGTGTGTGTGTGTGTGTGTGCGTGTGTGTGCGTGTGTGTGTGTGTGTATAGGGAGTGCCCAGCAAATACTCTGTCTGTGTTAAAGAGTCTACAAGGCTGATTAACTGGTTGTGACTCTGGAGAGTTAGAATGTTACAGGTCCTGTAGACAGATTATTTTAAGCTATCTTCAGCTCCCTTAATAGCTACTCAGTACCCATCTCTGTGTGTGACCTGCATGTGTCATTAGGGAAATCCTTTGGGAATACACAAATAGACTCCTAGCTTCCAATAGCCCAAAGGCTAAGAATGCTCCCAAATGATAGCCAAGAAGTTTCCCCAGTTTACAGAACCTGCATGTGTCCACCAGTTTTTTTTTAAGTGTGTTCATTTATAAATCTTTTGTTTTGTTACCCTAGAAACTTCATAAAACTGTTTTCACAAACATGCTATTTGAGTCAGCCTGAATCCATGTTCCTGGGCTGTGATCATTCATATCTGACCATAGATCAATCCTCCCTTTGAGGTGACAGCCCTCTTTTTAACATGGATAGTTCTCTATATCTTTTCATAGCACTTTTTGGGAAAGGGTAGGAGGTGACCATGGCAGGAACCATCTGACTCTTATCCTGTGTCCCAGTGGCAGTAAAGAACCCTGGATCACACCAGGGCCAAAGGCACTCACGTTTCTGAGACACGGACATAGTTGGGTGGACAATCAAAGCGCAGGCAGCGGAAACTTCCCTGGATATTGTGGCAGGTCTCGGCCTCAGAGCAGTTGTGGGTGCCCAGTGCACACTCATCCAGGTCTGGAACGGGAGAGGAGAGCTGTTAAGAGAATCCTCATGGCCTAGGAACCCAGCCTGAACCACTCCCACCCACACTGGAAGCCCGGGTACTGGGCAGCTGTGTGGCCTAAGAGCACAGCTCATTCCCTTACAGAGCCATCTGCCCATCTCACTGGGGCACACAGCAGCAGGGGTCCTGTTCTGCTGGCTTCTCAGAATAAAGTTCATGATTGCCCGCTACATATTGAGCTTCATCACAGCCTGGGATGCTGGGCTAACAGCCAGCAGCCACAGTCACTAACCTGAATGCAGAGCTGCCTACCTGTCCCACCCAGGACCAACTCACTTTTCCTTCAAGACCCACAGGGCACCAGACTAGTGTTGGCCTGCCTCCCTAGGACTCCTTCCCTATACCCTGGCATCTGGACAGCATCCTTTCCTGTCCCTGTTGCCCCTGGACAGTGTGGCAGAGATTTGAGGACAGCAGCTCAGATCTCTGAGGCTCTCCTTCTAGTATGTTCATAGACAGTCCCCTGCCTCCTCACACCAGGGTGGGGTACAGATTCAAGGCCAAGCCTGGAAGATTCTGTGCTGGCCTAAATGGCAGAAAGCCCATCACCTTCCTCATCCCAAGCCTAGACACAGGGACTATTGCCCTGCCCTGAGCACAGTTGTTCTGAACATGTGGGCTTAGTGCTAAGCTCGAGGCCTGATGCAGACAGAAGCCTGACTATGTATGTGGGAGTGGAGGCTGTCACTCACCCTTGCAGGACCTCCCGTTGGCCATCATTGTGTACCCCTGTTCTGGGCATGCACACTGGTAGCTCCCAGGCACGTTGACACAGCGGAAGGTACAGAGAATGCCCGCGCCCTGTGCACACTCATCGATGTCTGTCAAAAAGGGTCAGCTGGTGAGCCTCACCCATCCACAGGCTCAGCCAGGAAGCCCAGGGTCCATTAAGAAGGGAAGACAAGAAGGCTCCAGTGGTGGGAGGGAATCGCTCAAAGCCACATAGGAGATGGGGAGCAGAATGGGGATGTGCCTCCCAGGACTGTGCACCACTAATAATGACAGCACCGTCCAAGGGCTATTTAGGTGCCAGCCTGAATTGGGCGATGTACTCCTGTTGAGATCAGGGTATCATACTTTACAGAGAAGGACCTTGAGGTCAGAGTGGAGAGACCCAAGGTCGCACAGCAGGAAAACTGTGGGCTGGGATATGAACTCAGACCCCACACTAAATCCTCTGGGATCCTGGCATATGGGGAAAGGGGCCCCTTCTTCATGTGAGTCCTGGGAGGGGCTCACCTATGCAGGTATGCCCATCCTCTGCCAGCTGGTAGCCCTGACGGCAGTAGCACTGATAGGAGCCATAGATGTTGGCACATTCCTGGCTGCAGCGCCGAGTCTCACACTCGTTCACATCTGTGGGAACAGAGCCTTCATTATAGTGAGTCCTCCCAGACTATATATTGGACTGGGCTGGCTCACCAGTATCCTTGTTTAGAGAGACTTTCCTTTCGGACACCCTTTGAGGAAGGTGGGGCCAGGCAGGACACTCAGTAAGGGCAAGTTTTCTGGCCCCAAGACAAACCAAGGCAAAGCCTGGTACTGCCCTGCTGGGAACACGCAACGACTCTTGAGTCACCTAGGCACAGAATAGGCCACCAAGAGCTGACACTGCTGAGGTGGGGGAGGGTGCAGGAGCTGCTGTAGGGTGAGGAAGGGAGACCTAGTTCATGGCTTCCTCAGAGCATCTGCCGACTGAGCCGTTTCCGATTAGACTGCACATGGCCTACACTGGACTTGGAGAAACAGCCATGAAGAAGACAGACAATATCTTCACCTGGAAGAGCTAGCTCACGTGTGGAGAGAAGAGGGGAGGAGAGGGACTGGTAAACAAGATGGCCAGCATGCCTAAGTACATCCAGAGGCGTGGGGAAAGCACATCAGAACAATGGAAAGGGTTGTCTCGCAGAGCTGCAGTCATAGGCAAAGTGATCAGGAAGGATGTAATCGTAGGGACAGGGCCATGTGGCCATCTAGGAAAGGGGCTCTGTAGGTGGTGGGCACAGCATGTGCAAAGGTCCTGAGGTGGGAGCTTGCTGAGTGTTTTTAGGGAACATGAATGAGGCAAAGGTGGCTGAGGCAGAAGAACTAAGGGGCATGCAAAAGGAAGCAATGACAGCTGACTGTATCTAACTCTTGAACTGAAGCCCATTCCCAAAAGACAGGCCACGTGTCAATATGTGGCTCATCTACTGTGCTGTGCTGTGCATCTGGCTGGCAGAATCCATGCTCAATTCACCTCCAGGTCTCCAACATGTAGCCAGTTGGAACACAGGGGCGAACGTAAGAATCGTGCCTAGGCAGAATGCTGTGGAGGTAGAGGCCCTGTCTGCTCCGGGTTGCACACACCCAATCTGGTATGAGGCATGCCCACAGTATAATGACAGTAGTGGGTACGAGTGACTATCCCAGTGTCTTGCTATAGCCACCTCCCACCCCTACTTACACATACACACACACACACACACACACACACACACACACACACAGGGCCAAAGGACTGGGAGTCTCACAGAGGTCTCAGCAGATTGGTCCCACTTGGAAGAGTGAGGAAAACTGTTAAAAAATTGGAGCCAGAGATGCCATGGTCTCTCGGCTGAAGCTCAGCTTCTCACTGAGCCACCTCATCACTCTCTTCCCTAGTGGACTTGAGCCAGCTGCACTAGGGGACTAAGCATCTGTGGGAACTCCGTGATGTCACTTCCCCAGCTACAGGCCCCTCACAGACTTGAACCACACCCTGTGCCACACTTGGTTTATCTCACTGTGTACTCCAAGGCTTACACGATCAGCCATGCATACAGAGCAGCTGATTTTACACACATGATGAAATTCCTGGTTTCTGAAAAGCCAGATAAATTAGACGGCCCCAGGCTTTACTGCCTGGTGGCATCATCTGTGGGAAACATGTGACCCTTGCTCCTGAGCACTCATGGCTGCCCAGTGCTGTCCTGCCAACAAACTCCCTGTGATCACAGCAGGAATCAGAGGCTGCCTGTCCAAGTAGGAGCTAGGTACATGGGCTCAGAAGGCAGGGGTCAGAAGCCAGGGTGAGCAGTACCTTCACAATGTTTGCCATCTGCGGCCAAAAGGAAGCCAGCAGCGCAGGAGCAGCGGTAGGAGCCTGGTGTGTTCTCACATGTGTGCTGGCACAGGCGGCCCGGCGAGACCCAGCATTCGTTCACATCTGCAAAGGAGACAATGAGCAGCAGGCACAGAGTGGGCAGCCAGGAGGGAATGTCTCAGAGGGTGCAGAAGCACAGGCAGACAAGGCAGTAAGGGGGCTACAGCATGGAGTCTTAGCCAAGGGGAGAGGAGGCTTGAAGACAGCCATCTGGGGAGGTCCGGGCCAGAGAACTGGTACAGAGCGGGTAGGCTCTTTGCTCCCAGTGGATCCCAGACCCCAGTGTCCTTTACCAATGCAGGTCCTGCCGAATGCATCCCTCTGGAAGCCGGGCTTGCAGTCACAGCGGTAGGATCCAGGGAGGTTATGGCACAGTTGGCCCTCACCACAGCGATGCACACCTGTCTCACACTCATTCACATCTGTGGGGCAGGCAAACAAGACACCCTGAGGTCTGGACAGCCCCTCTATGGGGCCTCTTGGGCAGAGAGGTAGATGGGGAGGCTCCAACCTTACCCACACATTCAGAGCCCTCCTCATTAGCATGGTAACCGCGACCGCAGACCAGTGGGTTCCTCTGACAGGTGTAGGAGCCCACTGTGTTGATGCAGCTGAACCCTGAGCGGCAAGGCTCTAGTAATGACGTGCATTCGTTGATGTCTGCAGAAGCAACAAGGTGATGGAAAGCCCGGCTTACCCCTCCTCCACTCATCTGCCCAGCTCTGGGTTTTAAGCCTAGACTATACCACCCCTGAACCCTGGTACGTGAGAATCCCACCTCCAGAAGCCACAGCCAGTGGGCTGACTACAGTGTGAACACATCTGTCCAATGGAACAGCTAAAGCAAGGGGAAGGCAAGGCTGGTTATGGTTGTTTATTATTATTATTATTATTATTATTATTATTATTTATCAAAGTATAAATGAATTCCTGGTGTTTTTGTGAACATGGCTCCCCACTAAACAGTTCAGCAAACACTATGGCTGGTGTTTTTGTGAACAGGTCTCCCCACTAAACAGTTCAGCAAACACTATGGCTGCCCCCATCTAGAATCCTGGAGCATAGTTGGTACTCAGGAAATACTGCCAGCTCTTTGCCTCTCTGTGCCACTGTCCCCTCTGCCACCTGCATTCTAGCAGAAGATAAGTCAGAAGCTCTAGGGACATGGTATGCCCTAGCTGTTTGGAAGGAGTAAGTGACATCTCAGACCTTCTCAGGACAATGAGGCCGGCATCTGTCACACGGCATGTCTCAACCATGGCATGGAGCTAATCTAGAGAGCCTCACAGTGGTTTTAGACAGTGAGGACAACTGTGGATTTCACTTCAGACAGGAACCCTGTGATATTGTATCCCAGACAGTTCTTTCTGTCAGCTGACTCAAAACACATGATCTGTGTTCTTTTAGTTTGGTCCCACAAGTAGGTAAACTGAGGCCCTGTGAGAAACAGCTCCAAGGTGAGCAGAGCAGCTACCATTCTGCACATACCCACTCAATGGATGGAGACATTGAGGCTGGGAGAAGGGGAGCCACCAGCTAGACTCACTAGGGTTCTAAAGCCTGCAGGACCTGAGGAGCCACAGCCCGAAGTCTGCTTACCCACACAGTTGCCCTCGGGGTCCTGCAAGAAGCCATCCATGCAGCGTTGCCGGGCCTGGCAGTAGAAGGAGCCCTTGGTGTTCTGGCATGAGAAGCCTGCCTGGCAGTTGTGTGTGCCCGTCACACACTCGTCCACGTCTGCCACACAGAGGCTGGGCATTAGGGGCAGGAGGCAGGAAGACCCTGCCCTCACAGCCAGCAGCCCTGCCACACTTCAAAGCTTCACACCATTGTAATCCCAGCAGCCACAAAGGTCTGCATCCCAGTAAGGTGGCAGAGTGGAGTCACTAAGGAGGCCCATGTCCCAGGAGTAAAAGTGACATAACCACATGCTCCACACTTCTCCATGATCCCTGCCACTATTCAAAGCATCCGACATGATTAAATTTATCCCATTCTCACAGCAACACAGAGTACATCCTGTGACTGGCCCACTTTATGAAAGAGGAGAAACTGAGGCACAGGCAAGCTTCCATTGCTACAGAATGCCAGGCAGTCTGACTCCCTACCACCCATCACACCATACTGGTGAGGAGCAAGCAGAAACGTGTGAGAGACTGTATCCTAAGGTTAAGTCACACTTGTCACTGGAGCCCAGAGGCTCACATTTGGGGTCCTTGCCAGGAGCCTTCCTCCATTTCGTAGGCCTCAGTGCCTGCTGTTCCCTATGCCCACAGCACCTTTCCAGGTAGCCTCCCATTGTCTATGTTTCAACTACACTCTCACTTTCCTGAGAACCTTTCTAGACACTCATTGGAGACACATCCTCCTACCTCCCACGACTGCTTCACCATCTCTGTATTCCCCACATCCTCTACCATGAGGTCACAGACAGGTCACCTCATACCAGTGCTACTGGTACCCAGAACCCTGTCTGGCATTAAAAGAAGCTTAAGAAATATGTGAGACACTAAAAAAAATCCCTCTTATTAGGAAGCTAGAATTTTCCAGTGAATGAGATATGAACAATCATCTGTGGGGCTCCACTTCAGTGTGCAAATGGGGAAACTGAGGCCATAAGAATGATTAGCATAGCAATGATCAGCAGGTGGTAGGAAGGGCAGGGGCAGGTGTTGCCCTTGTCCCAGCTCCCACCCCTAGCCTCAGAGACCACCCCACCCCCACCTCAAGGAAAGCCAAGTGCAGGAATGGGGGAGGGGAGACAGGGCAGGGGTAGGGACATTCCTGGGACAGTTAGCCTAGAGAGCAGATGTGAGGTTCTGCCACACTCACTCCAGTGGAGTCTGCATGACAAGTCCAAAAGCTTGGCCAAAGTCCTGAGACACAAAGTTTCATGGAAACTGGTCTCCTGGAGAGTCTAGCACTTTCTTACCTGTGCATTCACCATCTGTGAGGACATAGCCTGACTCACAGGTGAGCGCCTTGTAGCATTGGAAGGAACCTGGCGTGTTCACACAGTGCTCGGCCCGGGTGCACGTGTGCAGGTCTGTCACACACTCATTGATGTCTGTGTGGAGATTGAGGCAGCTATCAGGGTCTGCAGGGGCTCCAGGTACTGGAGCCTAGCACATAGGCCTAGCACAACCAGGCACTGAGACAGGAAGCACCAGGCTCTGACCTCAGGTACTCACCATGCAGGGAGAAGCATGAAGCTGATGTCCCCTTATCCAAGTATCCCTTCATTCAACAAAGATTTATCACACCCCTCTAGGAGTCAAGCAGGGCTCTTGACAAGAGGGATGGGTGAGTGAACAAGATAGAAATGCCTGCCCTTGGAGCAGATGCTTGGGGATGCTTGCATATGCAATGAGGTTGCTCAAAGGGGACTATGGGGACCACAGCAGGAGGAAGGTGGGCTGAGGCAGAGACAGGGCAAGCAAGTTTAAGGCAGGGATGAGGAGCACTGTCAGAAGACGGACATCTGAGTAGGAAGGTGAAGAGGTGACAGCAGGAGCCGCTCTGACAGTTCAGGCAGAAGGAACAGTTAGATGATAGCCCAGGCAGGTTCAGGACTAACCCAGAGGCAGGTGTGGCTGTAGGGGAGAGAAGAAAATGTGAACAGACGAGGTTATACCAAGGAGAGGATGGGAGCCATAGTGGTTCCTGCTATAGGAATGAAGGCACTCTGGTTGGAGCTGGTGAGCAGACTAGGAGGAGATGTCGTTTATCCACAGAAGGATGGTGGCTGGTATGCTGGAAGAGAGCAGAAGCAGCCAGACCCCTCAGATGGCAGAAGGGGAAGTGAGAGAACCAGGAGATCAGAAAAGCTTTGGGCTGAGCAGCTAAACAGATGCCAGCACCTGGGATGGGTGGCCTGTGGGAGGCAGGTGTGCTGAAGTGGGGTCCTCAGGGGCTAGGAGGCAGCTAATGACCTACCTCTGGGCTCACAGGGTTAGTCTTCCTAACTCTGGGCTCACTGAAGGAACTGAGGGGGTAGTCAGGTGGCTGAGGTCACTTGAAGGAATAGGTACATGAAGAAGAGGCCACGGACAGACATTGGGACACTCTAGGGATAAGCAGCTGGGAGTGGGCTGGATGGAGCCTGGAAGGGCCCTTAGCCCTGGCCTGTACCTGGCATGTAATGGTACTAGGCACAGCCTACTTGCTTAGTGCTACACTGGCCAGTGCTTATTTTCCACCAGGTCCCTGTGCCACACAGTGGGTTAGCACAGCCTCTGACCCTGATGGATAGGTCAAGGCGGGCAAGTGGAGACACAGATGAAGAGGGGTCCCTGGGGCTCAGATCAGAGGGCTCTCTTCCCTGGTCCTGCAATGCCAGATGCTTCTCAGGGGTAGTAACATTTGAGTTGAATCTATGAGTATGATTAGGGGACCAGGTAGGAAAGTAGGGGTGGGGAAGAGACCCTTCCAGGCAGAGACGGTATAGATAGAAATGGGGATAGGGAAGGGACAGTTTTGAGTCAAGCTTGCCATGGAGGTACAATCAGGCACCACAAAGACATCTGATGTACAGCTGAATAGGCACAGGGAGATGGGCACCTAGGACCCTAGGAGTTTCCCACAGCTAAGAGGCCTTAGAGTATTGTATGACAAGAGTCACCACTCACAAAGATCCCCAGGGGTCAGGAAGCTACAAGAACTGATCAGACTCACTGTCTTGTAATACAGAGGTGGCCATTTCACAGATGAGGAGATCTTTCACCCCAAAGGGATGCCACTGGACTGAATTACGCAGCCAGCAAATATGGAATCTAGGGCGCTTGCTCCGAGCTACAGGCTTTTCTCGCTGCCTGCTTCCCATTGCAGAGAGTCCTCAGAGCAGGGCTGTGCCATTCCTACTCCCTGCAGTCCAGCGTAGCTGTGGAACTTTCTTAAGAGTAAAGCATAAAGGGGGCCCTGGCAGAGGCCACACCAAGCTGTCCCCAGCTTCTAGGCCTCAGCTTCTAGCTCAGGGAACCCTGCTAGCATTCCTCCTAGGGACTAATGCACCCGGTCTCCATGGTGACCTTCAGATGCAGATGCCTCTTTTGTGGAGTGGGGAAACTAAGGCTCAGAGTGGTCATGGACTTCAGTGAAGCCACATCATCCCAGCATGGTCCTGCTCCTCCCCTGTCTGAGTTCCTGCACCTGAGCAGAGCAACTGGGGAACCCCCGAGCCCCCAAGTGATGTTGGCTTGAAGTGGGAGGAGAGTGACTGATAGCAGAATAAAGAGGGAAGAAATGCAGAGCTTGCTCATAAATCTTGCTGAATGGAATGTATCTTGGCTTTCTCATCCGTGGGCTCATCTTTCAGCAGCTAAGAACCCTGCAGCAGAGGTCATAGCTGCCAAGCCAGGGAGTGGCAAATGGGGGGACATCCTGAGAGGGGGCCCACATGCCTCCCAGCACGCACACACACAGACCCAGTCCACCCAGGAGGAACTGCCATCACTGGCAAGCACATCAGGAGGGCCATGTTGTACCGTGGGTGCAGCAAGGCAAACATGTCAGCCAGCACTGCTGCCCAGCGGTGCAGGGGAGGAAGAGGACATGTCCAGGCTGGACATGGTCCCCAAGCACAGGCAAGACAGACAGGACTCTGGCCGCAAGCCCTGAGCACTGTGTGCCCTGGTCCCACCTCCACACCTCTTTCCCAACTGTCTCCTTCCTGTTTTGTGGCTTTTCCCATCTCCAAGTCCCACCCATCCTTGGGAATAGGTGGAGCTATTCCTCTTTCCCCTGGGTGCCAGTTGGCAAGAGTGAAGTCTCCCTTTGCCTGTTTCCCTATCATTGCATCAGCCAGTCTGCCTGACTTCTCCTCTACTCAGTGCTATCTCTGAGATGCAGGAAGCCAGGGCTTATATTTTTTCCTCAGTGAGAATACCAGGTAACTCAGACACAAGACAGTATGGAGTCCTTCCTTGTCCACAGAACTCCAGAATCCCAGCCCCCGCCTATACAGGCATAGATAGACAAGAGGCCCAGCCATGTGCAGGTTTACACAGGGCTCACATCTTCCTTGTCCATTGAAGGAAGGCTCAGAGGGGAAAGTGACATTTGTTCAGGGTCACGCAGCAAATGGATGCTGAACTGGGCCAGCTGGACCAGGACAATCTACTTGCCTCTCGGGAGATCCCAGATAAATCTACAAGCAAGCTAAGTGGCCGAGGTAACAGGATGTATGACCCAGACTATGTGCACACGGCACATGCACCCAAATCCTCGTAGCTGTCAGTAGCTTCCAATAGCTGAGAAAAGACAAGATCCAGAGCCACTGGGGTCCTGCCTCCCACCCAGGCTTCCCTGCTTCCACACTGCTACATGGCCCTGCTGCCCACATCTGGCCTTCCTGTCTCTGACCCATCCCTGAGATATCCCACTAGCTTTCTGAGTCACGGGCATATCTGGGAACACAGCCACGGAGAACAAGCGGGACAAGACACCAGGACACAAGGGTATGACACAGAGCTCGGCAGGCTGCTGTGTGGGAGCTCACATGCAAAGGGTAGTAGGCCCTTTAGCATGTGGCACTATGTGGTGGGTTGGCGTGGAGCAGAGCAGACAGCCGTGACGTGGGCGGCGGCAGGTAGGGGCTCCAGCTTACCCACACACTTCCTATGTGCGTTGAGGATATAGCCCTCTGCACACAGCACTGTGTGGTTGACACAGTAGAAGGATCCCAGGGTGTTCACACAGAACTGTTTCCAGCTACAATCGTGAGTGCCCATCAAACACTCGTCTTGGTCTAATGACAGCCACGGAAGGAAAAACAGAAGGCTGTTAGAGAGGCGTGTCTGCCAGGGGCATCCAGGGAGAGAGAGATGAAGAACCCTGTGTGTGCTGGAGAGAGGGGCAAAGAACGTGTGTTCGCCTGTCAGGGGACAGCTGAACCTTAGACCCAAGTTGAGTTTGTAAAACTCAAAGATGTTAGAGCTGCCCCTACTGCCCAGTAAGGGCAGATGGAGAGAGACTCAGAGAGGGCAAGCAGCCAGCCCAGAGTAAAACCTGGGCAGCAAACTTTTCTCAACCCATGCTTGGTAATAATGCCCAGGTCTACAGCAACCAAAGAGATCACAACAGAAGGATCTGAAATTTCAAGGGCTCTGGGGTCCAGGCCAGTAGCATTCACAGAAGGGGCTGGGGAGGAGGGCTCCAGAGGCTGCCAGGCGAGGGCTATACAGAAGGGCCTCCATGAGAAGAAGCTTTATAAAGTTTCCCCAGAAACTCAAATCTGGAGATATTTTTAAAAATCCTCAGGCTGTCCCAGCAGGGAATCCCTGTGATTATTCCTGAGAACAAAGGGAGACAGGCCTCCTCCTGTGTGGGAGCTGTACATGCCCTCACAGGTGTGCCTTTGCAGCCTCTGCCCTGTTCCCCTCCACTCTTCCTGCTGGAGTGTGCCAGGGGTGTCTGGCAGAGGCAGTAAACTGGGCCTCGGGCAGCAGGTCCAAGACTTCTGAACCAAGATACGTTTCTCAGTCCCCAGAGCCCTGGGGAGAATCAGAGCTCAAAGAACACATTATCCCCTGGGTCTGTTGTCTCCATCATCAGAGAGAAAGGCCAATCAGTTGTCACCAGGCTCTGTGCTTTAGCACCTTCTCTGGACTCACTTGAAGGGTGTCAGTTACATACAGAGCCTCTAGAGTATGTGGGATGTGAGCTTCAGAGAAGAACGTGGGCATCCTTTTGGACAAGCCTGATCATTCTATGCAGATATTCAGACCATGCCTTCTGAGCCTGAGCCATACATATCCTAGACTTGGCTCTCTATCCTGCTTCTGCTAAGACAGGAGGGGTAAGATCCTAGGACCCTCAAACTAGTTCAAACAAAACTCACTGAGGAAGCCAACCAATAGGCGTCAGAACCACTGTTCCCATTGTATACTGTGTACTGAGAGGTTCTATCTACAGTGGCCCCACTGAGACATACAATCACCTATGCTGGTCATTGCGGTAAAAGGGATGGACTTTGTGAACATCACTCTTCATGTGTTTGTGACTGGCAGAGGAAGCTCACCGCCACCAGTGTCAATTCCCTCTCCATGACTGAGGCCCTTCTCCTCACTGCAGGCATGTGGGGGAGGAGTGGGGGAGGTAAGGTCACTTCTGGATGCTGCCACCAACATAGTGACATATCCAACACAGTGACACATCGCTCCCTTCTCTCTTTCTCCACCTCGGGCTGGAGCATGGATGAACTCAGAGATCACAAAGTCAGCTTAGCCTTGTAGACCACACCAGCCCTCAGGGAGCAGTGAGTTGAGAATGATCCATATCTGGCTTGAGTCCTGATTAGAACACAAGTTCAAAGCTTATCCAGACCCCTAGTGAGGTTGTCTGGAGGGCCAGCAGAATTCCCAGGAATCTGTGTTCAATGGGCCTTCAGGTGATGCAGTACACATTCGATTCTGAGAGGCATTTGGTCCTTAGACAGCAGCAGAGCAGCCAGATAGGAGTCCAGAGCTCTACAGCCGCATGGAGGGCCAATACCAAGGGCTCAGTGACACCAGAGGGAACCGCCTACACTGTCCTGCTGGGCTTCTCTGTCACAACAGCTGAACCTCACGATCAGGGTACATTTGAAGTCCTGATCTCCCCTTCCCAAAGCTCTCACCATGGGCCAAACAGATCTGCAAAGATCAGAGGGTAACCCCAAAGTACTCACCTTCACAGGACACACCATCTGCCATGATGGCGTAGCCAGGGAAGCAGGAGCACATAGCTGTGTCCCCAACAACACGACACACCTGACGGCAGGGCCCATTGTCTGAGGAAAAAGTCTCAGAGTCAGAATTCATAAGCCCTGGCCACACTGCTCATCCTTCAGGTCTGAGGTATGGGTTGGGGTTTCCACTGCAGGCCCAGAGAGACAGAGGTGTGAAAAGATGGGAGCCCCAGGCCTGAGTCTTTTCACAGGGTCCCCAGTAAATGCCTCCAGTCCCAGCTGGCACGAGAGACAATATTTTGGGTTCCTCCCACACACCACTCAGATGTCAATCCATCCCTTGAGTACCAGCAAGGACAGTGAGGGATAAAAGCAGAAGGCAGGAAGGGAAGTCTTCCCAGCATCCCTGAATGAAGAGTTGGCTTTACAGGAATGAAACATAGCAGGTGATCCTCCTTGACCAGGGTCACCTAGAGACCCAGAATCCCCTGATGTCTCCTCCTCCTCCTCCTCTTCCTCCCTCTCCTCTTCCTCCTCTTCTACCTCCTCTTCTTCCTCCTCTTCCTCTTTCTCCTCTTCTACCTCCTCTTCCTCTTCCTCCTCTTCTTCCTCCCCCTCTTCCTCCTCTTCCTCCCCCTCTTCCTCCTCTCCCGACCCCTCCTCCCCCTCTTCCTCCTCTTCTTCCTCCTCCTCCTCCTCAGTCATCAACAGACAGGCCCTTTCACAAAGCAGAGGCATCAGATAGCCTGGCCCAACCTGTACACACCCAGCCCCAGAGCCTACCACACCACACGACTCAGCTCAGACCCCTGCAGCTCAGCCCTGCAGAAGGGCCATCTTTCCACTCACCTTTGCAGGTGTTGGGCTGTGGCACGGGCAGTGGGATGGTGTTGGGAGATACCTGGGCAGACTCAGACCTTGGTGCAGACTCTCGTGCAGTGTCCAACTGTGGGGCACCTCCATCTGTTACAGGTAGAGCATGTGGCAGGGGGCATGCTCACATCTTCTGCCAGGGCTTAGACACTCACAGTCAACCGCACCAGGCACTGACTGATGATCACTGCCACTCCCCTTGCTCATTCACAAGGGAGCATACTGAGGCTCGGGGTACGGACACACCTTGGGCAAGAGCTATCTCACAGCTACTAGGAAAAGGCAAAAGAGTAAAGGAAGAAATAGGGGGTATCTAGACTAGAAAACAGCTCCACCCATACAGCTGGCATGGAGAAAACCCTGGTGCTGGAGACACAGCTGGGCCTGCTCCAGGTCTCTGAAGCCTAGGAGCCTCCTCTGGCTTATGCCAGCATCAACACAGGGGCAGCAGGAAGAGAGGTATCCTAAGAAGGCTATCCTCCATTGGCAGGACAAGCCTGTCCCTGGGCTGCCTACAGCTTACCTGGGCGGCAGGTGCGGCCATCACCCTGCAGCTCGAATCCAGGGAAGCAGGCACAGCGGTAGGAGCCGACGGTGTTGATGCAAAGATGCTGGCAAAGCTCCCCAGGGAGCATCAGGCACTCATCCTGGTCATCTCCTGGCAGGCTATTGGGCAGTTCAGCCTCAGTGCCCAGTGACAGGGCCTCCCGGCTTGCCATCTCCGTCTCTGAAACTGGGGTGGTTGGTCAGCACTTGGAACATAGCCAACATGGCCAATGGGTGGCTGAGCCCACAGGATCCAGGAAAGCAACAGAGGCTCAAAAGATGATAAGGATGAAGAAGTAAAGGAGGGAGAGAGGGAGGAATGGATGGATGACCACATGGGTGGGGAGGTGGGTGGGAGTGGAGTGGACGAATGGATGAACAATAGTGAACCCATAGCAGCTGGGTCTGAGTCTTCATCATCTAAGTCTCCTTCAATAGGACAGGACCGTGCCTATTTAGGGCTCTTACTAAAGTGCTAAACTGGAGCTGTAGAAAGAGTGCTAGCCTGAGTTGAGACAGATGAGGATGTGACATCTGATTGCAGCATCCTTAGCTGTGTCAGCAGTCTCTTTGGGTCTCCAGGCTCTGGGGTACACGGTCTACTCCCCAGAGGGCAGCAGGGGAGTGGAGGAGAGCTGTTCTGCATTGGCCAGATGCAACAAGAGAACAGAAGGCTGGCACGAAGCTACATCCAAGGGCATGTCACAGGGAAGGTGGGTGCATTGAGCTCCCCCCTGAGGAGCCCTATCCTGGTGATCACAGCTCTGTCCTGAGGACCTGGAACTGTGAGCAGACAGAGGCCAGGCCCAGGGTCAAAAATCAAGGCTCAGGGATCCCGGAGCCCACCAGGATGTACCTCCATGGGCCAAGCCCAGCTCATTGTCATCTGCATGCTCTTCTGACCATGTTCACAACAGAAGAGAAAAGAGGAGGATGTGCCTGAGGCTATTTTAAACAGTCTGCTCCCAGCACCTGTATCTCACATACCCAAGCCACTCAGAAGCTCTACACAGAAGAGACACAATGTTACTGTGGGTGGTTAAGTGAGGGGATGAATGGACCCTGCCCAGCTGTGTGGTCCACCTGGTCCCAGCCCCCCATGCTTTGTTCTGACCTCTGATGCTGGGTTTACTCCTGAATGCTACCTTAAACCACTCTCTGGCTAATAACTTGTTCTTCATAAATTATCATCTTCAACCAGTATCTTGGATGAGCTGGTGGATGGGTGTGGGGGTGGATGGGAGAAAAATAGGTGAATGAGTAGGGGAGGTGAGTGATGGATTGATTGGGGGATGGATGAGGAAGCAGAACAATAAACAGATAGGCATGTGGATGGATGAAGGTGTTTGTATGCATGGATGGATGGATGGATGGATGGATGGATGGATGAATGCATGGATGGATGGATGGATGGATGCATGCATGCATGCATGGATGCATGGATGCATGGATGGATGGATGCATGGATGCATGGATGGATGGATGGATGGATGGATAGATGGATGGATGCATGGATGGATGGATGGATAGAATAGCAAATAGATGATAGCCTGATGCACAGATAATCAGATGAAGAATGATATAAGCAGAACATGATGCCCAGCTAGGGAAACAGTGGAAGGGTGTGGAGATGGTCAGACAGTCAGGGTGGTGAAGGGAGAGTAGAAGGGCAGATGGTCACTGGTGATTGGTGAATGGTACAGAGAACTGTGGGATTGCCAGGGCAGCACAAACGGGGTTAGAGTCCAGTCAGCAGCCGCAGAACTCTATAAAGCAGAGCTCAAACCTCAAACCACATACAGTAATGGACCAGGGTCCCCACTGTAGCCCAAAGCCGCCCAGCCCAACCACCCTAGGAGCCCATCTGTCCTCCTTCAACTGCCTCCACCTGGGAGAATAGCACCCACCTCTGCGAGGAGCAGCCTCAGGTTCTGGTGGCCGGCGGACCTCAGGAACTATGAGGGGCTCTTCACCTTCACAGCAGGAGAGCATGACATGGTTGCAGGGATAGCCCAGGTTGGGGTTGGACTCACACGACTGGCCCTCAGCCCGCACTCGGAGTCCCAGGCCACAGCAGTCACAGCATTGCTAAGGGAGACAGACCATCACAACCAGGACCTTAGAGCATGCCTGTTCCCACAGTCTATGTGCCTGTGATTCATTCAGGGTCTGTGGGCACAGCCTGGGGCAGATTCTGCAGTGAATTAACATTGTCTGGTCCCTCTGTCTGCTTGTGTGTTCTCCCAGGGTGGAAGGTGGCCCACCCCTACATCCCAAGTCTGGAGAAGGGTAGGACTAATGTTAATTTTCCTTAATGAATGAATAAATGTCCCTTGGAAAGAACTACAAATAAAGACCAGGCACACTCACCATGCCCCACCCTCAGAAGCAGACGGTAATCCTGTCAGCTCAACAAAGACAGCATTTCCTAAGGGCCCTTGCAGTCCGGGTGACTTCATAAAGTGTTTGGGACAGGATCTACTTGGAAGTGTACCTGTCTCTCTCTCTCCCTGGTCATCCTCCTTAGAGTGTATGTGTTGGAGCTCCTGGTATCACATCAGGTTATGAAGGGACCTGAAGCTAACACTACACACTGACCATTCAACAAAAAGACAAAGAGAGGTTGGGTCCCTAAGGATATGCAGACCCATCGGTTCAGACAGCCAACTGACATGGGGAAGTCTGGTTTGCACTGTCAAACTGTGGCAATGGACTGGTACAGCAAAAGCCCAACTGACCAGCATCCCCGGCATCTACACTCTGGAGCCGAACAGCTCAGAGACTCAGAGAGTGAGCATGCGGTTCCGGGTCAATGACTTGCTTCGGTCACTAGGGTGAGACAGAAGTGATCATGTGCCCATTTGAGCCTAGCCTTCTAAAGGTCTTGTGTGTCACTATAGGTTAGCATATGCCTACTCCAGGACCCAGGGTGGGTCTAATGGCAGATCCTAGGTCACTGAGGGAATGCCCTTGAAGGGGACTTGGGGACACTGGTCTCTTCTCTCTTACGTAAGAAACTGGCCTTCCTATGCACACCATGCCACACCATGATACCTCACCACAAGCCCAAAGGCAGCAGGGCCAAGTGAGAGCAAATGGAACCAAAACCTTTCACTCACAAAAGGGATCCTCTCGGGCATGTTATCAGAATGAGGAAAACTTAAGTGACATGTATACTTTCAATCTCTTTCCTGGGGCCCTATCTGAACTAGGCTCAGCCAGCCCATTGTGGGAGGGAACAAAGATAGCTCAGCTGAGCCACCTGATTCCAGAGCAGCCACCAGCCAAAGACAGCTACACAGGCCCACTAAAACAAGCAAGCCACAGGCATAGCTACAGTGAGTGACACCCTTCACCTGATGCTTCAATACACACTGCCAAAAACCACATGAACACAAGCTCTAGGTGCTGGCACTGGGCCAGGACGGGGATTCCTTGTCCATGTTTTATGCATGGAGAAACTGAAGCTAAGAGAAGAGGTCTGGACTTGGGGTAAAAATAACCTCAGAATGGGCTGGAGAGATGGCTCAGTGGGTAAGAGCACCCGACTGCTCTTCCGAAGGTCCGGAGTTCAAATCCCAGCAACCACATGGTGGCTCACAACCATCCGTAATGAGATCTGACGTCCTCTTCTGGAGTGTCTGAAGACAGCTACAGTGTACTTACATATAATAAATAAATACATCTTTAAAAAAAAAAAAACCTCAGAAGCCGAACTCTATACTCTCCTCTCCTAACACCAGGTCTTCTCCTCTTCCTCCTGCTATCTCCCCTGCCCCGATGCAGCCTGGGCCTCCAGCCTCCAGCCTCCACCCTCCACCCTCCAGTATACACATGAAAAGAAAGCTAGCATCCTAGAACTTCCCATTGCTGGCCACCACACTGCTCCTAGAACAGTTGTGTGCTCCAGCACAGCCTCTGCCCACAGACCTCTTCACTACCTCAGGTAAACCACACCTTGTCACATTCAACCTACTCTGCCTCAGAGAGAGCAAGATGTCTTCTGGGTCTCTGATGAGGTCAATACATAATTTGTGGATTTGTTGACCAATACCATGACTGTTAACATTTTCTGGGCAGGTGTGAGTCTGCCCCCACCCCCACCCCAGGATGTGGTGTCAAACATCTCAGCCATGATTGTGGCAGGTGGGACTTGCCTTGTACAGGGAGACGCCGCAGGTATCATTGTCCTCTGCTCCACAGGTCTCACCCTCCTTGGCCCCCATGACCCCAGCCACACAGCTCTTCTCTTTCAAGTAGGAGATGCAGCATTGCCTCTGGGCTATCCTGAAACAGGGGAATACCTCAGTACCTAATGGGTGGGTCCCTCTCAAGGAGGGTGACAGTCCCCACCTCACAGGAGGGAGATGGAGTGGAATGTAGAGAAGGGAAGCCCCCACCTGAGGTCTACAGCAAGTGGTGCCGGGGCTGGTAGCAAAGCAGACACAACCCCCACCAAGTCACATAGGTTTGATTTGGGCCTGGGACCCACTGGCCTCAGCGCTGTGTCCTTGACTTCTGGAGGAAGATGTTGGCATTCAGAGTTCCACTATCAGTCCTCAGAAAGTTACAGAGACCCAACCTCAAGAAAGATGGAGAAGATCTGCTGGGGAGAGTAGTCCCTGGGTCCCTGGTCACCGCCTGTTCCTCTCCATATGAAGAATCTGTTAAAGAGACCCAACCTCAAGAAAGATGGAGAAGATCTGCTGGGGAGAGTAGTCCCTGGGTCCCTGGTCACCGCCTGTTCCTCTCCATATGAAGAATCTGTTAAAGAGGTGGCTGACGAGCCAGCAAAGCATGAGCCGTGAGAGGCGGGACTCAGCACTACTTGGGAGGGACACGTGCAGGGATCAGCTGACCAGTAATGGAGTTGTGGTGTGGTCCGTGTGGCGGTGAGCTCTATCTCAAGAGGGATGTAAGTATTTATAATGGCTGCAAAGCTCAAAACTTATGGGGTCTGAAGAGTGTACATGCTCTAGTCATTCAGTAACCCCAAACAGAAGTGGCAAAAAGGAAAGAGAAGAGACAAGGTTAGAATTTAAAGTTCTCTAAAGAAGGCAGAGTAGGACCAGGCATGGTGGTGCATGCCTTTAACCTCAGCATGTGGGAGGCAAAGGTGGGCAGATCTCTTTGAGGCCAGCCTGGTCTACATAGAGAGTTTCAGGTCAGCAGGGCTATATAGTGAGACCCTGTCTCAGAACTGGAAGAGGAGAAGAGGGGGAGGAGGAAGTGGAGGAGGAGGAAAAGGAGGAAGAGGAGAAGGAAGAAGAGGAAGAGGAGGAAGAAGAGGAGGAGATGGAAGGAGAAAGAAGGAAGAAGAGGAAGAAGAGAAAAGAAGAAAGAAGAAAAAGAAGAAAGGAGGAAGAAGAAGGGGATAGGGGAGGGAAGAGAAGGAGAATGGGCAGGGACAGAACACAGTAGACATTAGAAAATATGGGTTCTAATTCTGGCCATACTGGTGAGCTGTGCAGCACTAGGTGAATCACACTGCCTCTCTGAACTTTATGAGTAGGCCATGAAAGTTGAGAAAGGGAGAGAACAGAAGACCAATTCTGGCAAGGGAAGCAGAGCACAGGTGTCTGAGCCACAGCAGAGGTGACAGAGGAGGATAGAAAGGCATCAGCTCCGGGGCATTCGGGGTGGGGAGCCCCGGATCCCCAAGGTGATGATGGCACTTTGAATTTGTTCTAAATAGTACACCATTTACTCACCAAGCCAGCCACAGACCCATGTGGTCAGCTGACCCTCAGGACCAGTCAGTCTCCCCACATTCGCCTGGCCAGATGGCTCATTGTATTCACTTTTGGTCACCCTCGCACATCTGGGGCCCAGGGAAGGCAAGAGCAGTTCTGCCCACCCAAGGCCACTTACCTACAGATGTCACTCTGAGCACCATTCTCGGGGATCTCCTGGCACTCATCATTGTCGATGGCCCACTGCTGGCCCGCTGCACAACACGTCTCGATTAGGTCCTTGGGGGAGCCTGTGGGTTGCAGTAAGGGCTGTGGTTGGGTTTCAGGGCCACCAAGTGCAATACATACTGCAGGCTCTGTGCAGGGGAACCTCTCACCTCAACCCACCCACCCCTGACCTGCACTTCCAGCCCCTCCCTTGTAAGGAAGCACTGAGGAGCCTTGATCCTCTTGCAGGGTGGGTAGAGCAATGGGCAGCCAATGACTGGCTCCAAGAGCATGTGTGCGTGTGTGTGTGTGTGTGTGTGTGTGTGTGTGTGTGTGTGTGTGTGTAGGGGGTGCTCTCTCCAGAGCCCACAGGACTAGACTACACAGGTAACAGCTGACAGGTGATTTGTCTAGCCCCTTCCCCAACCCCTAGACTGTTTCTGCCAAGACATGTCTCTAAACGAACCATTGCAGACACAAGAAGCCCTGAGCTGGGTTCTTCTGGTCCAAATAACCCAAATGGGGCAGGAGACAGAAAAGAGCCTCGAGGGCTTGTGGGATTCCATTTAGAGCCATCTTAAGTTACTTTTCTTGGAGATTTGGTTGCAATGATGAAGTCTAAATAATAAAAATTAATACTAATTAACAATCATTATAACACAATGACCAAAACCAAAATTGATGTATTCAAATAGTGGTTCTTAATACAGTAATAGAAAAATTAGTAGAGAAATATGGCATTTAAAAGAGAAATCCAGAAATAAACAGGCAGTAAGCATGTTGACCAAAAAGAGGGATCTGTCTGTCTGTCTTCTCCTCCTTCTCCTTCCTTTTAGATTTATTTTATGTGTTACTTTGCTTGCATGTATATGCACCGTGAGTGCAGAACCCAAGAAGCCCACAAGGTGGCATCAGATCCCCTGGAACTGTAGTTACTGGTAATTTGGGGCTACTATGTGGATGCTGGGAATGAACCTGGGTTCTCTACTGAAGCAGCAAGTGCTTTTAACCACTTTATTTGAAACACATACCGTGTACACATACTCGAGAAGAGGGGCAATGCACTCAAGATGTGAACTCTTCTTTATGTGAGACACAACTTTAATACAATTATAATCAAAGACCCAGTCTGCTTATGGGATTTGTCAAGGTGATTCTCAAATTCACATGAATAGCCAGGCCTGGTAGAAACAGTCTGTAATTCACTACTAAGAAGGCCATGCAGCAGGATTATAGTTCAAGGCCAGCATGGACAACCTTGTGGGACTTGTCTCAAAATGAAGACTTAAAAACAAAGAGGCAGAATTATGGCTCTCAATCAGGCTGGCTTCTTCCTTTTCACTTTTCAGGGATCAAATCTCCTCAGAGAAAGTCTCCCTGGCACCTATGTACCTCAACCCCATCCAATTACCCCACTCTGCCCCCATTAACAAAATTGACTATCTAAAAGTATACAAGCCAGGCATGGAGGCTATAAAACAAGCACTCTGGAAGCTGAGGCAGGAAGATTACAAATTTAAGCCTGGGCTCCATAAAGAGAACCTCTCACCAAAAGAAGGAGGAGGAAGAGGAGGGAAAGGAGGAAGAGGAGACGGAGGAGGAGTATAATGTGGATGTGGCCAAGATGAAGAGATGGTCCACTGGCTGAGGACCCAGGCTGTAAGACATAATGAGCCTTTGGTGGGACATTTCATATCTAACACTTGATCTTCCTTCTACAGGCTGGAATCTTCCCTCCCTAAGGCTTTTCTAAGAAAGCCCTATGGGATTACAAGATTGCACCAGATTCTGGGGTCTTGGTGAGGCAATATATGATAGATGCCCTAAGAGATCACAATGACAGCCCTAATGTGCTGAGCGCCAGTAACAACCCAGGCACAAGGCCAAACACTCCAACTGTTGTTACTCCCTCTGCCCAAGAGGAAGTGGAGGATTAGACAGCACAGCCTCGATTTCCCCCTTCCCTTTCCCTCTCCAGGCACAGGCATCTTGATGCAGCCAGTCTGAGAGAGCTCACTCAAACAGACCCTCCAGCAAGCCAAGGTGCCGCCTTCATATGGACTCAGGTTTTCTAGTCTCTTGATCTCAGGCCAGGTTTTAGCCCGCACTTGGTAGATTTCCACTGTTCCCTGGCTTCTCCCACCCTAGCTCTCTCGCTTCAGAGCCATCTGGAGCTGTGACCTCATGCTGGAAGGTCAAGCTACTTGGAGCATGAAGGGGACTGGGTCTAATGTGGACTCAACATCCAAGGTATGGGAGGTAAGGTCACAATGAGGTCTCTACCTCACAACTCCCAAGGTGCTCCTGAGGCAGCTCCTCTGACTTCTGGCCTGTGGAGTGAACCCCAAGTCCTCTCTATAATCCTTCTAATAATCTGACTGTAGTGATATGCTCCAATCTCTGGGTGCCCTGTGTCACCTTGCCTTGGCCACTCCTACAGTTCTACCTAACCTGGCCACAGGAATTTGCACCCCATCTGCAGCAGACTTGCTTCAGGCTACCCCTGGCTTCCCAAGACTGGCATTTGGCTCCTTCTAATCCCTAAGCTGCTTCTTGCATCACTGAAATCCCTCCCTGGCTGTTCTGAGGACATACCTCCCAGGGCCACCACCTCTGAAGCACAGTCAACCCACCCACCTGTCTCCTTACCTCTGGACCCTCTGCTCCATCTGTCCTCCAGTCACTTCCAGGTTGGTACCCAGGTGACTGTCCACACACAGAAATCAGATGAGGATTCCTCCGTGCCTGTGCAACTCCACGAAATGCTCCTGCCTCCTCCTTCCCCACTTGACCCTTCTCTGAGCTCTTTCTCTCTCTCTCTCTTTCTCCTCTCCTATCTTCCCCTCTCCCCTCCCCCCTTTCCTCTCCTCCCTTTTCCTGAGTGTCTCAGGCTCATTCCTACCCAGGGCTAATGCAGTTGCTATGTTGTCTGCCCAGAATCTTCCACCCCTCCTCCTGCCTGTCCCCACCTCTACTCTCAACCAAGCCAACTCCTTTCTCCTTTTCAGGGATCACTTTTTCTTAGAGAGGGTCTCCCCAACTTCTGTGCACCCTAACTCTACTTATCATTACCATACAACTTCATTTAGCCTTTCTCATACAGCACTGGCCTTGTGGGGGGGGGTAGTAGCTCTGAGTCATTTTGGGGAACCTTGGAATTGCATAAAAAGCCATTACAGGACAAAGTACCACTCTATGGTGTAACAATAAAGGTCTTCCAGCTTTTGCCCCTCTACCTAGTCACTTGGGCCTCTGCTTACTGCTACTTTCATTGGTGATGGTCTGTGCTAGAAGCATCCTCCTCCTCCCTGTCCACCTGGGGAATGTCCATCTATCAAGCCTGAAGAGGCCCATCCAATAAGACTTCCCTGCCCCTCCATCTGGCCAGCACCCACCTGCCTCTGGGCAGACCATTCAGCTTCTAGTTAAACAACACACACACACACACACACACACACACACACACACACACCAATGATATCCCTGCCATGTGACACACTTATGCCAACACCATCCTTGAAAGGTCCTGTGTCCAAGACTGGGCCTGAGCCACCTCAGGTCTCTAGTGGGCAGCACAGGGCCCAGCACTGACTAGAACATCACAGATTCTGCTTCTAGGAGGATCATTCAGGATCTCAGCATCCATCATTGTTCAAAGTTCACACCAGCCCATGATGGCTGTATGTGTAGTAAAGGGGCCACCCTTGTCCGTCAGCACACCATGTGGTGCTGCACCTTTCTGAATGAACTAGACCATCACAGGAAGAGAATCAATCCCTGGGTAGAAGAAGGGGCTGGGCCACTGTCCATTGAGTGATGCCCATCTGTTCTTCTGCTTCTTCTGGGTCGGCTGGGCCTCCCTATTCCTCCCAAGGATGACCCTCCTGCCAAGCAGTAATATGGCCTGGCTCTGGACCACTCTGCCATGGTCTTCAGAGTATCAGGCTTCCAGGTCCTGACAGCCAGACAGTATGGGAGACCCCTGACCTACTCGGTCAAACTGCACCTCTCACACCCCTAGGTGACAGAGATAGATTGCTAGAGTGGAAAACTTGCCCTGCCACCTGCTGAAAGGGAAGCAAGCTGTGCAGATTCATTTTGCAGAGACTTTGTTATAAGGAAAAAGAAACAGAAATAGATACCCCAGGGGCCCCAGGCCACTGAAAGGCCCATGCTAGAAATGTCTTACCAGGCATGGTCTCTATACTTCAACAAGTCTTGCCGATGACAGCCACAGCCACCATGCGACATGCTTATAACCCACAAGTATGACATGGGGAAAGACACTGGCCACAGGAAGAGACAAAAACATGAATGGATAAGGTAACACGACTAGAAAAATCTCATAATGAAGACGGATCTAAGATTTCGAAATGATAGAGCAGCGAGCCCGACACAGACTGCAGACAGCACCTGTTTCCACTCAGATTCAGAGACAGAAAGTAGTGTAGCAGGCACCAGGGGCTGGGGCTTAGTGCGCAACAGGAACAGCTTGGGAAGATGGGAAGTCTTCCTCCACTGTGACTGCATTTAATGCTGTTGAGCTGCAGACTCAATAGCTGTAAATTTCATGTTATTTTTGAAAAAAAAATGCATTGCACATTGCAGTACAATATAAAGAACTGTGAGCTGACGCTTCCCCCATCAGGAATCTCATATACTGACACACACACACACACACACACACACACACACACACACACACGCCCAGACAGGAGGGTCCCAGAAGCATGATGTATTTGTGACAGCAAAGATTCCAGAAATACCTAACAATCCACGATGAAATAGTGAAGCTGCTCCCAGGCAATCGCACAACAGGTGTTAAGGAGCCAGGGGCAGTGTATGTGTGCCTGAAATGAAATCATTCCTGAAGGTACTTCAGGCAGAGTTCAGGAGCTATATAAACTGACATTTGTCTTTAAAAGGATTACATGGATATACACCAGGCTTCTGAGTGGAGACCCAGGACCCAGCCACAGATGGTGTCTTAGGGAGGAGTCCAGCCTTCTGTATACTGCAGGCAGGTATTAGCCATTCCAGAGCCTGTCCCTTGTAAATAGATTCAGAGATCCGGAGACTATAGCCTCCTTTGATCACAGAACAATGGATGTCCCAAACAATCCAGGCCAGACATCAAGACCCCTGGACAGTCCCCTTTCCCTGACATGAAAGCCCTGAAGAATTCTGGCTTTGAAAATGCGGCAGAGCCTTTTCTCTCCTGGCAGGAGGGCAGCAGTGGGGGTTCTCTGCTAGGCCCGCTGAACAGAATGTTTGCTTTGTGGCCTCAGAACAAAGCCCAGAGGATGACAAGGCATTGTGGGTCCCACCAGATTTGAGGGATAACGAAGGCATTTACAGCAGAACCCAGGGCAAGCCCTTCCAGGCCACCCAGGAGCCTTGAGCATCTTTCTGAGGCCTGTAAAGTAGGCAAACCAGCAAGGGTCCTGGCCTCCACTCTGCCTTCTGCCCCAGGTTCATGGGAGGTGGCAGATGAGCCACTGAGATGGGGGTCCACCTGAGTCCACCTGGCCTTGCTTCTCTATGTCTATGTCTCCATACCCTTGTTCTTTCCAGGTGTTTTAGCATACATGCTATATGAGTCTGCCTTCCAGTAGGCTCACTTAAACCTAGTCAGTCCTACTGTGTGCTGAGCTGAGCCAGAGTCTAGCAGTGACTGCTGAACTGCAGCCTGCACTTGAGGTCCCATCCCCAGGGCTCTCAATAGAGGGTCCCCACACTGTCACTTTTACAGATGGCCAGACAGAGACCTGACCTATGGAATACCACACATACTCACAGGCAAATGAGAACAAAAAGGATCAGCTACAAGGAAAGGTACTTGCTGACACCATTCTCAGGAATGTGACTTAAGACTGAAAAGAGATGCTGCTCTACACCAGAGCCAAGGATGAAAGGGGCTGTAACGGGGATGAGGGTGCTGGGAATCCACCTGCCACACACACACGTGTAAACTTAGTGCATGTAAACTTCAAGGTGCTCTCGTAAAGCATTGAGAAACATCAATCAATGCCATGCACCCTTCAGTCAGCAGATCCCCACCCAAGCATGCCGTAAGTACTCAGGGACACCTCCCGCTCCCCAAAGACAGAGGCATGTGCCAGCATCACAGCCCCCAACTCTCCACCAGCATCACAGCAGATCAACAAGTATGATTCACTCCACAGCAGAATGCTACTGAGGCATTCCAGTTGCCATCACAACGGGGGCTGCAATTAACTGCTCCTTACAAGAACGTGGATAGGACCCAAAGTGTTTCCTTCCTCCAAAAGAGACAGGCACAAATCATTGCCATTCTACAAAATAAACTCAAGAATAGGCCAGGGTATTGTCAAGTCAGAACAATGGCTTTAATGGGGCCAGGAGAGACTAAGAGCTGACAAGCTGGAGGCGACACCTGAGAACCCTGGTTTCTATCTGTGGGGTAGAGCACAGGTGTTGTCTCCCTAAGCTGTCCACGGAGATCCAAAGCGCTGCTGTCTGCAAATTAAGTTCGGATAGGACATTTGGCAATTACACTACATCAAAAGACACTCGAGAGTAGTGTGTGTATTCAGGGGTGTTTCAGAAAAACAGACCCAAGCGGTATAACCACCAAGGTAAAGCAAACACTGGCTAATCACCCTTGACTAGATATAGCCTTTACCAAACAAGCTTTACAGACCACCTGGGCAACAATTAGAGTAAGCAGAGCATTACATGGCCTTAGGGAATTAACTGAGTTAGATAGAGTATCTTTTTTTTTTTTTTTTTTTTTTTTTTTTTTTTTTTTTAGAGTTTTAAGATACAGGGCCAAGAATGGAAATGCTTCCAGAATGCACATGTCATAGGCTGGTCTTCCTGTCCACTGACTCTGCAGCTGTGGATTCAAGCAACTCAATATAAAAAAATATTTCTAAAAGTCCTGTATCTGTATTGAGCAAAGGTGCACAGACATCCTTTGCTTGTTCCCCCACACAGTACAGTAGAGCAGCTATTAACACATAGTATTCACCCTGTCTCATAATAACCAGTGATCTCCAGGTGGTTGAAGTAGGATTCACACTGGTTCTATGCATGGGTTTTACATAAGAGACATAAGCATCCTCCAACTTTGGTACCCAAGATAGAGACGGGGGTGTCCCTGGAATCAGTTCCCTGAAGATACCGAGTGGCGACTCTCCATAAATGTGTGTCTTAGTCAGGGTTCCTATTGCTGCAATGAAGCACCATTACCAAAAGCAAGTTGGGGAGGAAAGGGCTTATTTGGCTTACACTTCCACATCACTGTTCATCATCGAAGGAAGTCAGGACAGAAACTCAAACAGGGCAGGAACCTGGAGGCAGCAGCTGATTTAGAGGGCATGGAGGAGTGTTGCTTGCTTTCCATGGCTTGTTTAGCCTGCTTTCTTGTAGAACCCAGGACCACCAGCCCAGGGATGGCACTACCCACAATGTGCCGGGCCCTCCACCAACAATAACTAACAAAGAAAACACCCTACAGCTGGATCTTAGGGAGGCATTTTCCCCAACTAAGATTTCTTCCTCTCTAATGGCTCTAACTTGTGTCAAGTTGACATAAACTTAGCCAGGATGGTGACTCTCTCTCTCTCTCTCTCTCTCTCTCTCTGTGTGTGTGTGTGTGTGTGTGTGTGTGTGTGTGTGTGTGAGAGAGAGAGAGAGAGAGTTGCATGATGCTGTCTTCTATGTATGACAACCCTATTGCTGCCTTGAAATCAAAGCAGCAGTGACCGTGCATGCAGTGAATTCTGAAGGGTGGGCCTCCTAACATTCCTTTGTGGAAGTGAGGTATGAGCCTTGCCCATTCCCCCAAGGATGTACCAGCAGTTAGCAATTGCTGCTGGGACACACCCCCTGTTAAGTTGTTCATGTTCTCATAACCCCAACTAAACCCACAGTAGACTTGGAGTCATTCATTCTGTTGTGGTCTTAGCCTCCCCAGGATATAACACAAATGTAAGAATATGTGTACCCATGTGTCTCCATGAGTATCAAATGAGTCTGCACTGGATGATAACAGCCCCACAAACAGTCCTAGCTGCCCACTATGGGTTAAGTGAGAGAAAGCTTGCATCCCATTGTCAAGGGCACAAGCCCAGTGACCTAAAGACACCCCACTAGGCTCCACTTCCTAAAAGTTCCACCTCTCACAGCACTGAACTGGGACTAAGCTTCTCCATTTGAGGCTCTAGGCAATAGTTCACATCCAAACTGTTGGGTGCCTCAGCTTCCGATTCCTACTGGTCATGTGGCCTCTCTCCAGGTGTCCACACCTCACGCCTTGAGCAGCCAGCACACAACCACAGGCTATAAAGATCAGGGAGTGTGCTGCTATGCCCATACCTGGGAAATGGCACAAGAGGGTGCCTTATCCCTTGCTAACTGTGCATACGTGATTATCCTCCCCAAAGCCTGCTGCTCTCACCTCTTTCTTCCAAGCAAGCCTTCCACCCTGTTCAGCCCTGTTCATTGCTCAGCAGGAAAGTGGCCTGGAGGGGGAAAGCCTGGGATGTCCATGGCATAGGGGCCCGACTGCCTCTGTTCCTCAAGCCAGAGCTGATGCTCTAGTGAACTGCCACCGATCCCTATACCACAGGATCCTCTTGGTTCCCTCAGATCAAATCAGGCCCCTTCATAAAACTGCTTCCCAGGGGCTTTTTTTTTTTTTGCATAGCTAGACAGGGTCATCATGGAGTCAGGACTCCGGGTGACACCTCAGAGTTTGCTGGCCTTCAGCAAGCTCCTTGCTTATCTATCCCTGGCCTCTTCAGGGTTCTGGTTGCGTGCCTAGGAATGGGAAGGAGTAAGAAAGTCAACACTCACAGCAGCAAGACTAGGCCCACTGCAAGCTTTCTTGGTGCTTTAGACTGAGTGAGCTGCCAATATTTACATGATGGGAGCTTCCAGATGAAGTCCCAGATCCCAGGCTTCTGAGAAAACCCAAAGGAATCATGCTCAGCCTTCTCAGCCCAAGAAACAACAGACCCGGAAGTTTCCATGCAATGAGATCTGACCTCCCACCAGCACATCATCCCTACTACTTCCAGGTCAGGAGCCTCCCTAAGGTCTGCAGACCCCCAGCACTGAGTCACAGCTGACCCCATCCCAGCAGGGTAAGACTTCACCTCTGCCCCCTACAGATCCCCAGGCACCCATACCATATCCGTGAATGAGTGGAGAAGACGAGGGGATAGGGGCTGAAAGCAAACCAGAGACCTATCCCCAGCTCAGTGGCTCCCTAAGCATGAGCAGACAGTCAGAACCTGTGCTTAGCTACCCACACTTTACCACATACACTCCAGAGAATCTGGATTTCTGGACTCTGGATTCCATGCTATAATACTGCCCAGGCCAGAGGCTAGAGAAGAGGCCACAGCCTGCCAGCTATGCACCAGCCCTGCCCTGCCCAATGCTGCCAGTGCCCTGTAATAGTTCCAGAGCTTCCATCTGGACAACAGGGGAACATTTGTTAGCACATTATAGCTGAGAACTCAGAAAGATGGCATACAGGGCTAGGAAATACCAGGGCAAAAGGCCAAGTGGGTAGTCAGCACATTTCTCTGCTTCATTGACCTTGGGACCTTGGACAGTTCCCTTAACCTCTCTAGGTCTCAGTCATCCATTTATAAAATGGGTATGAAGATAGCAAACCCCTGAGAATGTTTTCTAAAATGAAAATATCTATACATAGCCACCATTGGACCCAGTACCTGACACATAATCTAGCCGCCTGCCCTTGCTAATAGAATGCCACCTTGTTGCCAGGCATCTGCACACAGATGCCAAAGTGATGTCAGGGGAGTACAGTGTGAGAGATAGGCAGGGAGGAGCACTCAGCTGGAGGTGGAGCACAAAATAAAAAGGGTCAGGCAGGGAGGAGCACTCAGCTGCACATCTGAAAACAGCTGGAGTGACAAACACAAGGGAAGGGCAGGAAGTGTTCAGCTAAACACCCCGGCACAACCCCAGCAGGCCTAGCCCTTAGCTCCGTAGCCAGAGGAACAGGCTTCTGACCAGCAGAAACAGACACAGATCTGTTCCAACAAAAGCACAAATCCATTCTCCTTGCACTCGTAGAGCATAGCAACCCTGCTGTAGAGACAGCATGGAGAAACACACCACACAGCTCTGGGCAGCCACCCTGAGCTGCTCATTGTATCAGTAGGACTTCCTACATCTTCCAGATACAGAACTGAGGCTCAGAGAGGGTGCGTCCCTTGCCTGAGGTCACATATCCAGGAGAAGCGGGAGCTGGAATCCGCTCACTGAGAGTCAAACTGGGTTCTTTTCCAGTGTAATGCAGTACCAAGCTGGGAAGCACTGTATGGTCATGGGGGTAAGGGCCCTGCAGAGTTTAATCAATACTGCCTTCCAGAGGCAGATGAAGGAGGCAGTAAGGCCACTGTAAACTCCTTTTACAGGGCAGCCAAGTGATTAACCTGAAGGTTATACAGTGAGAAGGAGCTGGGTCATCCAAGCTGGGGAGACTCTCAGCAGGACCAGAGGACAAGAGCTCTTGTGGGGATCACAAGGAAAATGCTTTTGTTGTGGGGAGCAAATATGATGGGGACCCCTGAGGCTCCTGCCACAGGGCTGAGGGCTGACACTCAGGTCTAGGGAGACTCCTCGCCCAATCTCCCACCACTGCTCATCCCTCAGGGTCTGCTAAGGACTTTGAAGTACCTCTCATCCAGTCCCTGGGCCTGGCCAGGCTCCTGACAGGGCTGGCTACGGATAGCATCAGAAGCAAGAGCATTGCTGGTGCTGAGTCTGCACACAAGGACCACCTTGCACTCCTCAGATGTGTGTTAGGATGGGCTGGAGCAAGCCAATCAGGCATGAGAAACCGTGGAGCACAGAGAAGTCAATGTGGGTAAACAGACAAGGCAAAGGGGAACAGGGATAAGACAATAGAGCAGAGAGGAGACCACAGAGCAGAGACAAGACCATGGGGATCAAAAACAAGACCAGGCAGAGCAGAAACAGACCATGTAGAGTGGAGTTGACACCGGGTGGGGAAGGCAGAGAGGACATCTATGAAGAACACCAGAAGCACCACAGTGCTATGGCTTGGGAGAGTGGTAGAGAGGCAACCCACCAACAGCCCTGGGGGTGGCACGTGGCCTGGAAACCCTGGTAGGGAGGTTTCTGAGTATTCTAAACCATCTGGAATCCACACTTCCAGTGGGCAAAAGAGAGGTGAGTAGCAGCCAGAGGCTGTGAACACTAGGGCAGGACATGGTATCTCTAGCATGGTGGGAATATCCTGGAATTAGATTTAAATGATTTTTGCATAACTGGGAAAGTATTAAAAGTCACTGCACTATGCCTTTAAATGCAGGGGACTTTATGGTTATAAATATGATCTCAATTAATCTGCTTTTAAAGAAAGACATTAAAGAAACAGCAAATTTAGAGAAACCTGGTCCTGGTGGAGTGACAGCCCTGGGAGACACCATGGGGACATCCGACTTATGAAAATGACAGAAACTTTAGAGAACTTTGATTCCCATGGTCTTGATCCTTCAGGCATGGTGGAATGTATCTGTGCTGGGTAGTTTGTACTATCAACCTATCATAACCTAGAGTCACCTGGGAAGATGGAATTTCAGTTGATGAGACTGGCCTGAGTCCATGTCTGAGAGAGATTATCTTGATCGATGATGTGGAAGGGCTCAGCCCACTGTGGGCAACACCATCCCTAGGCAGGTGGGTCTAGACTACATAAGAAAGCTACCTGAGCATGTGTCTGAGTTTGAGTCAACAGACAGTGTTCCTTTGTGGTTTCTGCATATGTTCCTGTCCTGACTTCCCTCAATGAACTGTGAGCAGAAAATGTAAGCCCAATAAACCCTTCCCTCTCCAAGGTGTTTACCACAGAGAGAAAATAGGATAATACCTACAACCCCAGAACTTGAAAAACTGAGGCAGGAGAAAGGCAAAGTTTAGATCGAGACTGGGTTACCAAGTGAAAGTCTGTCTCAAAACAAAACAAACCAATTAAAGAAACCCAAGCCTTGGTTTCAAACCCTCACTCTAGGGACAACTGTAAAATGTAACCAGTACCTAACGGGGAGGATAGAGCCTAGGAAATCCAGATGAGCTACCTGTGAGTCCTCCATGGGATCTAGAGCCCACTCTTCCCACAGGGAGGTAGGGTCTACCTGCCACCATTTCTGCTATGACCTCTAGGAAAGCTCCCTGACAGTTTCCCACTCTATGGATGGGATATCCTCATGGTGTCTTCCAGAGCTGTCTCTTCACGATTCAAGCAGGGTCTCAGAGTCACAGGCCCGAGTACAACTGCCAACCACTGGTGGCAACACCAGAGCTGAGATGGAGGGTCAGCAGCAACCAGTCTGACCAGTGGGAAGGACTCTCCTTGCCTGCCCACAGGCTAGCCTATGGTATGTGGCCATACCTGCCTATCAATCAACAGTGCCAAGCAAAAGTGGATCTGCTGACATCCTGAATCTCATCACATGTCCAGTATCTGCAGACCATGATGACCACAAGGATGTTTTGTAGAGAAGCTGACAAGTAGACCAATGAGGGCAAGGATGGCAGATCAGCAAACCAGAGGAGGGCACCAGGATCATACTGCCCAGTCATCCCTCGGGATCCTAAGGGCAGTGGACCCAGGAAGCCCCAGCAGAGGCCTCAAATAGCAGGTGCTCCAGTCCCATACACGAGCCTGCCTGGCCTCTACACAGTCATTGTATGCTCTAAATCATCTCTAGACTACAGTCACGTGTAACTATGCAGTGTGAACAGCTGTCACATTGTTGTTTAGGGTATAAGGACTAAACCATATGGTCTACACAGTTCAAATTCTTTTCTCAAATGTCTTGTATCCAAAGCTGGTGGAAGCACAGACCATGAGGTCCTCTGTGTCTCCAAAGCCTGGACAGGAAGCTCTGCACACTCACTGCAGCTGGTGAACTCCAGGCCAGGCCTTGCTGAGAACAGGAGAGGCTGGAGAAGCTGGAGAACACCCAGGCTTCTTCCAGCACACACACACACACACACACACACACACACACATACTACCACCACCACCACCAGCAGCCCTGGCACTTCCAATGCCTAGGTCCTGTGAGCTGGCAGTAGGGAGGACAGAGATTAGCAGAGCCCCAAGTTCCCCTTCCTCAAAAATTCTTCCTCATATCAGTCACAGCAGTTTCTCTTAACCAAAATTCATTTCAACTGGCCGCAGAGACTTTATAGAGATGCTCCCCATGCCTGGAACCACCTTCCCCCGCAGTGGCCACAACACTAACACAGTTACTCTGTCCTCCAGAAGACAGACTCCCTATCCACAGGAAGAGTCAGAGCCCCCCACCCCCGCCCCAGATGGTCACAGGGCACTGCCACCTCATCCCCAACCTCCCCTCAATGAGACCTTCACACCTGTGACTACTGAGCCTGGGTCAGCAACTGGGTCACCCAGAGCTCCCCTAGGGTGGAGATGTGGGTTTCACTCCGCAATTTTTATTCAGCATCTCAGAAGCTGGGTCACAGGACAGAGCAATGCAGACTTCAAGATGACGCCGATTCTGCCATTTCCTGTCACTGTGCCCACGAGCCAGAAGGCAGAGCTCTCTGGAACCCTCTGGGCTTAGGTGGGGATGAAACAGCGAGTGCCCAAAAGATGGTGCCCGTGACAGAGAGAACCTGGCACCTAAACTTGAGCACCAGTGTGCAGACACCTGCCCTGCAGACTGGGACTCCCAAGGAAGGGACTCTTTCCTGCCTGACTTTCTGAGAGACTCTTCAAGGTCAGGGCCACCGCCTGCTGTTTCAGTGGCTCCCTCTGCTATACCAGCACATCAGAGATAGCACCCTCCCAAAGTCTCTGAGTGACAGCAGAAACAGACGTCAGAGCCCTTCTCCAAGGCTCGAAGAGGCAAGCATGTGGCTTCCATTTAGGCCACATCTGGACATGCTCAGAGGCAGGGACAGCCCAGCTGAGGCAGTGGGGATCCCTGGTACAATTCTGACTCCCAGGCAGGATCCCCGCCCCAGTTAGGCCAGGACGATGGATGGAAACCACCTTCTCCAGGCCTCAAGGCTGCCATGGCAACTGGGCTGGGGTCATTTCCGGCCTGCCTCTCAGTAAGCCCAGAGGGTCATGTAAGGCAAAACTGTCTCTCTAGCCCCTCCCCCATCCATGGCCCCCAGACTCCCGTCCAAAACCAGCCTGAAGACCCTATGTTCCAGACTCCACTTTCCTCAAACGCTTGGCAGGCCATCAAGAGCCCCACCCACATAAGGCCTGCTGTCACCCATCCTCACCAGCTGCACGCCCCGCCGGCTGCACCTTTATCTGTTTAATGCACTCCTTTCTGCTAGGCCCCTAAGGGAATGGCTGAGGCTGCCTTGCTCTCTAGCTCAGCCCCTGGTATAGTCAGGGCCCCACAAATGCCTGATTAAGGCGAGAGCTGTGGCTGAAGAACAGATGGAAATAAAATCAGTACCATATCTCGTAATCCTCGGTGATCGCTCTGCTCATGCCAACCACAGCCACAAATGAGCTCCCTGCAGCTTCAAAACAGACTCAAAGCAGGGTGTCTACACTGTCTGCAGATGGAGGAACTGAGGTATAAAGGGCCAAGCCGTTTGTCCGTGGTCATGGAGTCAACATATGAAGTGGTAGCCATGGTGAGCTCAACCAAAGGCTAAGCAAGAGGACAGTGGCTGAGAACCCTCTCCAGCTGACGCTGCAATGCCAGCCTGGCCCTGCTCACTAGAGTCTTCCCGGCCTTTGCATGAGCTGGGTCCCTGCTAGGATGGCCCTGCAGTTGATGAAGGTACTCCAGACCTAGCTTCCACCAGCCTTCATCAACACCATAGCTCAAACACATCTGAGAAAGCCAGGCACAAAGATCCCTCAAGTGAGCAAAACTGGTCCCAGGTCCTACAGAGCCAATGGACACAAGCAGTTTGAGAAGCCAGGGCTGTTTCTATTCTGGAAACCCAGAGGCTGCAGGCACTGAGCACGCACGCACGTGCACACACGCGCGCGCGCGTGAGCGCACACATACACACACACACACACACACACATACACGCATGCACTCCATTAGACCATCCCTGTTCCCTGCACTTCCAGGCTCAGGGCTGGGTGGAGAACATCTGGGGCCTGGTTCCAGGCAGTCCCAGGCCTCCTCTATAGCCATGCCTCTCCAGCAGGCTTCAGGCAGGGAGTCCCAGGAAGGAAAGTAGGCTGGAAGCAGAGGTACTAGTGATATGAGGATCATAGGCACCAAGTGGTGCGAAGAAGAATGAGGGAGAGAGGGGGTAGACAGGTTCTCCCACCAGTTCCATCCAGCATGCAACATTTATAAAGCACCAACTGTGTGCGCGTGGTGCTGGAACCCTTGGGCTCAGCACAAAATTTGGCTTGTGTGATTCTAAATTCCAGAAAAGCAATAAACAAGGACTGAAGTCATCCTGTCTGTAATGTAAGCTGTGACTGAGAGAGATCAAAGCTGCAGGAAGAAAGGAGGGTCACAGAGGTGACCCGGCACAGAACAAACAAGTCATCCAGACACCTCCAAGAGCATCTCAGGCAAAAGCTGTGGCAAGTGCAAAAGCCCTGGGGCAGAGGCTGCCTGGTCAAGAACCTAGTGGCCTGGGCTGACTGTGGGAGCATGAGGAGCTAGAAGAGGAAGTGAGGAGCCACTGGGTGGATGAGAAGGACATGTAGTCACCATAGGGACCTTAGCTTCTACTTTGTATAAGGTGTGAGCCACTGTAGTAGCATCGAGAAGAGAGGACTAGTTAACATCGAGATTAAGTTAACTAGACTCAGGCTAGTAGGAGCAGCAGAGCTAGAGCCACAGCAGAACATGCCCCCTCTGCCACCAGCCCACAGCTGGGCTTCTGTAGGAAGGCATTCAGAGGCAGTTGGCCATGGCGATCTGCAGAGCCCTGTGATTACTACTAAGACACCCTTGGACTCCAGTAGGCAGGATTGGGCTCTATTCTGATGAGGAAAACCTTTTGTGCCTTCAGCCAGAGCCCACCAGAGGCCCTGTACCTCCTAGAACATGGACCTCTCTGTGTCCCTGTCTCAGATCTCTGAGGGGGCAGCTGCCGAGACCTCCCCTGGCCCATGCCACGCTGTTTGAGGCTGGCAAGAGAGCAGCCATGGGAAACTCTATCAACTCATATCACTTTGTCTCAGGCCTGAGAGACGGTAGCTACGAGGAGCTAGCTAGGATAGTCAGCGACTATTCCTTCCAGGTTCGGTGGCCCTTCAGGAACACAGGAAATGGATCTTACCATCAAGATCACCTCTGGGGATAGAATGTACTGAGTTGGGGTCTGTGTCTTCTTCTGCCCGGAATCGAGGTAGCAATGGTGGATGCTGGGGTATTTCTTCAGGCGTCTCTGGAGAGGGTGAGACCTGGGCTCGGTCAGGTGGCAGTGTAGATAGAGTGGGGTGACTGCTGGGCTTTACTGGGTCCTCTGAAGAGCTGTCAGTGGCCAGAGATGGACTGAGAGCAGCCAGGCCTGACCTTGGCAGAAGTGCAGCACCCTCCTGCATGACACTTCGAGGAGTGACCTGGGCATCAGGGATAAGGTTTTCCTCAGGCCCTGCCTTAGCTTCAGCCTCCTTCTCCTGGACAGGGAGACCAGGTCTGGCTGGGGATGTTGTAGGCAGGCTGTCCAGCCTTCCAGGACTGCCTGCTGCTGGTGGCTCAGTGACTAGTGTGTCCTCTTCTTCTTCCTCCTCATCCTGTTCAGTGTCCAATGTCACTCTCCTGGCTTTGGCCTGCACAGGTGCTGGAGGACCCAGGGCAGCAGCTGCTGTGGGTCTGGGGAGGGCAACTGGCCAGGGGGTTACTCTGATGGAGGACGGTGGCAGATTCCCTCCTCCCAGAGCAGCTGGGGGGCCCTCTGCACCTGCCTGGACCTCGTTAACAATGGCTGTAGTAGCTTCTGCCTCAGCCACCTCCTGGTCATAGCTGTAGGGGTCTTCATACTGCCTCTCAGAGTCACCCTCCTCAGCATCTGAGAAGTTCCCATGGCAACCAGGAAGCTGGTAGCAAATGAGCTCACCACCAGCGTCAGGACAGTGGCAAGCCCGGCAGGATGAGAGGTGGACGGTATGGCCAGCAGCATACTTACGGCCACTATGGACACAGCCCACCTGGCCACACTGCGGGCAGCTGTCGGCTACTACTACAGCTTCAATGCAGTTGGGTGGTAGCTCAGGGCACAGCATGAACTGGCAGCTGATCTTGCCACCACCGGGTGGGCAGGAGCACTCGGTGCTGCCAAAGTCCACAAAGTAGGACTGGCCGGCTGGTACACGGCCATCCACAAACCCTCCTTGTACGCAGTCGTAGTACTGGTAGCCTTCGCAGGCACAGCCCTGCTGCACACAGGTAGCACAGCAGGCTCCTGGCTCCAACGCCTCCTCGATGCAGTTCTCCAGCAGGGGACACTCGGCACCTGTGCAATCCTGCCATGGGACGGCCATGCTTGGGCTCGGAGTCAGAGCTGTGACCAGAGCCAAGGCCAGCCACACTCCTGCAGATTCCTGGAGCAGCATCATGTCTCAGGAGTCTCTAGGAGAACAGAGAGGAAGCCTGTCACACTAAGGACACAGAGAGAGATGAGGTGTATGCCCCAACATGTCTACACATAGCACACACCATCTCCACCTCCAGGCATGCCTTCCTAACCCACACTCATATATCCCTCAGCCCTGCTCTCACACAGAGACAGACACATACGGGGAAGATACAGGAACAGGAGTGTGTGCACTCAGGAGATGAAGCAATGTGGCTTCTGGAATGGAATCTGTGTGCTCAGGGTGACTTGAGCCTTCTGAACCATCTAGCCCACAGTCTCACACACAGGTAAAGCTAGGCGAGTACACACTAGTGCACACTCACTCAGTCTATCGCTGTGGCCTCTCCTTGTCCGGTTACCCAGACACACTCATGGGTTATCCTGCACACATACTGAAGACACGAATGGGGCCTCTCACACCACCAGTGCTTTCTGATGGTACCTGTCTGATGTGCGTGTGTATGTGTGTGTGTGTGTGTGTGTGTGTGTGTGTGTGTGTGTGCATATGTGTGTGTGTGGGGGGGTGAGTCCACGTCCGCACACAGCCACCAGAACAGTTTTCCTTCTCCAGACACTTGACTGCTAGTCAAGGGGTGAAGTGAGGGATGCTGGGTAGAAACATACCCCTTGAAGGGTGGCCCAAACATCCAACCTCATGTTTACTGCATCCCCAGCCCTTAGACTTCAGAGCTCAAGATCATCTATCCCATGAGACCCTGGGATTTCAAGGTCAACCTGGGACTCTCTTGCCACCTCCTCCTGCCGAATCACCATCTCTGTCCTGTCCATTGCCAAGACTGGCTCTCACTGCTCTGCTGCTCCACACAACACCTCCCACCTGCCCTGCCTGAGGCCCAGCTTATCCATCTCCCATCATGCCTCTCTGACTCACTGGGACACCAGAGTGTTCTAGGAACCACTTCCATACGTATGGCTTGTCTGGCTTGCAGGAGCCTCTCTCTCCACACTATCCTCAAAGTCCTCCACAACCACTCATATGCCATCTTTCCACCAATCCTCCCTCCTACAAAAGTTACAGGTCCCCACAGGCAGCGGGTGACTCAGCGTCAGGGCAGCCCTCTGGACACCACAATCCCCTGAAGTCACAAATGGGGGCTCTCACACCACCAGTGCTTTCTGATGGTACCTGTCTGATGTGTGTGTGTGAGTGTGCATGCACACATCTTGGGGGGGGAACACCCATGTGTGCACACGTGTGCATGTGTGAGCATGCCTGTTGCACATGTGGGTGATTACAAAGAACAGCCTCAGATTTTATCCTCAGACACGCTGTCTACCTCCTTTGAGACAGGGTTCCTCACTGGCTGAAAGCTTGACAATTAGGTTAGCCTAGCTGGCCACTGAGCCCCAGGACTCCTTCTGTCTGGCTCCCCAGAGCTGCAGTTACAGGGACATGGCACTGAGCCCACGTGCTGGTGCCTGTCTTACTAACTGAGCAAGCCCAGCCCTGTTTTTTATCTTTCAGAAAATACAACGAAGTATCATCCCTGAACCTCAACATTTATCTTTTTAAAAAATAATAATAATAATAAGGGATGAGCCGGGCGTGGTGGCGCACGCCTTTAATCCCAGCACTCGGGAGGCAGAGGCAGGCGGATTTCTGAGTTCGAGGCCAGCCTGGTCTACAAAGTGAGTGCCAGGACAGCCAGGGCTACACAGAGAAACCCTGTCTCGAAAAACCAAAAAAAAAAAATAATAATAATAATAATAATAAGGGATGATATCTTTTCTATTTAGAGACAGATCTCACATTGTATTCACAGCTGTCCTTGAACCCGAGAGAATGTTCCTTCCTCAGCCTCCCAAGTACTGGGCTAGTAACAGGTCTGCACCACCACGCCCTGCTCTCAAGTCAAACATTAAGAAGATGCTAACTTCTCGAAGGTCTGAGGCAAGAAAGAGGAGTAAAGAGAGCGCTGAGCTTTCCAAAGAATGGATGTGCTTGAGTTGCCCAGTTCCCTCTGAGACCAGCTAGGGTAAGTATGGTCTGTCAGCATGGCCTGAGCCCCGAAGGCAGCAATGGAATAATGCCAAGCTGGTCACTACCAGCTGGAGGTACCAGCTGCAGGCACCAGCTGCAGGCATCAGGGATCTGTGATGGACACATCCAGGGACTGGGGGTTTGTCAGCTAGTAAGATGGGCCACCTGGCTGACCTCCTGTGGGGCAAGTGGACCATGCCACCAGACAGAAGAACTGGTAAGGTTGAGCAGGCTCAAACCCTGGGGAATCTCAGAATTGAGAATGGCAGGCAAGGAGCCAGCTCCCTGCCAAACTACCTGATCTGCAACACGTAACCATGACGCCCTACCGAGAAGACCATGACAATCGGTTACGGAGCATAAAAACCTGGAATTCTCCATGCCAATGAGGTAGCTAGATAGGCCTGAGTGTTTAGCCAATGAGCTTCCCTTCCTGGGCATTCCTTCCCACAAAAGGTATTTAATCCCTGGTTCAACCTTAGTAAGATGTATGTATTTACATCTGCCATCTACTAAAACAGTTTGGACGAGAAAACTGTTGATGAAGACCATCTCCTGCATCAAAGATCTCAGCGGGGGAGGGGGCTTCATTGTAAAGAGTCACACCTAAATCTCCTGGAAAAGGTCTTCTCTCTCTTCCACTCAGAACCAAACCAGATTCTACTCCCATCCCAGGCTCAGCCATCCCCTTCTTCCCTGGTAAGCAGAACCCTTGAGCAGTAGCTCAGACCACAGACCACCCCTACCCCCATTCCCAACTCCCAGAGTCTGGGCACACAGGAGACTGGGAACTACAGTGTCCAACTCACTCTGCTGTTTCTCACCCAGGGAAACACGGACTGGGACCCCTATTAGGGACTGTGTTCTGCCTCCCCTGAGAGGCTTGCTGGTGGCACTCGGGCACCCCACCAGCAAGCCAGACATGCAGCCTGGCAGCCTCCCAGAGCTGATGGCCCTGAGGGTAGATGGTCTGCTCCCACCTGTGCCAGGCACTCATGGCTCTTTAAAACAGTAAATAGAGAAATTGGGAAAGGTCTGGTTGCGAAGCCTGCTATCTCTGGGAGCCAGGGAAGGTTTCTGAAGGTTTCAGGAGGTGGCATCTGACTGAGGCTGGATGGCTTACTGGAGGCTAAGTGCTTCAGGCTCTGGACAGCAAGTGCACAGGCTAGAGACAGGAGCAGTGAGAGGCAGATGAGGACGTTGGATGGGAGGGGAAGCCTTGGGGGGGCCTGGCAACAGGTGAGCATGGGAGAGTGGCGAAAGCAGGCCAGGTTTCTCTTGCTGAGTGACATGTGGGGTACTGGCAGCCCAGGGGCCTGACAACCTGTGGCTGCTCTGTGCTGAGTGCAGCACAGATCTGGACAGAGCAGGAAGTGTGGAATACAGGAGAGAACAAGACTGAGGGGTGGAAATGGGAGGTGAGGGGTGGGGTGGAGGGCTGTTACTGTGAAGATCATGTCTACAGAGTTTGTGGACAGACAGGATCTGGTCGGGCAGGGAATGGAGCAAGAGTTCTGGAAGCCTAGAAGGATCAACAGATGGAGGTCCATGGATATACTGGGGGATGTGAAGGATTGGGCTAGGCAGGATTTGGGAAGTCAGGAAGCACACATACCATAAAGATAACAGTGGAGGAAGGAGCCTGTGCCCATGCCAAGTACAGAATCTGAAGGATCTTTGGCGCTCTGAGGGTTCACTCCAACTGACTAAGTCCTGTACCCCTCCAGAAGGTGTCAGAGGAGGAAGGGGAAGAAAGGGAGATCTAAGCAGCCTCCACAAATGTCCAGTGAACTCCACAGGCCTCCGGAGGCCTTCACAAGACTTCTCAGTTGGCTCTTACCATGCATGGATGAAGTGTTTCAGAGTAAGGTCTCGGCCACACCTAGCTGGGGTGTCCCAGAGTTTCCCTGTGAGTCCCACCCTCCAGAGATGAAGTGCACACAGGACATATGCTAGAGCAGCATCATATGAGGACAACTCCATCCCGTGTGCCCTGAAGCTACCACACTACATGGCACACACTCTACCATATGCAGCTGGCACACACTCCACACCCAGGGAGCACTGGTCTGGTCTGTGGGATGAAGGTACCGCTGTGTGAGTTGAGTTACTGTCTGGCTGGCTGTCTATCCCAAGCTGTGCTGGTCTGTGCCAGAGAGGCTGGACTTGGCTGCAACCCCATCTTGGTTCTCCAGCTTTCTGTCCAGTCAAAGGGAGGAGCAGAGAGGCTGGGGCGTGTCTACTCCTCACTTTCCCCTCTTTCCCTCTGGGATATCTTAGCTCCTTTCCCCAGGGCCACAACTTCAGCTTCCCAACTCTCCCTCCTCCTTCATAGCTATGGTTGGTTCCTCCTGGCTGCCCCTCATCCTCCAGACCCAGGTAGCCACAGCTCCATTTTTGTCCTGCCTGCAGCCTGAGAGCCACATCCTTTGATGGACCCCACAGCATGGAAAGCAGGACCCAGTGAACCTTCAAAGTGGATGGCTAAGTGGGGAGGGTAGGGAAAAGAACAGAAACAGTCACTGCAGCAGCCCAACATGTGCAAAGCAAGTGTGCTCCAGTGGCAGTAAGACACATGCTCAGAGAGCTGGGGCTAGGCCAGCCTTGCTTGTTTCCCGAGCATGAGGACCTCAGTTTGATTCCCAGGTCCCACCTGAGGATCTGGGTGAAGTCACACATGCCTGCTATCCCAGCACTGTGGAAGAGGAGACAGGGGGTCCCTGGCCAGCCATCCCAGCTGAAATCAGTGAGCTCCAGGTTCAGTGGAAAATTGTGTCTCAAAAAGTAACGTGGAGAAAGAGGAAGACACCAACACTGACCTCTGACCTCCAGACACATCCACACTTACAAATGTGCACATTCATATACCACATGGACACACAACATTTTAAAAAAAATTTTGGACAATGCATGCCTTGACTTCACCATGCACAGGGCCTTATGGGTAGGGGCCCACTCGGCAAAGTTTTCTCTCCAAGGGCATGCAGTGGAGACACTCTCTCCACACCCTTCTCACACAGGTCCCTGGGTGAGCAGGGTGATCAAGAAGAGCAGGCCTCTGCCATACCAATCACAGTGCTCCAGGACTTCTGCTGGTCTCTGTAACTGAACGCACCTCCTCCTTATATCCTCACTGTTCCCTGACCCTCTACAAACCACAGTCCTCCAGTGAAGTGATTGACAGGTTAACCTATGCACTGTTGTACAACTCTGAGCTGGCAAGGACGTTGGAAGGCCACAGTGTCCCCAGGAAGACATACTGTTGCTGCCATTGTAAAAGTGGGATCTGCCCCCAAGGAGAGCAATGGCCCCCTATCATCTGGAAAAGCATCCCTGGATCCCCAGGGGCTGCCTGAGACCTCTAACTTCTATCATCTGGGAATGCACCCCTGGATCCCCAGGGGGTGCCTGAGACCTCAAGCATCTCCATGTTTGTTGCGACTGCATGTTGTGACTCAAGTGGAAGCACTCTCAGCAGCAGGCAACCTTCCTCCTTTGTTGCAAACCTTACTCCTTTCCCATCAACAAGCACTCCATCCTTCTCTTTGGCATATCGATTACCACTATCAGCTCTTTTTGTCAGCGCTTCTGTTCTTTGGGGTTATGATTAAGTGGCATGGGACCACTTAAAGGCAAGCTCCATCACAGCCTGTTAAGCGACTAGCGAGAGGGTAGTGAACACGGTGTGGATCCACTGGACAGAGTGGCTCAGGTCCCAGGCAGGAGGACACTAGATGTCATCACTTGCACCAGAATCCACATCATTTCAAATCTGTGATGTTTGCTGCTGAGATTTTCTACTTGATATTTTGGGCTGCGGTTGACTGCAGATAATTAAACTGTGGGAGTTGAAAATTGTCAACAAAAGAGCATTCTGCATGTGACTTGGGTTAGACAGTAAGACGAGTCCTTTGCTTCTCCAGTTCTGACAACTTCTGACTCTGACAAGAAGAAGCCTGCTAGGACTAGGAAATAAAAACCCAGGGCATGCCGTCCCGCTGGGATTTCAGAACAACAATGAGCACTAGCTTAGGGTAAGTGAGCCCCTGCGATATTTAGACACATATTCATTCACTGTGTGTCTGAAATCTTGCTTTAACTGGCAGCCTATACTGGATGAGCAGCTCTGGATGAAAACCTCAACCTGGCATCATATGCCTTAAAACTTCTCAAGCATTTGGAGGGAATCTCCCTTCAATGACAGACAGCTACAGAAAACCCTGGGGCTTGCAAACAGCTGGACTGACAGCTGGGAAATAAACATGCAAGCCTTTCTCGTTGGCTATTCAGAACAAGAGGAATCAGTTTGACCTGGCCAGGGGACTACCCCAGAGACCGCCAGACCCATCCTCACATCCAGCCAGAGGACAGCAAGCCAGCAGCCAGCCCATTTGTGCACAGTCCCACCCATGGGACCTTGTATTATGACACCAAACTGTCCACACTGTCACTGCTGCTCTGGCAGAACTTAGCCTCACCAGCTCTCTGTGAGATTTGAGAGCTCCCAATCTTGACTCCACAAAGACTTGGGCTTCTCTTTTGTTTGTGATACAGTCTGCCATGTAGTCCTGGATAGCCTGAAACTCACTGTATAGACCATGATGACCTTAAACTTCAGGGTTATTCTTCCTCTACTTTGCCTTCTGTACCCTCTACTCTGTGGCCACCATATCCAGCCTCTAGTCACCCTCAATGTGTCAGTCTCTTCAGATCCAACCTTCAGCCTACAGTTCCTCAAGACCTCAATGGTGAGGGGGTCCCAAATCCCCATTGGCCTCAAGTCTGGAATATAGGTGTGTATGCACTGCATGCTTCAGCAGGCCATAGCTCCTGGGGACCCAGGGTCCCAGCCTCAGTGTAGCACTATGCTGTCAATGGATCTTGCAGGGTAAGGGCCCCAGAGCTCAGCCCTCTCCCTACAAAAGACCAGGGAGAGCTGTGCCAAGATGAGGAGGACCTGGCAGCCAAGAGCAAGCAGCTGGAGCAGGTACAGATGTGAGTCATTAGTGGCCAACACTTGACAACTGGGAGACAACAGGTAGGAGGGAACTGGAGCCATGCAGAGCTGTGTCTAGCATATACACAGACACAGAAAGAGACAAACCCTGCACAGACCCACACATACAAAGACATAAAAAGACACACAGGACATACACACACATACAGTCAAACACAGAGTCAGACACAGAGAGAGATGCACACAGAGACATACAAATGCACATATAGACACACAAACATACACATACAGACCCACATATACAAAGACACATAGAACACACACAGGCACACATACAGTCAGACGCACACACACATAAATGCACACACAGACACATTCATACATACATACATACACACACACACACACACACACACACACACACAAGCACTGACAATGAGTTGGTTCTAAAATTTTCCAGAACCTACTTTAAATGCATAGATTATCTTGGGTTTGTCTAAGGTCCAGAAAGATAAGACCATGTCTTTTAAAATTAATCCCAAATGCCCACACTCACCACTGCATGCTGCCCACTGGCAGAGAGGCCAGTAAAGACAAGCCACTTATCCTGACAATGGAATACCACCAGCCTCAGCAAGGACATTCTGGCACAGGCCCCCACGTAGATGGCCCTTGAGGACATGATGTCCAGTGACAAGCTGGTCAAAATGGACACTCACTAAAGAGTCCACTTACGAAGCTACACAGAGCAATTGGACTCAGACAGAATGGGGATGGCGGGTGCCAGGACACACGGAGGGAGCTGGCATTGGATGGCCAGAGTTTCTGTTCAGGATTAAAGTCTAGAGACAGAAATGGTGGGAGCTGCACAACACTGTAGCTGCTCTTATGACACCAAGCCACACACCCAAAAATGATAAAAATTGTATGCATAATTACAAAAAAAAGAACAAAAAACCACATGCACTCTAAAGCCAAAAGCCAAAAGAGAGTGACTAAGTCACAGAGAAGGGGACAGAGAAGACCTGAAAGGAAGCAACCACTGCTCCTGAAGCCTGACTTTAGTAGTAAGCTTCCTGGCAGCCAGTGCCAAAAGGGAAATTAGAGGGTGACCCGGCACTCCTCGTCTGATAAGAGGAAGTCATTAGTTCACTGAGAAAATAAGCTTGTTCTTGGCACAAGCTCATTAGTCTGAGCTTCAAGGTTCATACTCACAGTGCCAGACACCAGTCTGCGAGGGCCTGGGTGTGTTTAGCTCATTTCACTACATTCGCTGATGAGACCCACAATCAGAAAGGGTGATAAAGGGATATGAGCTCAGACCTCAGTGGCGATAGGAGACCGAGTCCTTCAGTTCAGCAAGCACCTCTCTCCACCTCACCCCATCAGCCCTGTGCCAGATACTAAGATGGGAGAGTGAACAAGAACAAAAGAAGTCCTCCCTCTGGGGCATAACTGTCATCCCAGCACTTTGGAAACTGTGACACAAGATCATGAGTTCAAGGTCAGCCTGGGCTACATAGTTGGACTACTACCAACAATAACAACCAGAACATAAACAAACAAACATAAAGAATGTGCATGAGATAGATAGATAGATAGATAGATAGATAGATAGATAGATAGATAGAGGGGGGAGAGGGAGAGAAGGAGACTGACTCTGACTATTATGGAAATAATAACCTAATGTAGAAAAAAAGGAAAGAAATCAGTAAGACAATTGGGGCATTATGACAGAGAACTAGACACATCCTTCATAAAAGAGGACAGAGGAGCTGGGCACGGTGGCGCACACCTTTAGTCCCAGCACTCAGGAGGCAGAGGCAGGCGGATTTCTGAGTTCGAGGCCAGCCTGGTCAACAAAGTGAGTTCCAGGACAGCCAGGGCTACACAGAGAAACCCTGCCTCAAAAAACCAAAAAAAAAAAAAAAAAAAAAAAAAAAAAAAAAAAAAGGACAGAGGAGACTGAGGAGGTGACATTTCAACTGAGACCCAGCCCCCTCCCAAAATGTGCAGCCATTGAAAGGTCTAGGGATGGCAATGGGCAGAAGAAATGCATGTGCAAAGGCCCCAGGGCACGAATCAGTCTGCCTCACTGTAAGTGGTTGCAACTGAGACCGCAGAAGATGGGAAGTGGGCAACAAGATCAGGGGGCAAGGGAGAAGCAGTGTGAACGACCTTAGTCGAACGACAGGTCAGTAACAGCATGCTTGGGATTCAAAGAGAAGCTGCACACATCCCCTTCGAAGGTCCGAGGACAATCCAGTCCTAGAAAGCAGGAAATACAGAAAAACCCAGTTGCCAAGTGGGCATGTCCAGCCTCCAGCCTGCAGGCCGGATGGTTCCAGCAGATCTCTGAATGTAGCCCACACAACTGTAGGCGACAATAGCAAAAGGCTGGACACCCCTATTTATAGGATACCATGCCTCCCTGTTGCCAAGTCTTCTGGAAGTAGGGCCCACAGAGCCACAGTGCCTTCCAGGGACAGCCTCTTGATTCACAAAGGTGGTGTCACCCAAGGGTCTGCTCTCCTACCTACCCCAATGCTGAAGCACATTCTGTATGCATGCTTTTCCTCCGTAAGATGCTTTACAAAACAAACAAACAAACAAGTAGTTCAGAAAAATGTAACAAAAGGGGGCAGGGAGCTGGGGAATGGACAGATGGGAAGAGACGTGAGCCACACACAACTGCCAACTGTCATCAGGTCTGCCTTCTCCCTGAATCTCTACTTTCTTCCCTTCCTGTGACCCAGTGTCACAACACAGGATGATGTGACTGGACACAGACCAAGTCTGGCTGTGCTTGGAAGGAGTCAGCAGGGACCTAGAGAAGGGTCTGGGGTCCTCTAGGGTACAGAACTTGAGCAAAGGGGCAGGCCAGGAAGTACTGTGGAAGCTGAAGATGGTGAGCGAAAGGTTATGGGACACGCAACCCCAATTCCCTGGGAAGAGGAGGGAAATGCTGGGTCCAAATGCAAATTGTGGATTAAGTCATGCGCCAGAGTCAGGCATGGTGGCACATGTGTATGGTCCAAGCCACTTGAGACACTGAGGTAGGAAGAAATGCTGGGCCAGCCTGGGCTACATAATAATAAATTAAATATTTTTTAAAAATGAAAAAGACAAAAACTGAATAAGCTTGCTTGGCCCCATGTGAGATTCAGGGTGCCAGGCAGCTCGTCACCCACCCTCCAGCCCCTGGGCTTTCCTTCAAAGGGGTGAGCTCATGAGAATGTTGGAAAAACAAACTCTCAATGGAACAGCCAGGCTTCACCCTCCCTTCCCACTCCTTCCTAAGAAAGAAAAGGATTTTATTCTGCCAAGTGTCGGGTGAGGGCTGACCCTTGGATTCCTAGGTATGAACCGCTAATCTCATAACCAAGACAAGCAGGTGAAAAATTACACAGCTTAACGCCCAGAACTCTTCATTAGCCTTCAAGAAAAGAAAATGTTGCTTTTGGCTCGGGGGTGCTCCATCCGTGCCTTCCCCTGTTACTAAAGCCTACAGAGCGGAAGCAGTCCCAGGGTGGAGCAGTGAAAGGAGCTGGCCTGGGCCAAGACTGATCTCAGCATTCCTACCTGGGGCTCCATCCAGCCTACAACTGTGCACCCTTGACCTCCCTGTAGCTAGCTCCAGGTCCCGCCTGCCTGGGCTGTCTCCACTGATCCCGCTCGGTGCCCTCTGTAAACACTTAAGCTCTGTGGGGCACAAAGGATGGATGTGACTATCCAGCACAGCCCCTAGATTACCCTCTGAGGCCCACTGCATGCAACTCAGCACTTCTCACTTCCCACGCCACAGTGGCCAGTGGTAGACACCAAGTCAGTCAGAGCATACAGGACCCAGCTCAGGGGAGACAGTGGAGAACAACCTGTGTCTATCGCCCTGTATGAGACATCAAGAATCTCTGAAGTCATCCTGTCCTCAGAGGGACATTGAGGATATTGGAGCTAGTTCAGCTGGAAGGAAGGAGGGAGAGGGAGGGAGAGAGAGGTGGGTGGTGCATGGCCACAGCTGCCTGGCAACTGCACTAGCTACACCTAAAGTTATTTGAAAAGCCAAACCTTGCAATGAGCTAGCCCAAGCTAACTCTGACCAGGCTGTCACTAGCTCACAAGTCTTAATAGACATACAGGCTTATTCTGTGGAAACAGGGACTTGTGCCTGGCCTCCCAGTTGAAACGAAAAAGTCCAAAAGTCACTCTCCAAGCCACCCATCTCTCCCAAGCTGCCTCCTCCCTCTGGAGTCCTCCAAAGAACCAATTCCTAACAAGCCAGAAGGTTCTTTGTTTCCAAACAATCCTCTTATTACCCCAACCTGAGATGCTTCTCCTCTGAAGTTGCAGCCCCTAGTCCTATCCCATGCCTAAAGCCAAGCCCAAAGGGTTAGGAAGTAGTTAAAGGGGGGGGTAGTAGATAATAGTGGATGGATGCATGGATACATGGATGGGAAAGTGAGTGAGAAGTTGGGAGGTGGCTAGATGGATGAATGCATAAGTGGATGAATAGGAGGATATATAGGTAGTAGATGGGTGAATTAGGTGTCTGGGGGATATATGGGAGGGTTACTGGGTGAGTGGGTAAATGGATAAGTGGATGAGTGGGAAGGTAGAGAAGTGAGTGGGTGGATCGACAGATGGTTTAGTAGGGAGTTGACTGTGTCAGGAGATAAGTGAGTGGCTAGTTAGCTGAGAGGATCAGAAGAAAGATAGATGGGTGAAAAGGTGAGTTAATAAATGGACACATGAACTTATCCCCCAGAAAAGTGGATAAGAAAATGGATGCTAGTGAGCATGGGGAGCCAGGTAGGTGGGCTGCTGATGAGTGGAGGACAGATTGACAGGAAGGTAGATTCATGGGGAGCTCAGTACGTTTGTGGGTGGCAGTTGGGTGGATGTGAGGGGATGGAGGATGGAGGTGGGTGGTGTCCAGGTCCATCAGCAAGGGATGAATAGAGTCACAGGCCAGTGAACAGTAGCTGTACACATGGGAGTAAAGAGCCAGGCGTGTCCATTGATTTTACAGACCAAGGGAAGTCCCGAGTCAAAGTTCTTTACTTCCCCAACACAGCCTGAGGCGCCACCACTGGCCAGCACCTCAGACAGCTCCCTGCCCTGGGGACCAGCACCAGAGCTCAGGCCCCAGAGTCAGACAGGCCTTGTGGAGGTCCCAGCACAGGGAGTTCCCCTGCTGTGTGTCTGCCGGTGAAAGGCTGTGGCTCTCTGAGCTCAGCCCCCAGCCCTGCGCAGGAGAACACCACCGTCCTCACAGGAGAACGAACTGGAAAGCCTTTTGACAAAGGCCAGTGTGAGACAGCACAGAGAGGGCCCCTCAAAATTTCCATCCTATTAAAAGATTGCTTTAAAAATTGCTCCAGGCCTTGAAGATGGAATGTGCCTCCCCCTCCTCCCATTATAAAACCAGGAAAATCCTGAAATCTAAAGCAGACACAGACAGTACAAGAGAAGACCTCACTGCCCACTCCCCACTAAGGCCTCAGATGCCAGAAGCCACACAAGGCTGGAAGTCAGCACAGCTCTCCGTACTGCCAGGCAAGAGCTGAAAGAAAATTCAACACAAACATCCCTAGATGCTGAAATAGAAGCAATAAAATCCAACTCTGTGGAATCCAAGCCTCTGAGAAGGGCCAGCCCCTCTCTTCCTAGAGAATGAGATGGCTTTTCAAGGATGGGGTTGGAGCCAGCATGGCCGCCAATGATACAGACACATAGTCTCTCACAGCCCAGGCTGCAGAGCCAGAGCCTCCCATATCCACAAATTGCAGGTCCAGCAAGAGCCCACTATATGACAAGCTACTCACACATTTGTAGGGGAGGGAGAGCCCCTCGGGGGCTGGGTCAGGCTCTCACCTGCCCCGGCTCTCTCTGAGTTGTCTTAACTTTTTTCTTGAAGCCTTTTTGGGGGAAACATGAAGATTAATTCCAGGGTCATGTATGCATATGTAGCCACACATGTGATGGGCTCCCGTTCACCCGGCCATTTCCCACCTTTTCTGAGTAAGTGTCAGCTCTCCAGCCCTGGCTGCTGAGCATAGCCACTCCCCCCTCCCCAGACCATACAGCCTTCTGGGGCCTTTCAGTGACTGACAGGCTCTCTGCACCCATCTTCCTCAGCTGCCAACACAGCTGGACAGAGATGCCAGCCAAGAGAGATGACTGCTGGTTTCTCTACAACTCCCAAGAGTCTTTGCCAAGTGACAATTATTGACACAGACCTGGATTTTGGATATTTCTCAAGATTGCCAGAGAAGCAGGTGGTGTGCAAAACCCAGCAAGATCTAGACGCAGTCCTGGTCCAACCATCAGGCTGAAGATCTGAGAAACCCTACCCTACCCCCAACCCTGCCAACAGGCCACCACTGCCAATGCAGAGACAAGGCATCAGGACCAAACTGGGTGCTCCTGAAAATGGGGCTCAAAATCAAACCCATGGTTGCAAGGCAATTGAAAGCAGGTGGCTCAGGACCCAGAAATATTCTGCCATGCAACCTCTCTGTGGCCCTGTGAGGATTAGGAGGTAGTGTGGAGGCTGAAGAACCCAGTGACTCTCTCCACAGGCAACTGAACTCACATGTATGCGTGCAGGAACATACATAAATAAAATAATAGGGAGTGTTTGTCTATGGGTACATGTGACTGTGGGTGTGTGGTCCTGTGTGTTTTCTTATGTGCATATGTGTGTGTGGATGTCAGGGACTGGAGGGTATTGGTAGATTGTATTTACAAGATATTCTATGTGTTAAGACCACCTGTCTCAATGCCCCAAACCTTGGTTCTCAGGAGGGCTCCCCCTTTCCACATGCTCCACACTGTTCTCTCTCTTTCCCTCCCCCCTCCCCCTCCCTCTCCTTCTCTCCCTCTCCTTTCCCTGCCCCTCCCTCTCCCCCTCTCCCCCTCTCCCCCTTTCTCCCTCTCCCTCTCCCTCTTCTATTTCATCCCTACCCCCACCTCCTTGGCTCATCTCACTGACCTTAGGATCAGTTCTCACAACTTAGGTCAGACCCAAGGGAAATAGCAGGGAGGGTGCTCAGGGCTCCCAAGGGTTCCATACTGCAATGTTTTTCTGATGTGCTTTTAGGATGAGAGGACTCTAAAACCAAAAGTTTCTAGATTTCCTAAGGGCTCCCTTGGATAAAAGTCAGGGCTAGGCATTCACTGGGGGTCACAGGTAGGGGACAATGAACTCTGGGGGCACCAAGGACCATGAGGCCAAAGATCAGCTTGACAATGACACCTCAGCACCCAGAGGAGTGAATGGTAACAAGAAAGAAGCTACCATTCGGTGGTGCTGTCCACCTGTCTAGAGTGTGTTGGGAGCGGGGCATGCAGCTTATGACCATCCTTCCATCTCCACCAGTCTCTGGGAGGAGGCTGTCACTCAACTCATTCCCCAGATGGAGACTCTGAAGCTGGGAGAGACACCCTGTGACTAAGGCCAAAGGCAAGTAGCCAGCCTTTTCCACACATCCCACACACTGCCTGGCCCTCCTCACACATCAGAGCCTCTTTCTACATGCACGCTATCCCTGAACCCAAAGGTCAGCAGAGCCAAAAGCATTATCCTCACCTCAGACATGAGCCGGCGGAGGCCCAATGAGATGAGAGACCTTGGGGGATCAGGCCTGCCTCCTCCTGTGGATGCAGCACATGGTACTCAGTACCCCAGCCCCCACCCCCACCTCCACCCCCACCCCCACCCCTGAGGCTCCCACCATCCCCTTGGCCTCTGCCCAGTACTGGTGGGTGGCACCATTTCCTTGCCAGCTGGAAGACGTGGGTGGGGACCCTGGCCAGGGACAATACAGTCAGGCTCCCACCCCGAGGAAGGAAGCAACCTTCCCCTAGACCTGCACTTTCTCTGCAACAATCAGCCTGCATGCAGAGGCATTTCTGTACGGTTTCCAGGTTACAGTAACTTCGAAGACAATGGCTGTAAATGACGCACAGCCTGACCCTCAAGGGACCCTGGGAAAAGACGAGCCAAAAGAAGGCCGGCAGCACCCACCACTGAGGACATGGGGGAGAACAGAGCTGGCTCCGGCCCATTCCTCCTCTCTAGTGTGACTGCCAACAGTCATGTCCTCTCAGAGCCTTGGTCTACCTGCCTTGTCACCTCAGCATTCTGGCCTTGTCCCTCTATGTTCAAAGTATTCTCAAATGCCAGTCACTGGACCTTTGGCCAACATTGAGAGTTCTCTGTCCCCAGGGTTCTGTCTACCTCCCTTCTCATGATCAAACCACTCACCAAAGAGAAGCCAGACTTTCTCAGGGTCCCATCTCTCTCATTCTTTCTTCCCATTGGAATGGTGGTTGCACCCCTGTCCAGGAAGCTCTCCGGCTTCCTGAGGCTCTTCTGGATGTGTCTGCCTCATGGGTCAGCCTCTGAGACCTCTGAACTCTCTGCACTCTTTCTCCTGATTGGCTGTGCACCTAGGTTGAGTGTGCTGCAGCCCCCAGCCCCCAGACTGCCACAAAACAGATCTTGTCTTCCTCACTTGGTGTACCTGCTTTAGCAAGGAAACTTGGAGAGTTAACACATGAGCCCCAACTCCAGCAAGCACCTCCCTGGACATTCACCCACTAGACTCTCAACCATCCCTAAGTGTGGTCAACCAGTTTTCACTGCTCCCATTGAGGCCATCATCCCACAGTCTCCATTTACCCCATCAGTATGCAGAACCACCATGACTACAACTGTAGTAGAGGCTAGGAGATAACCTGATGAGGGGAGGAGATAACCCAGATGTTGCCTCCAGCCTGCTCTCCCCATCACAACCATGGGGATTTTGCACCTCCAGTGGTCAGCCCCGCCCATCTCCATAACTGTCCACTTCTATTACCTTCAGTGGGGTGGGCAGCTACCACCCTGTAGCCAATTCTGGCCACTTGCTCTTGACAGGCCTTCTGTCTCTTGTCAGCAGTACCCAGGGTGGGGTCCCTAATGTTGAGTCTCTGTCCTAGGCATCCTTACCACCCCCCATCTGCTCACAGGGACATGTGTACTAATCTGCCTCCCATCTGTGTCTCCCACCAGATCAAGCTCTGTGATTTGGAAAGAAATGGCCTGGGTCACTGGGTTTCCCTCAGCACTCAGAAGCACACTGCACACACAGTGGATGCTCAGGAAGTACCTGCTGCATGAGGGCAGTACCGTATTTGGGCAGCAGAGTTGTACACTTCATAGGAGGCCAAGGGGAATTTTTTTTTCTGCACCAGTCTCTCCCCGTACAAGAGTGGGGTCTGAGCCACCCCCCTGGGCTGGGCGATATGCCTAGGACCAAATGAGGGCTTCCAACCAAATGCCAAATGCCCATTCCAGACAACCCGCAGGGATTAAACAGGAGTGCACACCCCAGGAAAGGAGGCAAGAGGAAAGGGGGAGGGGAAGAGGAGGTAATTTCCTTTTGCTCACTGGCTAGACTTTGCAAAGCGTGACTTTGGCACCATACGATGTAATCACTGTGGAAACTTTCACAGGTCGTGCCAGGGAGAAGTCCGTCTATTCATGGAGGTCACGGACGCAGGGATGTGAATGGCGACCCTCACTTGTCACCCAACACCTCACAAGCGTACACCCGCTCGCTGGTGGCTTTCAGCTTTGTGTAATGTTTGGAGGTCTATTTCCTGTGTCATTAGTGGTGGCTTTCAGGGCCTTATTCACTCGACCCATAGGCTCTGCTACTGATAATACCAACTAGCCTCTCCTGCATGTTCTGAGCCTACAACACTGTAACAAGGCATACAGTGGGAAGTCCCACCTCCCCTCTACTGCCCCTCCCAGGTGGATGTAGGTCACCTTTCCTCTGGGGTAGTGGCCGCTGCTCATGTAGCCCATGTGAATGTGTGTTCCGATCTGACAAAAGGCAGCACGGCTACACCAAGTGACAGCTCCTCCTTTCCTTCTTCCAGCAGACCTTCTAGATCTTTCCACATAGCATACACCCTAACATTTTTACAGCTACATAATATGCCACAAATGACTATGCTGGCCTCTGTTTGACCAGCTCATGTCACAGGAAGCTTAGTGACCCCTGCCAGGCCTAGCTCCCCATTCGAATGCATTTTCTCAAGATGGGGCCTGCCCTGACCCCAGGCCTGGCTCTAAAGAGGGCTCATGGTACTATTCTGCAGAGGCATGAAACCTCCCATACCTGCACATGTCCAAAGCATCTTTACATGGACCTGTGTCTTGGGGATTCCTGGTTCAAAACTTCCAGGGACTCTCCTTTAATTTGGGACACTAAGAAGGCAGAGGAAGGGAGATCTCTAGGGGTCAGAGGTCAATCTGGTCGACATAGTGAGTTGAGGCCAGCCAGAGCTACATAGCAGGATCCTGTCTGAAGAAGCAAGATAAAGCAAACTAAAAACTTCCAGGAAATTTCAGACTCCCTGCTGTATACCCTGCACCTTCTCTGTCCCTACTGTCCCCTTCCTAGAAAAGCTTGCTCACACACAAGCACCAAGGAGAATCTCATCCTAGGCTCCTTGAACTTGCTGTCACTGTCATTGTCGTTCATATCTCAGTTTAGAAATCCCTCCTCATAGAGATCCTTAACCTCATCCCTAAGCCTAGGCTACCAGGATAAGGTCTAGACCAGCCCTCTGCATAGCAAGACTCCATTTCAAAACAACCAAACACACACACACACACACACACACAAGGTCCTCCTGGCCATATACCTCTTTCCACAATATGTTCCCATCTGGATCCCACCCCACCCCACCCCATCCTGCCTCCTCCAGTTAGAAAATCGGCTGCATAACAACATGCACAGCATCTGCTTCACCCACCCCCAACTCCCATGAGCATCTGTACCCGGAAAGAACAAAATGCTAGACAGTCATCCCCATCTCTGCCTCCTCACTGTAAGCTCATGAGCACTGGAAAGTGCCAGAAGTCTCTACTGTACAGAAGAAAAGACTGAGGTCCAGGAAATGGGGTTGGGAGTAGAGCAGGGCCTCACCTCTAGACTACCTCCCTAGCAAGAAATCTCCAAGAAGCACCAAGGAGAAGCCAGTGTGGCTGCACCCTCCTCATGTCCCCTGAGCTGTAGACAGGCAGCCACATGTCACAGGGGTGCTTAGCATACCTACATTCAGCCACATGCGGAAGATGAGTGTAGAAGACCACAGAAATTTCAGCTTTGAATAACACAGTGACCACCAGACCCTGAACCACCCATCAAGCAGCTGCCTGCAGGAACATGAACTTGGCTTGTGTGGTATCCTGAGTCCCTCTCTGTGTGGCATCTCCTTTGCCAAGGCCAGCTAGGGAAATAAGAAAAAACAATTATTCACAGCCTAGCTTCCAAATTTAAGGCACAAGGCCAGAAGGTGTCCAAGAGGTCGCGCCTGAGTGGTGCCATAGATTTACCCTGACTTTGTGATCTCCACTTGAGGGCCACAGGAGTCACAGCAAAGAGGGCTGTCACTCCCATCAGACATCAAAGGGCCAGGCTGTGTGTAATCTTACACCTGAGCCCCAGGTTCTGCTCCACCATGATCCCAAGGAGCAATCTCCTTGCCTTAGTCATGCCAGGAGCATTTATTGAGCACCTACTGTGTGTCTGCTATGACGAGACTCAGGAAATTTCAGAATCACTGACATCCAGGTCTCCCTTTCTCGGGATTCAATGCTGGAAGGACAGAGAGCTTTGTTCCAGGGTATGAAAATGTTCCTTTGCTTGTTGAATTCTTTCTGAGCCTCCCTTTTCCAGTCAGGAGAACCAGTGTGACTTTACTAAGGAGCTCTCAGAATAACAAGAAGGAAAATTCTATGCAAGGTCTAGCTCAGGTCCACCAGGAGCTCTGACCTTCCTCCTATGGGGACACCAGGCCATCACCCCCACAGACCAGCACAAAATGTCTATCCTATCATTAGAATCCCCTATAAACCTGATCCTGGACACTCCCACCTTTGTGGTGACCAACACCCTGAATGGTAGGAGGCTTATTTAAGGCATGGCAGAGCCTAGCCTGGTTTCACCCTTGAGATAGCAATGGATTTAAAAGACCACAACCAGAACAGGTCTCCAAAGGCCAGACAGGAGCCCAGAAGGAAGACCTGGTAGAGACTGCAACCAAAGGTGCCCCTGGCCCATCCCTAAGGGAAGGCAGCCAGCAGCACTGGTTGAAGCACTCCACAAAAGCATATGAATCCTAACCACCAGAGCTTGCGGGGTTTTTTTTGTTTTTTTCAAGAAAAGACGGAAATCCGGACTTTTCTGTGAAAGCTGCCAGTTAGTAAATGCTGGCAGCTAATTAAATTTTTAAAAACAATAATAGCATACTGAGAGCCAAGCAAAACATGCAGAGCTAGTCACAGCCAGGGCTGGCGGGTCTGCGCCTCCAGTCAGATGCTTTCTACATACTACATAGATGAAGGAGTGGGCGGGAAGACAAGGGGTACCCACTCTTGGCAACATCTCCCATCCTGCCTTTCCTCTTGGGGATCCTGCACACACACACACACACACACACACACACACACACACACACACACACACACTTGGCACCTCTGGAAGGTGAGGCCCTGAGCTCCGATCATTCCATCACAAATATGCATTAGCTCCACTCAGTGCCAAGCCCAGGGAGCTCTCTGCTGCCACCCACCCACGTCACCCAAGCTCTCCTGGAGAGGGTCAGGTTCAGCATCCTCTGAGCAACAAGGACCCACACACCACAAATTCCTTTTTGTCTCTCTGGCCAGTCATAGAACACCTGCTGGCTCAGACCAACTTCTGACTGGTCCAAGTGCCCATCACCGTGAAGCAGATGGGCACGATCTCAGGCTGGCTGAGGAAGAAAGGATGGACTCTTGCCTAGGAGGGGGGCGGGGAAACAAGAGGTGGTGAGGAGCCAAGCCCACCCCTGAAGACTTAGCCCCTCCTGGGCCCCCTAGGCCACTCCAAGAGTGAGCCAAGACTAACACCAGCAGCCACCTCCTTCTCTCTAGGCTGAGGCTCCCACTCAGCAGGGGAACCACAGATGCTAGGGACCATGATGCTGTCTGTGAACCTGAGTGTGGGGCCCTCTGTGTCCAACACAGCCCCGTGTGGGAGATGTGTGTGAAATAGTGGATAGAGATAAGCGAGGCGTTGAACCAACCGGCACTGAACCAAACTTTCTATGGATGTCGAACGCACACGTGCCTAACACAGACACATATGCATGTCTGAAGGATGCCTAAAACATGCAAGTGTGTGTGAAAGCACTCACGTGCAGAGGGATGTGGGAGAAGTGAACGTGCACAGCCCCTGCACAAGAGATTCTGGGCTGGGTGTTGGGGTGGCCTGTGCCTCTGCAGAGCTTGCAGTAACTTCTGCTAGCTTGAGTGCATGTGTGGCAGTTTGTGACTGAGGGTGGGGTGGTACCAGACCGAGAGGTCCAATGTTCCCCGCTGGGGATGGGGGCCAGTTGGGGGAGTGACCCTGGGAGACCCTGAAGGACTAGGCTGGTGTCTGGAGGGCCAGAGAGACGAGCCAGCGATCAAGAGAACGTGACTGACCTAGAGGAAGCGCGGGGTGGAGACCGAAGGCTCCGTACTTACCCGGTGCTCTGCGTTGAGCTGCGCCGCCGTCAGTCTGTCCGTGCGCCCGCCGTCGGTGAATCCAGAGTCCGGGTGGCGCGCGGCTCGGGGTTGGAGAAGAGCGGGACAAGCCAGGCCTAGAGACCCCGCCCCACAGGTCCCGCCTCAGGGCGGGGCCTCGATTTTGCTAAGACTTCGCCCAACCCAGTGCTCAACACGCCTAAATAGGAGTCCAGGAGCCGGCGCTCTCCTGTCCGGGTCTCTGAGTCCCTCTTTCCACTCCCCCTCACCATGCTTTGGCTATACTGAGACTCAGATGTCTCAGTACTGCGCCACCCTTTAGCTTCTCCTCCTGGATCCAGCACCCTGTGATGGGCAGAGGTACCCAGGCTCAAAGCTGCCCAGGGACAGGTCTGCAGAAACTAGGCATGGGCATGCTCCCATCTCAGTTCTCCACTGTCTAGATCACCCTGCCCTTTTTCTTTCTTTCTTTCTTTCTTTCTTTCTTTCTTTCTTTCTTTCTTTCTTTCTTTCTTTCTTTCTTTCTTTCTTTCTTTCTTTCTTTCTTTTTCTTCTTCTTCTTCTTCTTCTTCTTCTTCTTCTTCTTCTTCTTCTTCTTCTTCTTCTTCTTCTTCTTCTTCTTCTTCTTCTTCTTCTTCTTCTTCTATCCTGATTCAGTTGCCTGTACAAATGACAGAGGTGTCTGGTCACCACTGTCCACTCTCAGCAGGCCTAGGGCCTGTGCATGGTAGAAAGCCAACAGTGAGCTTCACTGTCTGAGATCCAAGACTGCTAATCACCTCCCATACCTGCCAGAGATGGATGCCCCTATAGCCACTGCCCGTCATCCTAGGAGCAGCTGTGGCCCAAGAGTAACACCCTGTGGCCCAGAACAGATGTGAGGCAGCCAAGAGCAAACAAAGAGACAGAGAAGGAAGCTATCTGCCCAGGGTTACATAGCTGCACCTAGAAAGAGCCAGGGAATCATAGAGGAACCAGGATGAGTTGTGGAGAGCAGAGCTGAATGGAAAAGTCTGACCCAGCCTGCCTCCATGGGCCCTTTCTACAAACGCCTCTCTCAGGGCCTTTGTGTATGCTGTTAACCTCTACCTGAACACCTCTCCCCCAGGAGCCTAGGGCTAGTGCATCCTTGTTTTGAGATAAAATATCCCCTTTCTGAGACTACATCAGAGCCCTTCTATCCTGCCACTTGGCTGCATTCTCTCCCTGGATACCTTTTTGAGATTGGTTTATAAATGATCGTTTGTAGAATTACTTAGCAGCTAAGACTTCTTTCCCATGCAGCTGTGTGTCCTTGGGCCAGTCACCTTGGGCAAGTCCCTTCCCTCCAAGTTTTGGCTTACTTCCTCAGGGGCAAACTAAACAATAGGCATCAAAGCCTACAACAGGGGTTGAGCTGAAATCCCAAAGTTCCAGAGGGGTGTGTTCGGTAAATAGTATATGAGAATAAAGAGCAGATGAAACCCTTCTCTCTATGGCCAAGAGCATAACTGCAGCAAGCACAGACCCTTTCCCCACTACAAGTCCCTCCTGAGGGAGAGAAGGGAGGCAAGCAGCCAAAATTCAGGCTCAGGCTGCAGACAAGGAGCCTGGGCCTGGTTGTCTTTCCACCAGATAACACAGAGGCTGTTTCCCACCTCCGACATTTGAGCCAGAGTCTTGGCTCGCCTAGAGCCTGCTAGGACTCTTATCAAGACAGGCTATGCATCACCCACCAGGAATTTGGGGCCAGGGCTTGGCTGACATAGAGTTGGAGGAAGTTATAGGCTGATAAGGTCCAGACAAAGTGCCATAGGGGGCAGAGGTGTTATTCACACCAGTGCTGATCTCACGGCCTCCCTGGGCACTGAGGCGCCAGAGCCAGCAGGCAGAGGGCTCACCTATACCACCTGGCCAACTGGACTGGCTCACAGTCTTTAGGGAAGGGGACTGCAGCTATACCTGGTATATGACCACTGCCCCTCTGTAAATAGCACAAGACACCACCCAAGGGCTTGGGAAGGCCGGCTCTGAGGCTGGGCAGCCTTTCTGAGTGGCCTTCAGCCTCAGCTTCAGTGTCCCCATAGAGATACTGGAGTTGTGCAGGCAATGCTGGAAGTGGTAACTGGACACACTAAGCCCTTGCTTTCATGTTTGCTGTCACTTTATACACCACAAACCTCACCCTGCATCATCTGTGGGAGAAGAGGTGTCATAAATGTCCCTGGGACTCAAACTTGGAGAGAAAAAGAGCAACTATTGGGACCAAATCTTGCTGTTATACTAGTATAGGTATTGTGGAGCCAGGACTCCCTTTGAGAGCTAGCCTCCTGCCTCTGGGGGCTGATGTGGCTCCCAACCTCTAATAGGCTCTTTGATCCTCCCTCCCACTCTGGCTCTTTGTCTCTCCTGCCCTCCCTTTAACAACGTTGCAGCCACAGTGCAGGAGCACCAGTCCGCTGGCTCCCCAGCTGCAGGGAAGAAGAGGACAGTAGATGCCAGAGCTTTCCAGTGGAGACTCTGCTGTCTCCCCAACCCAGAAAAGGCTCTGTGGCTTGAATACCCCTTGAAAGCCCTCAGGCTCCTGAGCCCTGAGTGTCTCTGAGGTTGCTGGGGAGGGGTGATCTAGGGGGTAAAATGTTGCTGGGCTGGCAATCTCCAGGAAATGGGCCTGGTGGAGCATGGTTAGGTTGTGGGGGCTCCACCCTCAGATGGGATTAATGAGTCTTTCTCAGGCCCTGCTCAGTGAGACTTTGTTGTAAAGACCCAGCCTGCCTGTCCCCCACCCCCTCTGACTTCCCGTCTCGACATGTGATCTGTCCCTTTCACAGAGTTTCAGCCATGATGTGGTGCAGCCCAGGGGCCCTCCCCAGGATTCTGGCCCTGTAATCTCGGCTCTCCTAGGCTCTGAGCTACAGAAGACTCTTTTCTTCATACAGCAGCAGAAACTGAGTGAAAATAACTTTCAAAGATGATGGCCAGAGACTTGTAAAGGCCAGTCCACCCACGGGAATGAGATCTGACCCTCCTCAATCCTGCTGTCCCACCAAGATGCTTGGTAGCCCTATCCCAGAACTTTGCATCTTTATCTGAAACATACATGTCTATTCTACCTAAATCCAGTTTTCCAGTGGGTGGAGTAGAACATCTGAATTCTTAGTAATCCCCAGGCCACCTGATAGGTATAAGCAATGGTGGGCAAAAGGCCTTCCCAGCTTTGTCTGTTCCTAAAGAGAGGAGAGTCTGCAGGAAAAAAGGCCACCTGGAGCCCCTGAGGCTCCCCCTCCCTCCTTCAGCCTTCTAGATGATGGTTCACCAGCACCTGGAATTCTTGCCTGTGCATGTCCTTCCTGTGCCCTGCCTCCTCCCCAGAGTGGCTGCACTACCAGCCCACACATCTCAGGCCTCAGGGATACCTGGGCAGGAACTAGCATTTGACATGAGCAAGACCTGGATATAGAGAAACAGAATCAATGGTCAGGGTCAGGCCAAGGCCCTCTCTGATCTGGATCCCCACATCTCTAGCCCTTCATCCACCCACACCCCATCCCCAAGGCTAGAGCTGTGTAAGAAGCTGTTCTACCCTCCTGGGAAAATCCCCCCAACCCCAGCCCCTCTGCTTTCCAGCTCACCATGGATCTGTTCCACCCACCCAACCCTTTCCACCTGTGGCAGAACTTAGACCCCTCCCCACTGTTTGATGAGAATCCACCCACAGGAAGTTCAGATGGGCACAGGAGCCTGGCTAAGGTTGGCATTTCCGGCTGCCACAGCCACAGCCACTCTGGGCCACTGGAGAGGAGCAGGAAAGATATGACCAGCTCCAAGGAAGGACAAGCCTGCCCTTTCCTTTCCCTTCCGCGTAGCTTGACACAGGTCATGCCCTGCTGGGTATCACAGGTGGCTTTACCTGCCCTGGCCCTTCACTTGGAAATGAACCAAAGCATAGACCTCTTCATTATAGCAGCCTGGTCTGTACCTAACTAACTTAAGATCTCTGCTGAGAAGCCTAGATATGCCATGTTGTACACAGGAATCTCCCATGGGGTTAGGGGGCACTAGGAGTGGGGCTTGTGTATACTACAAGACCTATGCAGTCTGCATTTCAGTTTTCTGCCCAGGTACATCCCCAGGTACTAGGGCCTCTGCAGAAACTTCCCGTATCTATCCTGAGACTACATGATGCACTGGGGCCAGGAGAACCCCCCACTTCCTAGCTGGGCACCTGGCCCAGGTGTGGCCTGCAAGAGGAGTCTATCCTCAGCACCAGTGGTGGAATCAGGGAAGGGAGGTAACTAAGAAGGACTCTGGCAAGGAGTCCATAGAGGACACTTGAGCCTGGTGCTTTTTTGAGCCTGAGCTTGTGACCACTGCCTAACGTGTGATGGGCCAGGAATGAGCAGAGAGCAGCTCTGAGCAGCACAGGAACTCAGGAGAGCTTTCCGATGGCAGATGCTGAAGCTCAGCCTTTCTGCAGATCCTCCAGTCTCAGGCTTCCACTATAGAGACTCACTTGCTTCTGGAAGCTTCTGCCAATCTGAGTTGCAGTTTTGAACTAGTTGTTTCCTTTGAGACTTTGGTCAATGTGAACAGGAGTTTCTTGTTCACAAATTTTCCTACAGGAATTGGCTGATAAACTTGATTTGGTGAGACTAAATGGCCTACCATGTACAGCCCCCATTCCCCCACCCCCTGCACTTCCAGGCTCCTCCCGACACTCCCCAATGTTGAGATTTCCATCACTGTTCCTGGTTTACAATTGAAGAGGTTGAGGCTCAGCAGGATGGCAGGTCCCATGCAATCAGCTCATTCTCTCCACCACCACCACCACCCCTGTCCCACCTTGTGAATAGGGACCAAGTGCCCTTGGTGAACTGCTCAGAGAGTCAGAAGCATATGGAACCCCTGGGGACGTGGGGAGCCATTACTCTTCCATGAGTCCCCTGTGTGTTCCAGGAAGCCAAAGGCCTGACGACTCTGTCTGGGAATGGTAGGCTTCCACCTCTGTGGCCCAACTCATTTCTGATTCATCTGACCCTTCCCTCTGGTGTGATGAAATTTCTGGCACTTTTCAGAAATTCTAGTCACCCAGGACAAGACTTAGCCCAGCCTGGCCACTCAGGACAGCTTTCCTGGCTTGGAGAAAAGGCATGGATGAGGGGGCAGGGTGCTGAACTCAGAGTAAAGATCTCACCATGGGTTAGAAAGCAAGCTGGGGGTACCCAAAACCACCCCCCTACACACACACACACACACACACACACACACACACACACACACACACAGAGAGAGAGGGAAGAGACCTGCCAAAGACCAAATAACACAACCCTCAGGGGCTAAGTCGGGCAGTCAAGAGGCAAGCCTCTGGCCATTCCAAGCCTTGGCTTTTTCACCTGTGAAATGTTAAAGGCTGGCCCTAATTTTAATAAATACATTAGAGAATTTTTACCAAACCAGCAGATGATGTCTTCTCAAAAGAATCTGTTTCAGTCACTTTTGTTTTATACAAATGTATCCAACCCTAATCATTTCTAAACGTTCTTATCATTTCAAAAATGATTTGAAGAGAATCCCTGGATTTAGATTTGGGCACCTGTCCAGTCCAAGAAGTTTCTGTGGCACAGGGCACATGCATCTCTGGGTGCTTTTGACACTTGTGTCAATAGACCCCTGGAGCTTGTATCAACAGCCCCTACAGGTTGCATGATTTCCTCCGCCCCACCAAGAGCTGCACTCTTGGCACGGGGTGCCCAGCCTCCAGGCTGCCTTTATTCTGGGGAGGGCTCCTCAGTGTCTTCAACAGGCTGTCTTTCTGAAATTCTTTGCACAGAAGGGGGTTCACCCTTTTCTGCAGACCTTCCTATACTCTGGTCATGTGATTTTTTATATAATGATTTTTTTCAATTAATGTAGATGGACCCACCAATACTTTTCCTTAGATTAGTGGTTCTCAGCCTTCCTAATGCTGTAACCCTTTAATACAGCTCCTCATGTTGTGATCACCTCAAATCACAAAATTATTGTGTTGCTACTTAGTAACTATAATCTTGCTACTGTTATGAATCATAATGTAAGTATCTGATATGCTATCTTTGTGAGAGGGTCATTTGACCTCCCAAAGGCGTCTCAATGCACTGCTCTAAGACTTCAGGTCCTGAGGTTCTGCTTAGAATGGCTTCCTCATTCTTACATCCATCCATCCACCAATCAATTGCCCTTAAACCTGACCCCAGGGCCTCCAGCCGCATTCTATATGCTGGTGTTTGTCTTTTAGTTCCTTGCCTGAGGATGAGAAGAGGGAGTCTCCAGGAGTAGAGATCCTTCTGCAAACAGCCTCCATCTGCCTGACAGGCTACCCCATCTACCTTTGGGAATTCATGAGTTTGGGGTTATAAGCATGTACGGTTTGTGGTGGCCACAGGAACACATCTCCTCGGGGTGACAGACCCTCTCCACCACCACACTTGCAGCTGAGCTGAGGCCCCTGTGAGCTGGAAGCACAGCAGCACAGGGACAAGGACACCAGCAAATGTCAGGAAAGTTCCTTGGGCCTGGGAGTCTGGAACTGAGCTCCATTCCCCACCTTCCTTCCTGAGCCTCTCTGTCTCCCAGTACAGCCTGTGTCAGAGCTGTGCAGCGAGTGGCACCTCTCCTGTTTCCCAAGGTCACATGCTCTGAACCATCTGACTCACTTGGCCATATCTCTTCATGCCGCACAATAAGTCAAACTCACTCAGTGACAGGACCAGAAGAAGCTCACAGAGTCCACGTTGCAGCACAGGCATCTCGTGTCTCACTGAAGCTTAAGCACTATGCCCCCACTTCACAGATGACAAATTGAGGCCAGGACTCTCTGGGATCTCAGGCTCCTTGGTCTTAGGTTAACCCAGTAACATTTATCTCCTCAACTCTGACAACCCTGGGACCAGGGGAACATAAGAATGTATGACAGAAGTGCAAAACCCCTTCCCTTGATGGGGCAAGGCAGTTGAACTCCCTACCCAGCTAAGCCCAGAGGAAGGAGTCAGATGGAGCCAGGAGGGCCTCAGTCTCATGTGCCACAGCAACTCGAGTGATGGGAGATGGTTTCTTCACACAGCATGGTGACTCTGATTTGGAGTTCAGACCTGCCCTCTGGTCCTCTGCCAGCTCCTTCTCAGCCTAGGCTCTTAGGATTGTTTTCTCCTGGATGGGCCACAATGACCCCAGTTTAGCCTGCCCTGACCCAGGTCTATGCCATGGACTGAGCAGAACAGGACTCTGGTACAGCCTGCACAGCCATAGAAATCCTCCTTCCACACTGCAACCCTTAGGATTTAGGTGATAGGACCCAAGCTGGAAGTAGTTATTTGGGGGTGATCATGTTAAAGCGCCAGACACGCTGTCCTCCCCGACCTTCCAATAAGGGGCTTGGCAACTCATATTGGGTCCACATATCTGTCCTGGCTGTTTGTACAAGTTTCCTTCTGGCCTATTCCCACTAGTTTCCTCCTGGAACCTGCTTCAGCCTCTTCTTCCTGGACTCCTACTAAAGTCCAAATCAGGCACCAGGCAAGGATGCACACTTAGGGATCACGCTGACCAGCTGCCTCCAGCTCCTGGAAGCCAAGCAACCCCCTGATGTGGTTCTTCAGTCTTCCATCACCCTCAGTCCAGCAAAGGCTCCTGCATGCTTGGGCTCTGATCAGTCTGCTGACTCTGCTGACTGCTCCAGATCCCCACAGCAGCACAACCTCAGCATCTGTCCACCATCCACCCCACAGGAATGGCAGAGCATGGAGAGAACAGGCTGCCTGGCTGCTGGTCCAAGCCCACACTCTGCACTCAAGACCCTGTGACCTAGAGACACTGTCTCTCCTTCACAGTGGAGAAACTTGGTTAGTTTTGGGGGGACCTGCTAGAGCTACTGGAGTCCTCCATGGAAAACACTCTGTATTAAGGAGCCCGTGTGTGTGTGTGTGTGTGTGTGTGTGTGTGTGTGTGTGTCTGTTGCTCAGGACAGGACTTGGGTATAGTGAATACTCAATATCAAGCAGTGTCTGGCCATTCTGTGCCTGGCTCTGTGTAGCCCTGTGGGTACTAGCAATAACCAGGACACATCCCTGTCCACATGGAGCTCAAGCTGCAATAGGAAGACACAGGCCATGAGAAGCACCAGGAAGCATCAAGGTAGAGCAACCCAGAGGCCCAAACAACTCTCCTTAGACAGGCCTGTCCTCTCCAGGCCCCCTTGTGCCCTCTAGGAAGTAGGGACAATGATCTTACTCCCTCCCGTGTTGGGGTGATGAATGCATGAACCAGCTAGAGGAAGAGCTACAGAAGGCAGTAGCTAGGTCCAGGGCAAGGGATATGAAAGCCAGTCATGTAGCGAGAGGATTGAGAAGAGAGGATGAAGGTAGCATGTACACTGCCAAATGACTTTATATTTCTTCTAAGAACCAAGGGAACTGTGGCAAGAGGTTGGTTCAAAGGAACAGGTAGAGATGACCTATGAACTTCAGACCATGGCAGCTTCTAGGAAGAAGAAGGATGGGGAAGATGCTAATGACAGAGTTGGCACACACTGGGGTGATGTTGGGAGCTGGAAGAGGGAGGAGCAGGGGTGGAGCCCTCAGTTCAGGAACGGAGCCATTGTTGATGAGTTGGGAAGGGGTTGGTTATAAATGTGCAGGGCTTTTCTATGCCCTCCTTTGCTCTGAAATAATGATGTGCGCACTGGCATATTTATTATGAGCTTCCTGCACTATAACTGGACAGATACTGAGTGAGCCATCTTAGTCTTGCTCTGGCTTCTCCTGCTCCATCTGTCCTTTCCTCATAGTGACTCTCTCACCGCGACCTCATGCCACATCCTCATGGCAAATTCTTTTCTCTGGTCTCTACCAGAGAGACCTTCTCGTTGGGATCACAATTCCTGCCTTATTCACTCCTGGCCATCTATTGGCTGATCAGATCTTTATTAACCAATCAGAGGTGATGGAAAACTTTTTGTTACACAACATTGAGACAGTAGATGCTTGACTGCAACCAGATCTCTGGGCTCAGTTACCAGCATCTGAACACACAGTACACAGAACTGTCCCCCAACAGCTGGTTAGAACTTTCTACTTCAAATCACAGAGTGCTAGACTCAAACACGCCTATGCCAGAATGGAACACAGAGCTTTGGTACTGAGAATAGAGGGATGGGCTTCAAGCGCGGCTGGATCCAGGAGCTCAGCTGTGTCACCTGGTTGAAGTTCTTTACTCTCATCTCTCATACTGGATCTTTATTCCACCTCTTCCAAGGCCATTCCTTCTGGTGACAAAAATCAGCCTGTGGCACCAAGCATAGTCCTAGGCTTCAGGTAGGTAACCAGGCCTGAACCAGTTACTGCAGTAGGAATGGGCTGTGTTGATTAGTTCAGTTCAAGATTATTGCTCTTCCAAAGACCTAAGGCAGGGAGGCTGAGTGGGGATGAGCCTCCTAATGGTAGCTGTTGGGCTGGAATCCATAAAGGGTCCTGATGGTCCTGGCTTTGAAGTCCATATTCTCTCTGATTCAGACTCGGCAGGATATTAATTACTTAACACACATTTTAGAAGTACTTTCTCAGCAAAATTCCCGACAGGCACAAAAGACTTCACCAGCTTCTCAGTGACTGGTTCCTATCAGGGAAGTTTTACTCACTAGCAATCCAGCCAATCAGAACCCAGGGATCAATTCTCCCAGGATCATCCATCAACCACCTTAGGTTGGACCAGAGCAGAACTTGCTGAATCTGGTAGTAACGCCAGTTGCCTGTGGTTGATGACTAACAGACAATCATGCTACACCCATTACAAAAATGTAGCCAGCAGGAGAGAGAATGACTTGGGCTTTGGGGGCTGACTGAAGCTACGTGATCATAAAGGAAGGGGGTTCTGTGGCAGGCAAGCATGCCCCACCCAGATCTCCTCTCCTGGGGCCCCTGGATGGCCTCCTGTTTCCTTAATGGAGTTACTCTCTGAACACATTCATAGTGTGATTTCAGGGTGTTCCTGAACTTGATATGGAGACGTGTCCTATAAAGGTCCCTCACAGCACTGAAAACAGGGTGTGTCCATATGAACACCTGTGGCTTTTCTTTGTCTCTTTTCAATACCTAGAAATATTCCATAGTTCAGTTATAAGTGCCGAACGAATCTCTTGTTGAAAGCAGTTAGGTTGTTTTGTTTTCTTGGTTCCCATTACAACCCTGCCTCAACACTTTCTGTAGCTATCTCCCTATGACATCCGTAGGAGTCCTCTTGGGCAGTAATCCAGGACATCAGGGGCTGAGTCACGGAGTTTACACTTGATGGAATTCACTAGCCCAAGCCAGACTGCTGTTTCCGAATGTCCCTACCCATGTGTGACCTCGCTAGCTGCTGCCTCCCTTCCTGCCTGCCCCTTGCTGACATGTGCCCATGCAGTAGGTGTTAACTGGTGTCTCTGTGTGGTTTTCATTCACATGACCCTCTGAGATGAGCTCAGCCATATCTCAGCCATCTGCTTTTCCTCTCTGTTGAAGTTTCTGCCCATGTCCTTTGCCTTAAAACACTGTTTTCTTTTCTGTGATTGCTCTTTCCTAAGCGCAACCTAGCCATGTGGCTCCTTGCCCTGAAGCCCTCCCATGGTTCCCCTGAGTCCAGAAGCAGAGCCCACGCCCGGCAGCCTGGCCCGCAAGGCCTTATGGTGGTTTGGCTCCAATTGTGTCTCCATTCTGAGTAGAAGATGCTTTCTGACTCTTTCCTCTCCCCTTCCCCTCCGCTTTCCTGGTTTTTTGGGGTCCTCCATGTGCCTGCTCTCTACCACCCTCCAGGTTGGGCATCATGCTTTACCACTAGCCAGGAACAGCCACCCCACAACCCCACTTGGCTACTCCCTCAGTCTTCAGGTCTCGGCTGGAACATCCCTTGTTTTGGGGAAGCCTTCTACTCTGCCCTCCTGTCCCCACTTCCGCAGCTCACCCCAAACACCTGGCAGCCACATCTCAGGACACTGTCCCCCGGTTGTATTACCATCAGGCTCCTCAGGTTTTTCCCATAAGCAGCAAACTTCCTGCAAGCCAGGGTCATAACTGTTTGAAGGGCATGTGTTTGCACAGGGCCACCTCTACACCTTCCCAAAGCCCTCCAAAGATGGGAATGACAGAGGGAGGAACAGGAAGGCATGGTCAAGAGAGATAGCTTTTGGAGAGGTCCTGGGAAGGACCCGGAAGCCACGGGGAGCCCAGAGGAGAGGACAGGAGGGGAAGGCTCTAGGTTTGGACTCGGTAAGCTAGCACTGGTCCTGTCTCTGCCAGTAACATAATTATCTTTCTGGACAGGTATTTTGTCCTTCCTGCCTCAGTTTCCCCTCTGACTCAGGAACTGTTGGCCTCTTTCCTATCACAGACAGTGCCTCTAATGGCCTGCTTGAGGCCCAACCCACAATTCTAGGCAGAGGGAACAGGCAGACCCTGGAGCAGACAAAGGGGCCTTGTTTCCCCAGCTCTTTGCCGGAACCTCCCCCACCCCCAAACCCTCCCTCCCGCCTCCCAGCTTGGCTCCAGCTGAACAAAACCAGATGCCAACATGTGGGAGGAGGCAGAGGGCGGGCAGCGTCCCAGGACCCCTCTCAAGGTCTGGGCCCCTGCCAGAAACTCCAGATGCCATGGACTCTAAAGAGAGTTCCCCCTTCCCCACAGCCCCAGTGGCACCAGGCCCTTGTCTGAATCTCTGTCTGTCTTCCCTAGGCCAAGGGAGCCTGTCAAACCCTGCTCCCTCTGGCCTATGCAAGGCATGCCCAAGCCTCCAGAAAGGTGATACTAGCCGGCTCTTTTACAGATGAGAAGCTGGGAACCCTTAGAAGTCATGGTCCCCAGCTCACAAGCTCAGCTCCAAATCACTTGAGGCATCCAGATGGTACCACCTTACTGCCTACACCAGACCCATCCTTGCCTTCCTCTGAGAGGACAGTACACCGTGAGCCTCATACCACAGGAGGTCAGTTGGCTGGATTCCTTCTGCCCCACCCCAGGGATACAAATTTGAGGAAGCAAGGAGACAATCCCCAGTGTTGGCAATTCCTATCGGATGCCCAGAGACTGGACTGATACAACCAGGGGCTGCAGCTCAAACCCAGACAGCCAGTGCCCTGTTGTTCCAGACCACAACAGCCAGAGACTTGGTGCTCTAGGTGCTTGGGCTGGAGGCTCATTGCCTGGAGCACTGGGCTACTGTGGTATCCCTCACCTCCTAAACAAGCAGGCCTTGGGCACTGGGGCCCTCAGCCTTTGTTTGCAGTGTCATACACTCTGGTCCAGAGTATCTGAGACCCTGAATCCTTAGGGCTGGGCTGCTCCCTGGAAGTCTTAGCTCAGACAGGCTCTATCCCGCTCTCTATCACACGCTCCCCCTTTCTCATCCTCTGCTGTCTCTGCTGCCTCTCTTCCTGGCTGATTGTACGCAGCACTCTCTGTATGCTTTATACTCTTCTCAGCCCTTCATGTCCCTCATCTGAGGCTCTGGTGAGTGTATAAAGCAAGAAAGGGGCATGGCCAGGTTGTCTGCACCTATCAGAGTAGAGTACAGTCCTTCACACCAAATGAAGAACTGTGTTTTCCACAAATCACAAACCTTTTGTTACTTCTACCTCTAACCCAGGGCACCAAGAGGGCAGTGCAGTACGAAGGAAGTGTCAGATATGGCTGCAAATAGACCCAGCCTACACCTTTGCATATTTAAAGGAAAAATACACACTAAAAGGGGACGCTTAGAGTAGAGGCCTGATATCCACATTAGCAGCAGCACCCACTATGGTTTTTTGTTTGGTTGTTCTTTTGCTTGTTTGTTTGTTTGGTTGGTTGGTTTTGTTTTTCCAGACAATTTGTGTAGCCCTGACAGTCACAGAGATCCACCTGCCTCTGCCTCCTGAGTGTTGAGATTAGAGATGTGCAATACAACTGCCCAGCTTCACCTACTAGTATCTCACAAAAGCAAAAGGTAGTGAATTAAATTAGAAAAATCATAAAGGAGAGGTGGTACCTCTGATTTGTCTCATAGGAACAGAGGTCACTTGACAGCTGTGGGACAACTTCAAGGGAGAAGTGAGTTTAAGCTCCCATCAGTCCCCAGGGATCCTCTAAGTGGCCTACAGCAAGCCAGCTGGCAGAAGACCTCCTGCAGAGTCCAACTCAGGGGCAGAACTGCCACCCGCCAGCCATGTAGCCAGCCATGTAAAAGCAATGAGAGACCCTCTGGGTTTAATTCCCACAAAGCAAATGAGGGCAGCAGGGGGCATGGAACACATCATGTGTGTGGTGTGCGTATGTAAGCTGAGGACGTGCCGGCTGGCGCCACAGGAGTGAGATGAAAACCAGAGAGTGGGCATTAAATGGGAGCAGTGGGGGTTCTCTCTCAGCGCTGTGGAAGCTTAAAGGGGACAGTCACTGGGGGAAATGGTTTGTCAGGACTGGCATGATGGCTCAGTGGGAAAGAAAACAGCACCAGGACCAGGCTTCAAGGAGCCCAGTGTAAATGATGGCACTGTAAAAGTGTGCATTATGTAAAATCCTACAATAGGGAAATGTTCTGAGCTGTTAGGAGTCAGTGTGGAGCCTTTGCCTAGCATGCTTGAGGCCTGGGCTCCACAGCCAGGTGTGGGTATCACCAGAGCCACGTGGGTGGGGAGCAGGGTGTTAGGTACAGGAGGGTGTTTGGATCATGATGAAGCAGCACATTGCAGACATGAGCCTAGAGAGTTAACAAGTGCCAGGCTGCTGCACACTGCTGTACACTGCTATACACTGCAATATACTGCTGCACACTGCAGTACACTGCTGTACATGGCTGCACACTGCTGCACATTGCTGCACACTACTGTACTCTGCTGCACACTACTATACTCTGCTTCACACTGCTGCACACTGATGTACACTATTGCACACTGCTGCACACTGCAGTACACTGCTGTACCGTGCTGCACACTCTATGCACTGCTGCATACTATGTACTCCACTTCACACTGCTGCACACTGCTGTACACTACTACACACTGCTGTTCACTGATTTATACTTCTGCACACTGCTGTACATTGCTGTATACTTCAGCACACTACTGCACACTGCTGTACTCTGCATCACACTGCAGAACACTACTGTACTCTGCTTCAAACTGCAGAACACTGCACGCTGCTGCACACTACTATACACTGGTGTATACTTCTGCACACTGCTGCACATTGCTGCACACTGCTACACACTGCTGTATATTGCTGCACACTGCTACACACTGCTGTATATTGCTACACACTGCTGTACACTCCTGCACAGTGCTGTATATTGCTGCACACTGCTACACATTGCTGTATATTGCTGCACACTGCTGTATATTGCTGCACACTGCTACACACTGCTGTACACTGCTGCACACTGCTGTATATTGCTGCACACTGCTGTACACTGCTGCACACTGTATATTTCTGTACACTGCTACACACTACTGTACACTGCTTCACACTGCTGTACTCTGCTTCACACTGCAGAACACTGCTGCACACTGCTACACACTACTGTACACTGCTGTATACTTCTGCACAGTGCTGTACACTGCTGCACACTGCTGTATATTGCTGCACACTGCTACACACTGCTGTACACTGCTGCACACTACTGTACTCTGCTTCACACTGCAGAACTGCTGCACACTGCTGCACACTACTGTACACTGCTGTATACTTCTGCACACTGCTACACATTGCTGTATACTTCTGCACACTGCTGTACTCTGCTGCACACTGCTGTACATGCCTGCACACTATTATATACTGCTGCACATTACTGTACTCTGCATCACACTGCAGAGCACTGCTGTACACTGCTGTATACTTTTGCACACTGCTGCACACTGCTTCACACAGCTGCACACTGCCTCCTGACTCTATTCCCTTTATCCTCAGTTCCAGAGCCAGAGGTCATCTGCAGCCTCCTGTATGACCTACCCCTTGGTACAGATGGCTTTTTGCCTACATGCTCATGAACAGAACAACCTCAAAAGCCATTGGAGCTGCTCCAGCAAGAAGGTGGGCTGAGTGGGTTGACAGATGCCCTAAAGCCTGGGCTTGCTGAGATGTGCCTGGGTGTACCCTGCAGTATCCATCGACACTGAGCCCTTTGCTCCCAGCAGAGGTGGCATCTCCCTTATCCTCTCTTGGCTTCACCCTGCTCTTGGCCATCATCTCCCTTTAAACTGTTTCCATTCAACTCTGGCCCCATCTTCTGTGTCCCCAGAGTTGGGACAGGAGGAAATGAACATGGTCTGTACCTGCATGTGGGTATCAGAAGGAGGATGCCCTCGCTGAATCTAATCAGGGTGCACTGTGAGGCTGTGGGCAAGTTCCCAGTCTCCACTGAGTCTCACTCAGCAGATCAGAATGTTGAGGGACAGACAGTTCATTCTGCAGTGTGGGCCTAGGCCCCACACTCAGGACAGAGAAGCATCCAAAAATTTCTTTCTAAAGGGAGTCAGAGTCACATAGGGACCAGACACAGCCAGGGCTCCTGGAGATTAAGTGCCTGCAGAGAGGAGAGATGGGCCTCTGTCATGAGTGAGTGTCTTCCAAGCCATGCAAATGGGGAGTTCAGCTGAGCCCCACCCCCTTAACAAACCCATCCCAGCTGGATGAGTTGGTCTACATCCCCACATAGAGAGGTGGAGTAAGACTAGACAGTTTTGCCTGAGTGGCCAGCTGCTCCCTCCACCTAGCACACTACAGGTGGCACATGGTCTCGGAGAGAGGCTAGAGTATTTACAGGCAGGAAAAGACTGGGTGGGAGCTCCATCTATGGCTATGGGGAAACCCTTACCCCTGCTGATAAGGCTTTCCAGATATAAGCAGTTAAGAGAGAAATGCTCACAACTTACAGGTGGCCCCTTACCTGTACTCTGCATGGAAGTACAATAAACACATTGCTTCCCTAGAGTAAGTGCCAAATTGGCAAATTAGTTTCCTTGGGGAAAGGCTGTCTTTCCCCTGGGAAGGAATTTTAGCAGGAGCCTCCTTCTCTCTGGGATGCCATCTCATGCTGTGATCACAGCTCTGGGTCCTGCCCTAAAGATCAGAGGAGGAAGGGGAGGGCTGTCAGGCAAAGGTTTCTTTAGATCATCAAATGGCTGCACTATAGGAAGTCTGGCATGGGCTGCCTTGTCTGTTCGTGGACATGGGGACACAAAAACAGCAGGGGCTATGCTGAGGGTGAGATGGGTCCCTCTGGTGCCAGAAGTCCGAAGCCAGTCCCCAGGAGAGAAGGCCTCCACCAATAGCAAGCACTTCTGAAAGAATGTACTACAGAGTTGCCTCTTCAAGAGTATTTTGCATTGCTGATAGCCAGCCATTGCAGCTAAAGAGGTACAGGGAGGCCAGTAAAATCTGTCTGGCCTGGTGGCAATCTTTCACCACAGAAGACCGGCCATATCTTCTCCTCCACCCTCCCTGTTCCTGGAACTGCAGGACACATGGTCCCAGGTGGAGAGGGACAAGGGTGTCTCAATTAGCAGTGGCTAAGCTGGGCTTTTTATGTCTGAGCACTGGGAGTTCCCAGAAATGTAGATAAAAGCATGGGTCACCAGAGCCTGTGGCCCAGTACACCACAAGACAGATGGAAAAGGAAAGACTTTCTCCTTTTTCTGCAAAGTCCAGACTGCTCAGTATACCCGTGATATATATGTTTAGACCTGTGCTGCCTAGAGAAAGCAAGAATGGTTATTTGGGGACTTGGGGGTGAAAAGAAATCAAGGCTGTGGCCCAGCCTCCCACCACCACTTAAGGCTCTGCTCCCCTTCAGGCAGGGCTCCACTTCCCTCAATGACATTGAGGCCACCAGCCTCTCACCATTCAGCTGAGCTGCCTACCCCTTGCAGGCCCTCTCGTGCCCATGAAGCTCTGCCCTGGCTTGTGAATAGGCACTCAGGCTTGGGGACACACCCAACTGAGGTGACTGAGGTGCCTGAGAAATGAAGCCCAGTCAGGGGTATGGGAGGATGGGGCTGAGCAATAAATGCTCCTAGCAAACGCAAAAGACAGGCCACCCTCACCAGACAGATGGGGAAACTCCTAGACAAAAACCAACACACTAATCCAGACAGTTCTCAAAAGACAGCAAAGGCAGGTGGGCCGTGCTTCTCTTGAGCCAGGCATCCCAGAAGGGCCAGAAGACATCTGGCTCAGCAGTTAGGAACAGAGACTATTCTTGGAGAGCACCCAGTTCTGTTCCCAGCACACAGCTACCTGTTACTTCAGTTCTTGAGAGATTCAATACCCTCTTCTCACTTCCTTGGCATCTGCACATACAGTGCAACACACACATACACACACACACACACACTTTTTTAAACAATTTTTCCCCCAAAACAAGGTTATTCTGTGTAGCCCTGGCTGTCCTGGAACTCACTTTATAGATCTGCCTGCCTCTGCCTCCTAAGACTGGGACTAAAGGTGTGTACCACCATAGCCCAGCCCCACCCCCCCTTTTTTGGACAGATCTCACTATATACCTCTGGCTAGCCTGGAACTCATTATACACACCAGGCTAGCCTCAAGTTCAGATCCATCTGTTTCCTAGTGATGAGATTAAAGGCACCACCATGTTCAGTTAAATTAAATAAAATAAACCTCAAAGGGGGAGTGTTCCCACTTTAACTGTAGATGGCTCTACAGTTAAGAGCACTGACCATTCTTGTAGAGAACCTGGGTTAGATTTCTGTAGCGGTCTGAATAAAAATGGTCCTCATAGATTCTTATATTTCCCATAAGCTTTTGTATTTGAATGTTTGGTCCCCAGTTGGTGGAATTATTTGGGAAGTATTGGGAGGTGTAGAATTTTTGAAAGAAAAAAAAATATCACTAAGGGTTAGGCTTTGAGGTTTCAAAAGCCAACACCATTCCCAGTTAACTTTCCTGTCTCATGGTTGTTTTAAGATGTAAGCCCTCAGCTACTGTTCCTCCCTATGCCTACCTACCTACTGCCATGCTCTCTGCCATGACAGCCATGAACTTTAACCCTCTTAAACTGTAAGCCCCAAATACGTTCACATTAGTCATGGCAATAGAAAAGTAACCAAGACAGATTCTAAGCAACCCCGTGGCAGCTTACAGTCATCTATAACTCCAGTCCGAGGAGATCTGGCACCCCCTTCTAGCCTCCATGGCTACTCCATGCATGTGGTACACAGGCATACATGCAGGCAACATCTATACACATAAAATAACAGAATATAAAAAAGAAGGAGGAGGAGCAGAAGAAGGCACAGCCATCTTATCACAGACTGGAATGTGAGCTTGATGAAGCCAGCTCCTCTTTACAACGGAGGCATGGAAAGAGCTGGAAGCTGACCCTACCTAGGCAAGCAGTCACTTCTCTGGATCCACTGGTTCTAGAACCTCTGGGAAGCCCAGATCCATAGGTGCTAAAGCCCTGAACAGTTTTCTGTGTCTCCCTCTCCCTTCCTCCATAAACATCTCTCACTTCTTAAAAATAGTTCTGTGCTATAACGTTTATGCAACCTACCACTGCAGCTCAATAGAAAGAGGCAGGGTCACAGAGCCTTGTAGTCAATGCCCCAGAGCTTTCCATCTTCCCAGATGGCAACTCTGACCCCTTTAAAAGGTAACTCCCAGCCCCCGGCACACAATATGCTACCTTCTGATTGAATTTAACTGTTTTAGGGATGTCACACAAGAAGAATTATCCAAAGTTTGCCTTTTGATGAGCAGCTTGTTCATTTAAATAACCAGAATTCATCCATGATTCCAGCTGGTGTCCAGTCCCCTGCCTTTTAGACATGGGTTCTATTGTATTGTCTGTCAGACGTGCTGTGCTCATTGGTTTACTTAGGGCTATTGTAGTTACTGTGTGACAGGCATGGGCGTGCAAGCTGCTCTTTCCATCCCCACTATCATGTCTTGGGAGCATACATCTCTGATTTCTCCTACACAGACATTCAGCTCTATCCAGGGGCCTCAGATGTCCCGTTTCAAAAGAAGCAGGCCTGTTGTTTGCTAGGAAAAGAGTGTGGTGAGGTAGGAATGTGGAGGAGAAACCTGTGCTGGCATATCTTCACAGCAATCCAGAGCTGGGTCACAAGTGCCTGTGCTTGTCCAGGATAGTTTTAAAGTCAAGAGATCCAGAGATTCTATATTCTGGCTTCTCTTGAAAAGCTAGTGGGTGAATCTGAGTGGGATACCTGCAGCCAGAACCAAGCTGTGGCCCTGTGGCCCTAATCTGGCCCAACTGTTCTCTGACCTTGTTCCCTGAGTTTCCTATGCTGAGCTGAGAGCCTGAAGTTCCATGTTTTGAGATGCCCTTTGACACCATGCTGTTTAACTTTAGCTGAGCCTTGGGGGACCAGGGCAGAGGTTAGATGGTACAGCCTTAAAGCAACAGGCTTTAAAACCAGATGCTGAGTGCAAGCTCCGTGTTGACGGGGTTCTGTGTACCAAGACAGCAATGTGCTGCCCCAGCACACAGTCTTCATCTTTGCCAATCAACTTGGCATTCAGCCTGATTATGGCCACAGGGAAAGCTCTTCCAGACACATACAGATGGCCATGCCTCACCCTGCCTGGAAGCCCTGATGCCCCCTATGTCATCAGGCCAGAGTCTGGGTGACTCAGCCTGGTCTTCCAGGCTTGAGAGCTGGCTTTGTGGTTTCCTTTTTCCCATACCCATACCACATTCCTTCCTCTGCCTTGAGGCCCTTTCCTATAACTCTTTCTGAACACTCCTACTCATCCTGCAGAACCCAGCTCTGGAGAGAGAGACTGTAAGTAGCATGGGGTGGGGGTGTTGATAATGGACCACTGCTGCAGGCTGGGCTCTGGGGAGAAACAGATACACTGGCGCAGGTGGCAGAAACAGCACCCTTGAGGGAACCAGAGCAATGAGGAAGAGAAGGAGAATGCAGTAGAGAGACTGGGGTAGGGCCCAGGGTTGGCTGCAAGGAGGACTGTGTAGCAGGGGTAATGCTAGAGTCTGCTGGGGGTTCTGAACAAGAGAAATACCCCCCAGGAGACTGAGGTCCACATGGATCTTGGCAGGAAATGGAAGAGGATGATGAGTCAGGATGGAATGGCCTAGAAAAGAATCAGAGGATACAAACTAGCTGGGAAAGCAGGGAGCAAGGTACCAGAGGGCCACAGAGGGCATGCAGTCAATGTTATGCCCAGGTCCATACTGCCCAACCTTAAGGTTCAGGTGGAGGAGAGCAAAGAAGATGTGAATGGAGTAGGGCTGGGGTCAATCAGTTACCACGTATAGCAGCAGGGCAGTGGGGCAACAGGGCAGCAGGGCACAGGGCAACAGGGCAATGGGGCATCAGGGCAGTGGGGTAGGAGGCAGCAGCCATGTGTCACTTTAACAGAGATCTTGCCTATGGAAAGTGGGAATAGTAGATAGTTTGGCAAACTCCTTTCTTGAAATTACCTAGATCCTTATCTCGGCCTCTGTTTCATCCCTCTCATCCCAGCCACTCAGCTCTGGTTTAGGCCCCTCTAGCCACCCTCATTGGCTATCCTGGGAAAGATGTCTGCCCATGCCCATTCAGTGCACTAGTGGCTTTGGCCTCTCAGATCCAAAGAGCGGTCTTTCCTGCTGCCCCACCATAGAGATGTACCCCGGGAGCCAGAGACTCCAAATCCTCTCAGCATTTACCCTGCCTGTATACAACCTGGGACACAGCCCAGTCCTGAGTCTGAGTGATAGTAGGGGTTAGAAGTCTCCAGGGCCAGTGTATCTCTGGGTATGCCCTGTCATCCCAGGACCACCACATCTGCCATCTCAGTTTCCCAGCTCAGAGAGCTGTGAGCTCGCCCCTCTCACAGCACAGACTGCTTAGCAGCTCTCTTCTCCCCATCCACTGGGCCCAGCAGGGACCCTGGATCAGCAGTGCTGCTCACCACACTGGTGACCCTAATCCTATGTGCAGACAGGGCTAGTCCCAAAGCCTTCCCCTCACAAGAGGCCTTTGTCTGGCTGGTCTTCTGCCCACTCCCCCATCTTTCCTTGTCCTCTGCCAGGAAGGAAGTTTCCTGCAGAGCATCTCCTACTTCAGACTTCAGATCAGTAGCCCCATCCTGCAGTAAGAAGAAACTGGAAGGGCCAGATGTGGGCTCCCTGTTGTTGTCATGTCCTGATGCAGACCCTTGGGCTCATTCCTGCACTGTTCTAAGCCCACTCCTTGAACCTCTAGATGCTTTCCTTCCCAGAACAGATTTAAGAAGAGGTCATTCTTGACAGTCCTCAGCATCACAAGCCCATTGCAAACTCAAGGCCTAACGCTCATGTAGCCTCAAGCCTGACTCCTCCTGCCCATGTGACTTGCTAGGTTGTTGCTGTGCTCCTGAGCAGACATGATGGCAATCTCCCTTCATTCCTAAACTGACTTAGTTACTATTCAATTCCTGTGACACCACAACCAAGGCAACTTAGTAAAGACAGCATTTAATTTGGGTAATTTGGGTCTTACAGTTCCAGAGGGTTCGAGTCCATGACCATCATGGTGGAGAAATGGCAGAGGCAGGCATAGAATCGGAGCAATAGCTGAGAGCTTACATCTGATCCACAAGCACAAGGCAGAGAAAGAGAGAGCTAACTGGGAATGGTGTCTGATGCTTGTGGAGGTCAGAAGATGGTGTTGGATCCCCTGGAACTGGAAGTTCAGATGTTGTGAGCCATCATCATGGACATGTTGGAAATCAAATCCAGGTCTCCTGGAAGAGCAGCCAGTGCTTTTAACTGCTTAGCCATCTCTCCAGTCCCCTAAAAGTGCTTTTTAAAAATTCAGTGATGGGCTAGGGGATGTAGCTCAGCTAGCAATGTGCTTGCCTGATGTGCACAAAGTACTCGGTTAGATTTCCAGCAGTGCATAAAAACTGGTATGGTGGTACATGCCTGTAATCCCAGCACTTGGGGGTTGAAGGCAAAAGAATCAAGAGTTCAAGGCCATCCTTGGCTACAGATCAGGACTGAGGCCACCCTGGACTACAGGAAACTCTGTCTCAAAAGAGAAAGGAAGGAAGGAAGGAAAGAAGGAAGGAAGGAAGGAAGGAAAGTCAGTGAGAAGTGTGGTTATTTTGCATTTTTACAAATCTCTTTAGTGCCTAGCTTCATTAAGAACAGCTGATTCTTACAGCTGCTTCTGCAGTCTGTCATGAGATCTGATTTTTGCTGACCCTATGTGAAGAAAATCTGGTGTTTCCCAAATGTGGGGTAAGAAAACTGCAGGGTGTCTTCACTACCTTTTCTGCTAATCCTGGATGTTTTCCTTTGCTGTGGCTCCCAAAGTCAGCAAGTGGCGCTTTCCTCAACCCCAGCGGCAGTATGCTGTGCCAACCAGCCAGAGGACATTTTCAGGTACAATTACTGAAAACTGGTAAACTGATCTAGCTCTCCAAATGGCTGTCACCCACACAGGATTGTCTCACAACAGGCCTGTGACATTTGGAAAATTCTCATTTGCTCAGTGTTCAAATGGTGGCACACTCCAGTATCCGCTGAATCTTGAATGTGATGGTACCTCTGGCTTCACCAATAGACTAGTCTCTACACCACTGCCTGGAGCCGGTACATATTTTCCAGCATTTTAATTTCACTCAAAAACTGGTACTTTATCATTGGAACCCCAGGTCCAAGGGCAAACAGATCATGGGAGCTTGCTGGCTTCCAGCCTCACTAAGAAAAGATGAGCCTCGGGTTCGAAAAGACTGTGCTTTAAATAGGCAGAGTGAGAGAGGAGGACTCACACATACACAGGCACACAGATTCACACCCAGAGATACATACACATGTGCACAAAGTACAGCTGTGCACAGCCTGATGCACACTTTCCCTGTCTTTCTACCATCGTTGCAAACGTCAGCAGGACAAAAAGAGTAAATGGTGGCTTTGGGAATCTTTATTTGGTTTGTTCTGGGAGATTTGCTATGTAATCCTGGCTGACCTAGAACCACAGAGATGGGCCTGCCTCTGCCTCCGGAGGGCTAAAATCACAGATGTGAGCCACGTCCTGCTCCCTGTGATTTTTCTGAGTCTCGGGGCACTGATAGAGGCCTGCAGAGACCAGTGATAAAATCAAGGGCAAAGGGTAAAGAAAGATGGTGTGGGAAGCCAGGTGTGAGAAGGCATTGGAGTTCCAGCGTGCTGCTGAGCCTTAAGCACCCAGCCTCCAGACACTCAAAGCCCTAAAGCAGAAACACTTGCAGCTACTGAGAGTCCCCACATCCAAGGCCCAGCCAGGAGCCTCAAAAATAGAAGGTGATGCCCACTTCCAGAAGCTGTGGATTACAACAGTTGCCTTGACCCAATAATGGCTGGATAGATCCCAGGGCAACAAGCCCCATGTTCAAGCATGGGGACAGCAGCAATGGAGTGCCTTCCCAGCTGATTCCTATGTGGGCACAGGAGGACCACCCAGCTGAGAGGTGCCAGCTGAAAGCAGTCTGGTGTCAGGGAGGGTGTGATACTGGCCCTTTCAAACATTCTCTTTATGGCTCTTCTCAGTAATGTCTATTTCACGGATAGGTAAACTGAGGTTCAGAAAGAAAACGGATTCCCTTTCATCTCTCACAAGGAGGCGACAATAGAAAAGCCACCAGGTTCCTGAAGTGTTGTGCCCTGACCCTAACTGGGACTGGAATTGCTGGGGGGACAAAGGCCCCCAAGAAGGAAGCTCACAGTATTGCTTCTTAGATTGTCCATGTTCAGACCTTATTCCATGTCAGGCCCAGAGAGGGGTTTCACTGAGCACAGACTATTCTTAACTCACAACAGCTATGGGAGGAAGGGGTCTCAAGCTAAGGAAACAAAGACTCAGAAAAGTTAACTGGTTTACAGCTAAGTAACTAGTGACCAGCAGAACTAGGGAAGGACCTAGGTCTACTGACCCCCACACCACACCACACCTGCTGCCCGAGAGGAAGTAGCTTTGAGACAGTAGGGACAGAAAGGCCACCATTAGAAGGGACTAAAGTAAGGGAAAAGACTTTAGGAAAACCCCACCTTTCCTCTTGTCCTCAGAATCTTCGGTGCTTAGCTATAGATATCTACCAAGCTTCTTCATGCCTGTGGAATTTTACATATGCTGTTCCTTCTACCAGAATCAATGTTCCTAACACAGGAACACTTTATTTACTCTTTAAGGCTTAGCTCGTGTGCCTCTTCCTTCAGGAAGCCCTCCTGGACTAGAAGGTTCTTCCATAGGGTTCCATGGGCATGTTGATTCTGTTGAACTGTCACAATAGACCGAAGTTTGAGTTTCTTCAGCTAGGGACCCTGAAGGAAACCACTGGCTCTGTCCCCACTGGGGCTGCCTGAGAGAATTCCTGTGGGAGTGTGTTCTTCCCAGTTTTGACTTGGCTCCAATATTCCTGCAGCCAAGAGGACTGCAGTCCCATGGGGTTTAACAGCTAAGCCAAGTTCCGGGTCCCCACCTCTCCTGTCATGCATGTCTCCGGTGCTGCCAAGACGTGGGCAGAGACCTGGAAACCTCAGCCTGGTTCCTGGGGATATCAAAGAGGAGAATTCTGTCTCAACTGAACACTGCTAGGGGTGAGAGGGGAGGAGTGGCAGATGTGGGGAGTGTTGGCAGGCCTAGGAAGAAGTGTGCTCAGAGCCCCATGACCTGGAGGGGTGGGCACCTGAGGAGAAGCAAGGCATGAATCTCAGAGGCAGCTGAGGGTGGTGGAGGGGGGAGGCAGGAGGTTGTTCCCTGGAGAGCAGGGCCAGCAGCACTCATTTCTTCATCTCTCCTGCCTTCCTGTTTTCTTCTCCTTGGTCTTCACAAGCTTTCTGAAGAGTTAACCCTGGGTAGCACAGGAGCAGGGGCATAATGGGTCTGAAGTCACTGTTGAGGGTGTGGGGACAGAGACACTGCAGACATGGTACCTACTTCCCAACCCAGGAGGCCACTGCTCCAAGACAAGCTTTTGTTGATGGCTCAGAATAATTCATGAGATAAACCTGGAGCCCCGGGGTGGGAGACCCCAGACAAGGCTTGCCAGGGTCTTTCCAGCTCTCCCAAGCAAGGAGGCTTAACCCTAGAGCCAGATGCTTGGGCTTAGCTCCTTGGTTCTCCACTCTGACTCTCAGCCCACTGGGTAGCCCCCCAACACTAAGCAGGTGCCACCAAACACTCTCAGCCACTTCTAGAACATCCCAAGTTCAGCCACCACAGGGATCTGGCTAAGTTCATTTTGTTCATGACATCCTTTGGGAAAACAGGCTCCCAGCCTCCCATGACTAGCCCTTTGTGGGTAGCACCCACTCTGGCACTGGCCTCTGCCCACTTGCTATCGCATGCTGACCCTCTGACAGAGCACTAGCCGAGCCTCTGGCCTGCCTTTTCTCCTTCCCACAGTCTGGCTTGCATCCCTGGGACAGATCCAAGTTCCCGTATGCATGGTCAATCCCTGAGCTGGTACTGTTTTCCAGGGGTATCCAGGAGCAGCCTGGAGGAGGCTTCTAAGGACATGGAGCCATTGTACAGTCTGACTTCCCATGTCCTCTGTGAGAACCCTGGCTACATTCGGGCCTTCAGTCCTGCATCTGAGATTATTCATCTCTGGCATTCTGTTGGGATTGTTAGTTTCCACTTGAGAAAGAAAATGGAAAAAGAGAGGAGAATCATCTTGCTCACAGTCTTGTGGTTAAGAAGAGCCTTAAGGCGGGCTGCAAAACCAGGACCCAGACTCAATATCCCCAAGCCCTCCCTACCCAGGGACTGGTCTCATCTGAGCAGATCTCCTGCCTGCCAGTAGGGGGAGCTAGAGGTAGATGCAGGGGCGATGGGGCCACTATCCACACAGTGGCCAGTACTCCTTGGGTCTTGTGTACCTTGCTCCTACATTGATTTTCTTTTCTGACTAGAAGCTTGAGTCTTGCTGTTCCTTCAGACCCTAGAGGACAGTTTTCATATGGTCTCCTGTCTCTGCCCTGTTGCTTAGCCAGGCTCCATTTTAGCCAAGCCAACCTAGTAAACCTCTCTGTTGTTCCCTTTCCCAAGGCCCTCTGATTCCTCATCCCTCTTTCTAGAGACCACAGCCCACTGTCAGCCTAGGGACCAAATGAACTCTACCCCTCCCCCTCCAACCCGCTCTGGGTAAGCATGAAGCTGGGGTGGAGCCGATAAGCTGTGCACCAATTTGGGGGAGACACCCTACTGTCAGGTGAGCCACATGGCCAGGGCTTAGGGTTATATTGCTGCAATGAAACACCATGACCAAAAAGCAACCTGGGGAGGAAAGGGTTTATTTGGCTTACACTTCCACATTGTAGTCCATCATTGAAGGAAGCCAGGACAGGAACTCAAACAGGGCAGGAACCTTCAGGCAGGAGCTGATGCAGAGGACATGGAGGAATGCTGCATACTGGCTTGCTTTATTTACATGGCTTTGCTCAGCCTGCTTTCTCATAGAACCCAAGACCACCAGCCCAGGCACAGAACCAGCCACTACAGTATCTGTGTCTACCCAACAGTGACAGCCATTTATCCCTCCCAGGTCCTGAAAATCCTGAGGTGACTCTTGTGGGTTCTAAGCCTATGTCAGCATCCCATCCCCACACTGGACCCACTGTCCTCTTGCCGACCTTGAAATGAAAGGACCCAGAGCTCCAACTTTTTTGATGGAGGTAGAAGGTGGCAGCCGGAGAGTCTCAGGGCTCAGCCAGGTCGCCTCAGAGGGTGGGGCAGGAGCCGAGCAACAAATTGAGCGCTCAGACAAACAACAGCAAGGGCTGCTGTTGCAGAAGTCAGGACAGTTTGTTCCCACAGCAGGACCCCAGGGAGCCTGGCCTGGCCACACCTTAGTTACACTGTCCAGCTGCATCAGTGACTCCGCCACCCTGGCCCAGCTGTTTTTCTCCTGTGTAATGGGAGATGGAACAAGGCAGTTCTTGCCACTATTTGGTCCTATCCCTTACTCCGGGACTCTCCCAGGCTACTGGACAGGAAGAAACATCCCCTATTCCTTGACTCCTTCTGAGTGGGGCCATCACATCTGTGGGTGCTCATGGAGTAAGAAGGGTTCTGACCCAACCCTGTATCCCTTAGCTGCCACCCTCAGGGGGTCAGAACCAGCTCCTAGGCTGGGATGACAAGGCATCTATCATGAGAACCTCTGGTCCCTGGAACATCCACTGTGCCAGGCATATCCCAGTGTCTCTTGTGGAGTGGATCATTAAGAAATAGCCACAAATATTCTTAAAGATGGAACCTTGAGACTAGGGGAGAGTAAACCCCTAGGTCAAGGCCAAAGGACAAGGGTCACAACCAGCCACTAGCTCAGCCGCCCCAGCCCAGGTGCCATTGCATACAGAACAGAATCACATTCCTCCTGTACCCCACAAGTGTCTCAGGCTGAGCCCTCTCCTGCCTGCCAGTGGTTCCTTGGACATTGCAGGTGGAAAAATCAATTGTGGTGTTGGCTGAGCTGGAGTGGCTGGAAGACTTGGGTCTTTTTCTCCAAGTCCTGCAGTGCCAGGCCTGGCTGATAAACCTGGGAGGGAAAGAAGGAGGTGGGAGGCCTGCTCGAGCGTGGGAGTAGCCACATGGACCTGAAGGAGATGCTTCCCCCAGAAGCAGGGGGAGACTTGAGCAAGTCTCCAGCCCTGGCTGCTGCTGGCCTCTAGCCCCACAGTCAGGATGGTAGGGAGCTCCAAAATGCACCAGCTAATTTCTCTTCCAACAAATGGATGATGGGGCTTTTACTAAGCACCTACTGAGTGCCTGCCGCTTTGTTCTGGAACCGTGTTAAAGGCACAGGCCCCGGACTTGCTGCTTACATCTGGCACAAAGAAACAGTGAAGCCAGAAGTAACTGAACCGTGCTTGTTTCCAACACCCCAGAAATCCTCTCTGGACAGTAGAAGCCAAGACTCAGAGAGCATGTGCCACCACAGGAGCTCAGCAAGGTACCCAGAGTCAAACCCTGGCATTCAGCATCTCAGCAGGCTCTGGGCTCTTAGAGGCCATGCTGGTAACAAACGGTCTTGTTCAGTACCTGTAGTGCTCCAGACTGTTTCCATGCTCACGTGACCCTCCTTTGGGCCCTCAAGTAGGATTAACGCCAGAAAAATCGTATCTGAGGCTTCAGGTCGGGGACCAGCTGGCTGGGAAGGCATTGCTGGGACTCTGCTCCCAATCATGTGACCTCAGGGCCCATAGCTAAGCCCCAAATCTCCTCTGAAACCTACAACCATTTAGATCATGAGAGGTTGCTGTCTTGGCAGGGCACAGTAGGGTCAGGGCCCTGGCTGGGAGGGTGTATGGGGGGGATGGACTCTGCCTGCGAAGAGAACAGCTGGGAGCTGGACCTTGGCTGACATCATCTTCTCTTTTACAATGGTATGTTATTTATCTAGCTCAGCCACACATGTGAAGTCCCTAGATAATTCTGACCCCATCTTCTAAGCAACAGCCCTGTTATAATTTAAGAATTGCAAGAGGAAGCAAAGCCAATGCAGTGTCTCTTCTGTATTTCTAAAGAATTTAATCACAGCTGACACTTGGCCAGGCCCCTGCATGGGACAGCAGGGGCTCCATGTAGTTAAATAGCAGAGACTCACACACCTACATAGATGGCCCTGGCATTGGCCAGCTTGTGGTATTATCGAGGTGGTACATGGAGATTATCACCTGTTCCCAGCTGGGTTCTTGTCCAGGTCTCCTCCCAGAATGCAGTGGGCAGACATCATCGAGTGAGCCCACAGGAGATACTTATTCAGGATCAATAACCTTAACCGAGGTAAAGGAACTTAAGACAGATTGTCTCCCAGACAAAGTGACAGGTGGTCTAAGACATCTGAAAGCTGGAAACTGAAACAGGGGGTTTCAGAGGCCATGGAGGAATGCCCCCCTGCAGGCCCAGCTCTAGAAGATAGTTCTATGGATCTTTCTGCCCAAGGCAGAGGCCTCAGGTGTTTGTGTGCACCTTTAGGTGGAGGGCTCTATCTCTTAAGAGTCCATCTCAGGCAAATCCCCTCTTTACCCTTGGTTGGATTCTGATGCCCTGATTGGCTGACTGTAGCCATGGGAAGAGAGTGAAAATGAACCCCATTTGGAGAAGAGCTGCCAGTCCTGGTAGGGAAGAGGAAGCACACACACCCCATCCCTGGAGCATAGGGATCCTCCCTGGAGCACAAGTGGTGCTCCCACCATGAAGCACACCAAAACGTGCTAAATGCTCACAATCAGGCTCGCCAGTCTGTCTGGATACTTATTAAAATGTTTACCACAGTTCCCTGGGCCTGCCACTTCCTTGCTTTGTTCAGCCAGGGCTGGAAGCTGCACTAACAGCTATCAGCAGAATGCTTTCAAGGGCTTGGCCTGTTGGCTGTCAGAAGACTGGCTCTATTCTGGAGCCCCACATATACCTAACATTAAGGCAGAATGCCCAAAGCTAAGCAGCTTTATAAAGAAAAGAGCTCTATTAGGGTCGCAATCCTGAAGTGTTGGGATGACTGAGGACAAGAAGGAGAGGGCACACCACCCTGACAGGCAGCCAAGGGGGTGATTCAGGAGACAGGTTCTTGAAAGAACCATTTGGGGGTCCCATAAGATCTACCCCAGTTGCTTCTGAGGGCAGCATCTCCAGGAATCCCAGCTTCCCCTGCTGAGATACTACCTTACAAAGGTCCTACCATAGCCATACAGCCAGCTAAGCACCAGGCCTCCTATACAGGAGCCCTTGGTTTCTCAACCTGTGGGTCCCAACCCCTTGAGGGTCAGATTGACCCTTTCATGGTGGTCATCTAAGACCATAGGAAAACACAGATATATTTACATTAAGGTTCAAAACAGTAGCTAAATCACAGTTAGGAGTAGCGATAAAAATAATTGTATAGTTGGGGTCACCATAACATGAGGAACTGTATTAAAGGGTCACAGCATTGGGAACATTGAGGACCGCTGCCTTGGAAAATGAATGCCACATCCAAACCACAGCAGTCCTGTCTGCTGTCCGGTCACTGGAGCCCTGGGGTCTGAGAGACTGTCCATTGCTACTGTTGCACTGTTAATTCTTTGCCCTGGAAAGCAGAGCTCCAGCGGGAAGCACCTGGGGTGACTGGAGGGTCAACATCTCCACTGTGAGCAGAGTTAACAGCAGAGGGTGTTTATCACTCGAATAAACCCTGGCAAGTACTTATCAAGCTAGGGAGCTCTGGGGACCATACAATGATTGAATCTGCAGGCTGCACCGGCATGGCTGTCAGCCTGCACAGCAGTTTTGGGACAGGTAGTGAAGGCTTCCTTAAGACACTTACCTAACCTCTCCTGGAACGCTGTGCTAGTCACGAATCTATTATGCCTCCTGGGTAATAGCAGCTTCTAGAGTTGTGCAGTGTGTAACCCATGCAGCTGTTCACAGCAGCTGATCTTGACACCACCAGGGTCCCCTTTCTCCTTGCCTTTCATACCAAAGACAGACTTTCTCTCTGTGGAAGGAATTGCGGTTGTTCTAAATGTAGTAACTCTATAGACAAGGTCCCTTCTCCCATCCAGAAATGAAGATTTATAAGGACTCTGGTCCAGTCCATGTATCTCTAAACTGTAATCAAGGAGCATGTATCAGTCACACTGGGCAAGATTATGCTATGTAACAAGTTCCTTTCCTGTCCCTGGATTCAAACTGGACTCAGGAGGAAGGCTTCCTCATCCTGGGATCTCAGAGACCCACAGTGCCCAGCACTGCTGCCTGAATTGTGTTCCCAGCACTGTGCAGGGGGAACGTGCAGGACTGGCCACCAGCTCTTAAAGTGTCCACAGGGAATTACTCAAACCACTGAGCTCACAATCCATAAAACAAGTGTCCTGCCACATCAGACCAGTCTTGAACTACACCATGCTTCTGTGACACCAAGAGTGGCTGGGGCTGGGACCAAACTGGGACTCCAGAGAGAAACTTCCTCAAGGAAGGGACAAGGTGCCAGCTGGCCCCAGACAACTGCTCAGGCCAGCAGCCAAGGGTCAGTCAGCCTGGAGGAGAGACATCACGGAATAGCTCCCCAGCCTCTGGACCTTGTGACCAGCTGGACTCCCAAGGGACCCAAAGGGACGAGAATTCCTAGGCGGGAACAAACACACACCCCAGCCAAGGAGCAGTGTAGACGTAGCCCTCTGGCCCCTCTAGATACTTTAGATATGGAGCCCAGGTTTGACTCTCACCTCTGGTTCTTGGGTGGCTGTGAATGACAGCAGGGTTTAGGCATAAGGAATAATCATTAGCTTAGCATCCCTCAGGTGGCTTTTCCTGATCAGGCTTGGACCAGCCAAGCAACCTGTTCAACCTTATTATACCCACTGAGAAACTGGGCAAAGATCTGGAGCACCCCTGAGCCAAAGGGGCCACCTTTGAAGCATCTGCCCTCCCAAGGCACTCTTGGGGTTCTGGGGCCTTGTGGCGGGGGGGGGGGGAAGCAGAGTTCCTTTAAGACAATGGTGGGCGTAACCATGATCAAGCAACTGGGGAGCAGATTGGGCGGCTGCCGGCTTGTGTTTAAGTACATTCCTAAGCTACGGAGGAAGAAATAAAAGTGGTCCTTGTCTGAGAGCCGAAGAGACAGCAATACTGTGGTGTAACTAGGACCAGATGGGCTCTGAGAATTTCCAAAGGCGTTTAGCATATTAGACAAAATAGCCTTGCAGACACACGCCATAACTGTGTCTGGCTGCCTGCATATCAGTTACGGAGACAACAGACAGACCAACAGGCTGTGTCTTGGCTGGAGAATGGAGGGGATCAGCCTCTGATTGGGCCCTGCCCATTCCCCTCTGCCCAGTGTGAGCCCCCTGGCCATGGCCCCCTCACCATAGCCTGAGAACAGCAGAGTCACAATTGTGAAGGGGCTGGAAAGGCTTTGGAAACTGCTTATAGCCAGATTGGTCCAAAGGCCCACATCCTCCACTGATATACTTATTGTGGCATGGGGAGTCTATGTTCTCCAGGGGAACTCTGAGGTAGAGCAAGCATAGCAGCTCTAAGACACCTGGGCTCTTCCACTCTGGCCAGAAGCCCATCCGTGGGTCAGAGCCCACCACTGAGCGGGCATAGGAATAAAAGCCCCTGACATCAGGGGTGCCTCAAAGCCAGACCACTGCATTTGTGATGATTTCCAGGCAGTGCTAGCTATAAGGATGGCCCTCCCACTCCAAACAGGATATTCTTGGTCCATACAGTAAGAACCGAGTCCTTGCAGTGTGGTGTGCCCAGGCGGCCATGAGGGAAAGCCCAGCCTCCGCTTCCCTGAATCAGCCTCCTGTTGTGTTTCTAGTGCCTGCTTGGGGCAAGGCTCCCTGTCTCTCTGGGTCTCAGGTCCCCATCTGCAGATTGTCCTCATTTGCTTTCTGTCACTACAATAAAACAACCTGAGGAAGAGGTTTATTTCAGCTTACAGGCCACACTCATCACCAAGGGAAGTCAGGACAGACACTCGAGGCAAGAACTAAAGCAGAGACCATGGAGGAATGCTGCCGACTGGCTTTCTCAGCCTGCTTTCTCATATGGTGTACGCCCACCTGCCCAGGAGTGGTGCCACACACAATAAGCTGGGCCCGCCCACACCTATAGGCCCGGGAAATTCATCTTCAGATCAGTCTGTTGGGGAAGACTCCTCAGTTGAGTGCCATCTCCCCGCGTGACTTTAGTTTGAACCAAGTTGACAAAAACTAACTAGCATAGAGGTTTAGGGTCTTGTCCTGTGCTTGAGTTGCTTCGGAAACGCAGCAGCTAGAGCCCTGCCCTCAAGAAATACAGAGCATAGTGGGAAGATAGATGCAGTCTATGGCCCAGTACCCAGCACAGGGCCTGGCATCTCTGTACTGAGAGGAGCGAGGGCCAGTGATTTACTGTCAGTGACCTAGGCTGTCCGTGACAGTAAGAGCTGGTGTCCAATGCAGTTTTGGTGCCCAAATGGGTTTGCTCACCCATCAACCTAGCACTTACATGACCCCATTTTACAAATGGGAAAAGTGAGGCACCAAGTGTTCTCTCACTTGTCTGAAGGACTTGAGCCTGCTGCCGCCCACCTGTCATACGCATCCGTTGCTCACCTGCTTCTGAAAGGGAGCCGCTGTCTTAGGACAAGCTGCTGTCTTGGGACAAGCGGTGTGAATGGTGGACTCTGAGTGGGGTGGAAGCGGCACCTGGGGTGAAGGACCTAGGCTGAAGCTTTGCCTGCCTGGTTTCTACCATCAAGTCACACCTGGAAATGAAGGTGCTAACACACCTATATAGGTAGGGACTGGAGTGGGGGTGGAGTGGGGACTGAGGCACAGACAGTGATGGCATTTGCTCACAGTGGTTAAAACCTGAATTCAAACTGGACGGTGGTAGCACACGCCTTTAATCCTAGCACTTGGGAGGCAGAGGCAAGCAGATCTCTGAGTTCAAGGCCAGCCTGGTCTACAGAGTGAGTTCCAGGACAGTCAGGGCTACAGAGAAACCCTGTCTGGGGAGGAGGGGCTGACTTCAAATCCGGGTATGATTTCAGACTCTAATTTCCCTGGGACCACTGAGACTACGGTATCCGGAAAGCGGCTGCCCACTGGGCCAAATGCAGAGACTGTTACTGTCACAACAGGGCTCCCCACTTTCCAGAGGCCAGAGGCCAGGCCCTTGTCCCCAGAGCTGACAGCCTTGCTAACTGCCCAGGCCTCACCCAGCCCCAGGTAAGTTTGAGGCAGGATCTTGACCTGCTCTGTAGCCTGCTGGGTGCCTAGGCTACCAACTGAGAAACAACTCTGCCAATTTCTACATTAAAGAAGTAGAGAGAAAGTAACCTTTCACACACGTTATGATGAAGACACCTCTGGGCACCCTGCAGCTGCCTACTTCATTTCTGGAAAAACATCTGGCTGACAGACAGTTCACTCTTTAGGAACTGGTGTGTTTTCCACACGAACCTTTCAAAAGTGGCAGCCCCCTGCACTCAGATTTGTAACTCCCAGTTCTCCCCAATGCCATCATGACATCCCCCCATCTGGTCTAGACTACAGGGGTGCTGCCACCTGCCTCTCTTATGATGCTGGTACGCTGGGAGATGGTGGGGTCGGAAGAGAGGGTATGAGAAGACTATATTTTGCCAGAGGACCAGCTGTGAACAGGGCACTACATTAGGGTCAGATAACAGGGGTCCATTCCTCTTCCCATGACGGTAACCATGAACCAGTTAACTTTATCTCTGTGTTCTTATCAAAATGGTGCAGATAAGGCTGGGGATGTGGAAGCAGGGTGGTGCCTTCATTCCTATCTTTGAACTCTCTAATAGGTCTATATAAGAATAGACTTGGTGGCCGGGTGTGGTGGCACACGCCTTTAATCCCAGCACTCGGGAGGCAGAGGCAGGCAGATTTCTGAGTTCGAGCCCAGCCTGGTCTACAAAGTGAGTTCCAGGACAGCCAGGACTACACAGAGAAACCCTGTCTCGGAAAAAAAAAAAAAAAAAAAAAGAATAGACTTGGTGTACCATTAGGGCCTCTATAGCTGGGCTCTACAGTTCCTACCCCATAGGAAGGAAGAGTTGACTCCAAGGGGGAGATCCCTTTTCTCAGTCTCACTGCCTGGTAGTCCTGTGCGTGTCTATGGCGATGAGGCCGAGGAAGCCACACATAGGCAGCACATACTTAGTGCCAGGCCCTGCTTGCCACCTGCATCGTCCTCGCAGGCACACACAGAGCTTCTGCAGCCCTGCCAGCTTAGAATGAAGACCCACCAAGTCGGCTGAAGAAGAGAGGCTTCGAGAGCCCTGGCCCCACCACCAGGACCAAGTCAACAGGACTTTGCAGGTCATAAGCGAGGCTCTAAACCTGCCCAACCCCTGGGCACAGAGGGCTCCACCTCACAAGCTGTGGTGGGGTGGGGGTGGGTGTCCCAGGATCTTACAGTCACATGTAGGCATGGCATCCAAACTGCTGTGAGCTGAGGGAGCCAAGGACTGATGGCTTTCCAGGTTCTCTCTCCCCAGGGCCCAGGGCCTCCAGCCAGTTTCCTTCACTCTTGACCAGCCTCTGCAAATGTCCACATTCTCCTAGGATTGCTTCCTTTTAAGTCCTTCTCTCACTCTCTCTTCCTCCCTCCCTCCCTCCCTCTCTCCTCTCTCTCTCTCTCTCTCTCTCTCTCTCTCTCTCTCTCTCTCTCTCAAAACTGAGCTCTTTTGTAGCCAAGGATGGTTTAGAACTCACCGTAAAGTCCAGGTTTACTTTGCATTGTCAAATAATCCTTCAGCCCCCCGAGTGCTGGACCTGTAACCCCAATGATTTTGTATTTTGTTTACTTCCAGACAAGCTCTCCTGTAGCCCAGCCTGGCTTCACACAAGCTTGGTTTGTAGCCCAGGATGATCTTGAACTTCTGGTGCTTCTGTCTCCAGCTTGAGTTCTGAGATTACAGGCATGTGCAACCATCCTCATTCTGTGCGATGCTGGGAATGGAGCCTAGGGACTCCACCAACTGAGCTTCACCCCAGCCCTCCCCTGGGATAATGATAAGACAGGTATGTCCATGGGCCTCACAGAGAAAGGAGCTTCAGTTGGGGAAATGCCTCCACGAAATCCAGCTGTAAGGCATTTTCTCAATTAGTGATCAAGCAGGAAAGGCCCTTTGTGGGTGGGAATTACCCTTTGTGGCTGGTAGTCTTGGGTTCTATAAGAAAGCAGGCTGAGCAAGCCAGTAAGAAACATCCCTCCATGGCTCTGCATCAGCTCTTGCTTCCTGACCTGCTTGAGTTCCAGTCCTGACTTCCTTCAGTGATGAACAGTAACGTGGAAGTGGAAGCTGAATAAACCCTTTCCTCCCCAACTTGCTTCTTGGTCATGATGTTTGTGCAGGAATAGAAACCCTGACTAAGACAGTTGGTAAATGCTGCTAGGTGCGGCAGAACTCATGCTGTGTCTTATGCAGAGGTATCTGGACAAGTCTTTTCATAGCTTCCATTACACGAATGAGATAGCTTGCAAACTACTTGAGCTGAGACTTTGGTTCTGATCCTCATTCTTCCACTTCAGCGCTTTTATCAAAGAGCTCTCTCCTTCCTACTCCCTTTTCTGTATCTATAAAATGGGTACACAATGGCTCTAACTCCAGAGTGCGAGGTGGCTGTTGAGGTTTGGTCTGTTGCTATGTATTGTAATGCTAAATTTAGTATCCCAAGGTCTAGTCACCTCAATATGAGTGAACTCTCACATATGTCAGCTTTTGTTGTGAAAACCTTGCTCCTTAATTTAAAGCCACTGGTTGAATAAAGATGCCACAGCCTGTAGCTGGGCAGAAGAGAGGTAGGCGGGGCTTTGGTTCCCAGGCTTGGGGGGCGTCTGAGGCAGAGTTGAGGAGGGGAGAGTAGGAAGAAGGAAGAAGGTGCCATGGAGTAGGTGAATCATGGGCACATGGCCATAAGGGCCAGCTTTTGGAGGAGAGGGCCAGGAGGAACATAGCAAGTAATATCTCGGGATTACTGAGAGGGATAGCACAGAGGGTTCATATCTGCCCAACTCTGGTGCTTTAAAGCTTATTATAAAGGTTTTGTGACTTTTATTTGGGAACTAAATGATCCAGGGTAAGCAGAAAGTAATTTGAATATGCTTGGGCCAGGGAGTGGCACTATTAGGTGTGGCCTTGTTGGAGGAAGTGTGTCACTGTACGAGTGGGTTTGAGACCCTCTTTAGCTGCCCTTGAAGGACAGCTTACTCCTGGCTGCCTTGAGATCTAGATGCAGAGCTCTTCGCTCCTTCTCCAGTGCCATGTCTGCTGGACACTGCCAGGCTTCCTGCCATGATGATAATGGACTGAACCTCTGAACCTATAAGCCTGCCCCAACTAAATGTTGTCCTTTATAAGAATTGCCTTGGTCATGGTGTCTCTCCACAGCAATGGAAACCCTAAGACACCTCCAAATAATTCTTACCACAACAGGAGGCTCTCAGGTAAATCCAGACATGACAGACTAGTGCCTGGCACCTTGTGCAGTTCTGTCAATGGCAGCCTCTGCCATGTGCTCACACCCTCCTGTCCCCTTAGCATTTCAACACAGATCACATCCACCTGTGCCATTGGGACACACGCACCCACCCACACACCCACACACCCACACACATAGTCACTCTGATAAGCTGACAAGTTTCTGTCGTCCCTACCTGCCTGGAGACCCACCTGGGACAACACATCCCCCTGTGTTCCAACTGCTTCACAGAGCTGTATGATCCCCCCCCCTCCAACCTACTGCCCTGGCTGGACTCCTCACTTTCCCAGATCCCAACCCCAGGTGATCTTATTGCCAAGACACCTACCATACCTCCTTTGACTGGTAAGTGCCCCACCCCCAGCCCTGTACCCCACCCCAAGCCCTGCACCCCAGCAAAGGATGAGCCTCACACTTGCACAGCTGATAGAACAGGGTTGCAACCTTGCTCATTACTCAGAGACTTGTGTTGATCAGGGGCAAACTCCTCATCCTCCTTCTGGGGCCTCAGTTTCCTTATCTGCTAAAATGGGAATTGTGCTATCCTCAGACCCTTGACGATGGAAAGCAACAACAACCACCACCACTCATCTTGGGCAGCCGCCCTGGTTAAGTGTCTGGATTGGTGAATTTTGAATCTTTATTTCCAGTGGTCCTCAGGAGGCAGGTCTGTCTACCTCAGAACACACAGCAACAGCCTGGAGCCTGAATGGCACTCAGACAAACTCCACAATGACAAAACTGTGCTGTCACCACTCCCCAATGTCCTGGGAGGTACCTCCAGTTAGAAGCAGAGAGGCCATGGCAGAGAGGTGTGGCGCTGCACTATTAGTACTGTGGGGTTTGGTCCAGGTCAGTGGTTTAGACAACTGGTGACTCTGGCATCCTCCCGACTCCAGCAGAGGGAGTATGAAGGACACTATGAAGGCTGTGGGAATACCCCACATGGTAATGAATATGAGTCCTGTAGTTGGGGCAGATCCAGGGCAGGAGGAAACCCAGCTGGCCCACATCCTCTTACCCCTGTGCCTTTGGTTATGCTGCCAATCTCTGGCTAGGGGTGGCTGCTTTCCTGCCTACATCACGGAGGGCCCTAGCTGTCCCTTCAGGGTTGAATGGCCAGAGGGCAGGTAGACCTTGGGGCCACAGACAAAGATGAAAATTGGGCACTTTGGGTGAGCCCAATGGAGATTGTAGCTCACTTAAGGTCTGTGGGGCCACTGTACCTAGATGTTACCTTCGCTGCCCTCCCTCTAGCAAGCCCCACCTAGGACTAGCTTGGCCACCAGCCTCCATCTCATTCCTGTCTGCAGGGCCTTGCTGTCTCTCCATCCTGGTCAGCAGACCCTTAAAAACTCCAGTTTGGAGGGTCACTCCTGAGCTAAACACTCATCCCAAACGTGTTTCCATGCTGAACAGAGGAGATAAGTTGGGGGCCTTGGGCATCCTCAATATTCAACCCCATCATCATAGGGGGGCTTGGAAAAACAGGTCTGTCTGGACCTTGACTTATTGAGGGGAACCCAAACAGGAGAATCCCAGCTTCCTTCCTTAGGCCTTCAAATCCATACCAGGACTACTACCTGTTAGCTGAGAACCCAGTGCCCCCTGGAGGCTGGCTATGGAAACTTTCCTCAGACCCACGGGCACCAACGTCCAGAGGGACCTCCCCAGACTGAAGTGAGGAAGTAAGCCAACCAGGTCAGGGAGGGCCCTTCTTCTGGCTAATATGGACTGCAAACGACTCTACTCCAGAGGCCCCTCCCTGTGGCTGGAGCTAAACTGTCCTCCCTGACTCTTGATGGCCTGCCTGCTTCCCACATGGGCTCCTCCCTGGGACTCAGCTCTTCCACCCCAAGGCCCAGAGACCCTTGGGCACCTGGTGGGGAGTGGAGGAGCGGCCAGCAAGGCTGGCTCCTGCTCTTCCTGCCCCTCCACGCTCACTGGCAGCTGTCTTCACAGCAACAAACACAGGCGGGTGGGCGGGTGGATGGGGTGGGGGGCAGGTATGACAATGTTCTGTGAGTAGCCGTCAAGGCACAGCACAGGAAAGCAGGGGGATGCCCGAGTTCTGTGCCGAGACGCAGGGAAACTCAGGCCCAATGAGCCCCAGGTCATGCAAGTTGAGGATGGAGTCGGCGATAATACGGGCTGTGCGCTTCTGGTACCCACCCGAGGTCACCATGAGGATGGGTATATCGTGGGCTCGGACCACGCGGAAAACCACTTCATCCCTCTTCACAATGCCCTGTGGGAAGACAGGGAGGGTGAATTCAGATAGGCCCGAGTTCCCGTGGTATCAAAAAGTACTACTGCAAGTCTAGCCCTGACGTGGACTGCTGTTGCTTTTGGCATCTCCTCCAGACATAAGGCTGCCCATATTTTCTAATTTTTCTTTAATTTTTTTTCGGTTTTTCTTCCGAGACAGGGTTTCTCTGGGTAGCCCTGACTGTCCTGGAACTCACTTTGTAGACCAGGCTGGCCTCGAACTCAGAAATCCGCCTGCCTCTGCCTCCCAAGTGCTGGGATTAAAGGCATGCGCCACCACCGCCCGGCCATATTTTCTAATTTTGCCAACCATCAGAGCACGGCTTTCCTGCTCTACACGGGCCAGGACACACAGCTTGGCAGATAGACAAATTCCTAAAAATGACCCCCCTGGGGGCATGATGTGCCCCTGGGCTGATAGATACATGTCCTAGGTGGCCCTAGGGTCCCTATGGCTTGAATATGAAATGTCCCCCACAGGGTCACACGTGTTTGAACACTTGCTCCCTGGCTGGTGGTGCTGTCTGGGAAGATCCTAGATCTTTTTGGCAGAGCCTGCTAGAAAGTACATCACGTTTTATACCTAGGCCCCACTTCCTGTTCTCTTTCTGCTTCCTGTGTACAGACCAAATATGGTCTCTCTGCTTCCTGCCTACCCCACCAGGCCCATGTCCCTGCTACTATGTCTTCCCTGCCGTGAATAATTCCACTCCTTCAGGAACTGTGAGTTAAAATGAGCCCTTTGCTCCGAGCTGCCACGATTAGCAGAGGACTCTCTTCCAGCAATAGAAAGATGACTGACATGTGGTCGGACTGTGGCCAGGCTACATGCAAATCCCCAGGTGACCCCTGTGCTAGGACATACCGCTGGGCTGATGGACAGCCCCCCGAGGCGGTCTCCCTCCAGCACGTCCGTGCCCGCGTTGTACACCACCACGTCAGGCAGGTGCTCCTGGAGGGACCTCCTGACATTCCTCTCCACCTTCTCCAGATATTCCTCATCTTCTGTGCCCCACTCCAATTCCACCTTCCGCCTGATGGCCTCTGGGAGGGAGACACAAACAGTCCGGAGTACAAAGCGGGGAAACTGAGGCAGAGGATGGCATCGATGCGGGGACTTTTCGAAACCCGCAACAGGACTGACTCCATCTCAGCCTGGCCTCTCCCTGCATCAAAGCTGAGTGGCGAAGGGGCATCCATGGGAGGACAGATGATTAAAGCTGAAACTTTATCCCTGAGGGCCTAAGGACCCTATCCTTGAGACCTACCAACACTGAACACCCCACATATCCAAGCCCAGGCTCTAAATAGTTCAGTCAGCTTAGGCAGAGTCAGCAGTGGCCAACCTCACCACCTGTGCCTACACGGCCCTGCCATGTTTTCATCAGGAGGTCCATCTGTTGAAGGCTTGGTTCCCAGCCCATGGTACTACTGTATGATGCTGCTACTGATGACTGGACCTTTAAGAGGTGGAGCCACTTAAGAGGTGGAGAAAGTGATGCAACTTGACAGTGATATATCAAGACCATGCCCCGAATGTGTCTCTGCCTCCGGTCATCATGAGATGAGAAGGTTTCCTACCAACATGTAGCTGTGGTACCCTGTAACATGATAAGCCGAGTGCAACAGGACCTACTGAACAGAGACCGGAACCTTAAAGCCATGGGCCAAGGCAAACTCTCCTCCTCTCAAGTTGTCAGCCAGCTCCAATCTAAGGCTGCTGCTGACCTCAGTAGTGATTCCATGGTACTGGCTTCTTCAAAAGAATCCTACATACTCTGTCAGAGAGACAGAAAGCTGACTGAGACCCTACTGCCAGTGGGGCAGGCGAGTTGCTGATTTCAAACTTGGTCTCAGAGCCTCTGGGTTATGCTTGAGTCCATTTCTGCTGGTTTGTTTTTAAACATTTTATTATATTTTAATTTGCTTTGTATTTTAATTATACATATATGGGAGTGTGTTTATTAATACAGTGCCTGCAGAGACCAGAAGAGGGTATCAGATCCCCTGGAGCTGGAATCATAGGTGGTTTTGGGCCACCTGATATGGGAGCTGGGACTTAAACTCAGCTACTTTTAAACTGAGCATTTTTCCCCCAGCCTTCATTTTTGGCACGAGGTTATGGAGTATCGCTGTGACAGATTTTAGGACTATTATGTTAACATTTGAAGTTGGGGGTGGAAAAGCCACTGAGTGTGGAGAACCTGGAAGATAAAAACATTGAAAGCAGTGCAGACAATGTAGGCCTGGGCTGTGACGTTTCATGGGGAATCTTAGGCTCTATCAATGGCCACTCGCGTGCTGTTCTGTATTGAGAACCTGTGGTTCTGGTAAGCTGAGGGGAAGAGTCAGCTGTGACTAACAAGAGGCCAATGACACTGAAATAAAACTCTTGTTTTTCTGGGACATCTGACACTAGTCAGGTGGGACTGAGAATTAGTGATCATTAAGAAAAGACCAGCATTGTTAAGGCAAAATTCTGGCAAGTGTCTCCTCAGGGCCAACACACAGGCAAGGATGCAGAGGAGGCCAAGAACATTTGCTGTGCTGGAAGCCAAGTTCTGTAATGTGTAAGAGTCTCCCACATGGTACTGGTTTTGAAGGTATGAAGGGGATATGGAGAAAAGTTGAGGCTTGACACCCAGTGGTGGGATTAGAGACCCTAAGAGAGGACAGGGAGGCGATTAGCAAAGGTGCACCCACTATAGACTCCAGAAATGTGAAGATCCTAGTACCATGGGATGACCAGCAAGGTCAGCAACAGCTGTGAAGTGGAGTTGGCATGAGCCTAGGACACAAGATATACTGCAGAGGCTGGGAATGGGAAATGGAGCAGGCCCATCACAGCCCAGAGAATCGTGGGTGGGTCCCAGATGTTGAGCACTGGACTTTTTACACTGTTGCTTTGGTTAGATTGTGATTGTGCACTGGCTCTGGTTCTTCCTGCGAAGAGTTTTTTAAAAGTGTTTATTCTGATCTTGTAAGAACCCCGTTATCAGACTTTGGATATTTTAGAGAAACTTTGAACTTTGAAAGATATTTTAAATGTTTTAAAGAGACTGGACTTTTATAGTACTTTTATAGTGATTTTTAAAGACTAGAACTTTTAAAGGTTGGAATGTTTGATACTGTGAATCAAACATACCATCCTGGGGACAAATGGGAGAGGAAGGCTATGGTTGAATAGTAATTTTTGTCCATTACATTGACAACAAGGGGGGCAACTGTGTTGTATTTTATGGGTGGTATCACCCCTGGGTAGGTGGTCCTAGGGTTTAAGAAAAGAAACTGAGCATGTCAGGAGGAGCCAGCCAGTGAGCAGCATTCTTTTACGGCTTCTGCTTCACTTCTTACCAAGTTCCTTCCCTGACTCCCCTCATAATGAACTATATCTAGGCCATAAGCTGAAATAAACTTTTTCTTCCTCAGGTTGCTTTTAGTCATGGTGTTTCATCACAGCAATAGAAATCTAACCAAGGCACAAATCCTTTCTTCTGCCATCTTTATGTTTTCTATTGCAACCTTGCTCTGTGTCTGTCTGTCTGTCTGTCTGTCTGTCTGTCTGTCTCTCTCTCTCTCTCTCTCTCTCCCTCTCCCTCTCCCTCTCCCTCTCCCTCTCCCTCTCCCTCTCTCCCTCTCCCTCTCCCTCTCCCTCTCCCTCTCCCTCTCCCTCCCTCCCTCCCTCCCTCTGAGGTCCAGTGACTCCCTTAGGTCCCCATGTGCTCGTGGGTATAGCAGGAGCACTTGGTGGGAACACTACAGATAAAGGAGTGGCATAGCCATACCCACCAGGTACACACTGAGGACAGAGGTTGGGATAAACTTACCTTTAGCAAAGCGATCCCCAGGGTAGATGTGGCGGTTGTAAACATCCATGATGTATACTCGCTTGTCACCCATGAAGTCTCGCTCATGCCCATTGCCCTATGCACAGACACAACTGTCACTGCAGGTAGCTGCTCTCAGGATGGGGCAGGGGCTGGGGGTGGGGAACCCTAACCACCACTGGAACTGCCTCCTGCTCTGTCAGGTGGCTTGACCTTAGGGATCTAGTGTCACACAGCTGACAAGCAGCAGAGCCAGGCACGCTCCAGACATGACCCCATAGCCTCTTCCAGAACCTGCAGTGTGGCCAACCCTGTCTCTCACCCTCTCTGCGAAACAGGGCAAGATCTGGCCTTGCTTGGTACCCTCTTGGCGCTGCAGGGGCATCGGTGGGATTGGGACATGGAGAACAAACTGCAAAAGGTTGTATATGTGAGACTTGGTTTACCTGGAGCTGAGTAAGGGGACAGAGTAGTTGAGCCTTATGAAGAGCTCCTGCCTGGTATATGAGTGGTCAGCAGGAGGCAGTGAGACCAAGGGTCTCAAGGACAGAGCTGAGCTACCAGGGACATGGGAAGGCGAGTCTCTCACCAAAGGAAGGCTCTGGAGCCTGGGCTCCTGCAGAGTGCTCACCTGGTGGGCATCGAGATCAATGATGGTGGCTCTGGAGATGCCTTCCACGCGTTCAAACAGGAACTGACAGGGAGGGAAGATGTGTGAGGACCTGACAGGTCAGAGGACCCAACCCTTTGGGGACTAAGGGAAGGGGTTGAGGGGTCAGGAGGACAATGGATAAGACATCACTTTCCCAGGTGTGCTGGGGTGCTAGGAGAAATTCGGGGAGCAGTGGAGGGTGGGGAGGGGAGGGAAGGCTGGGGGCAGGGAGTGTATACTATGGCCTGAAGGTTAAGTGATCAGGTTGTGGGTCCCCTGGGGAATGTGGGGTTGATGATTAGCCCCACAGTGTTAGAATTTAACTCCCCAAGCTTTGCTTCATTCTATAATGCTAAATCCTGATGCCTCTTCCTCCACTAGGAGACCCCTTCCCTGCTCCCCTCTAAGTTCTAACAGCCAGGTCTGCTGACAGCCTGTCTACATGCCTGTAAGAACAGAGGCTCCATCAGCCTGGCACCCAGCATGAGACTCGGCAGAGAGCACATTGGGGGCTCAGGGGTCCCACAGACCCACAGAGTGGGCAAGCTCCCTTCACTCAGCTTCCTTAGAGTGAGGCTCAGGGTTCAGTGAGGGAGGAGCAAGTGAAGGAGCTGGGTCCAGATTAGGACATGAAATCGACACCAGCTATGCAGAGCTCTGCTGTCACCAGGATCCTAACTTGTCCCTGCCTCACTCCTGTCCACTTCAGCCACACCCTTCTTCATACCCAAGGTCCTGAAACCTGCCTGTCCCTCTAACCACACCTACTCCTAGCACTGGGGAGGCTGTGATGGCTCCCCCCTGCCACAGACACCTTCTAGTGGCTGGAATGTGCCAGGTCCAGTTTGGCCAGGAAGACCCTCCCCACTGTGAGCCCACCTCCCTCCCCTAGAGTGTGTGGTAAGCTATGGGGTGATGCGGTCTTTAGAGGTAAGGTACCACAGGTTCAGAGACACACCTTGATAGCCAGTGTGATGTCTGCATAGGCACAGAAGCCCCCACCACGGTCACTGGAGCAGTGGTGGAAGCCACCACCTGCAGAAAGCCAGACAGTGGTGTTGGTCAGAACCAGGTCTAGGTGCTCCTCCCTACCAAACCCCTCCTGTTGGAATTCCAGGTTGGCCAAGTGAACAGAACACCTGGGCATGTCATCAAATCCAGGCCAAGAGGTAGCTCGACGCCATAACCACCTCACCCCACAGTAAAAGACACTTTTCAGGGAAACCCAGCCATGTCCGTGGCCAGCTGAGCTGCCCTGGGGTTCCCACACCAGGAAAGGAGCAGCATTAGCAGGCTTGCTTTGGACCCAGATTTTCCCTGTAGTGGACAGAGATGACTAGGAACAGTACCCTATGCTGACCACAGCTATCCATGCCATGCCAAACTCTGAGACATAGTCTGCATGTAGTTTTTGCTTTGGACCAGAGGGCTGCTGTTGCCTGTCTTCTGCTAAAATGGCTAGTAAGCTGCTACTGCTCCCGTATCCCTGGAGACCCTGGGTTATAAGAACCTTCTGAAATGGAGGTCCAAAACTATCCCCACCCTGACAGTGTGAGGTTGGGGCTGTGCAGATAAAGAACTTGCCTCTTCCAATCACTGGGGACCCCTAACAGGGCACCCAGCTTGCCTCTCTATAGGCCAGAAGAGAATTCCATCTTCACTAGTACCTTTTACAGGTGGCTCAGAGAGGACCAACAACATGCCCAGAAAATATAACAAGAAAACAGTTAGCAGCACCATTAGTGAAATCCAGGCTTCATTAGGACCTAGAGGCTCAGTTAACCAGGCCCTAGTTTCCATGACAGGACTATCACTGAGGTCCTCCATGAACCAGGAACTATGCTACAGACACACACGGCATAAATTACCCATGTGCCTATGTAACTGGGTATCCTAATACCATGGCTATGCCAGGTCTAATTGGGTACCTGGCAATGCAAGCAGGAAGAGTCATGGCCCCTGGCCATGTGGAGTTCACAAAAAGGGATCCTCTAGGGTCCTGCACAAGCCAGCAGCTTCTTCATATGACAACTACGCAACAGCAAAGGAAAGGCTGCTAGGAAAAAGGTTCTTCAACTGTCAAGGACTGTGAAGACAGACTGCAGAGACCACACAGAACCAGAAAGCACTGGTCCCCAGAACCCCTGATGTGGCACTTAGCCTGGGCCTATCCCCTCGTCCATGACCAAGCCCTGTCCACTGGCCTAGTCCCCAGAAAGATGGACCCTTTCAGGAGAGGCACGTGGAGGCAACTAATTCCACACAGACATGCCCAGGAACCTACCTGAGGGACGGCACAGGCTCTCTGGGTGGAAGAGAACTCCCTGTCATTGGAAATATATAAATGTTGGGTGGGGACATTCTCACAACAAATATCTCACAGAGGATAGAGGTACCCGTGGGGCCTACACAGGAACAAAAAGGCTGTATACTACTCCAGGCTACTCGGCTGGCTCTGAGGGCTTTCCTGTCCCTCTGTCCCCACACCCTTTCCACCTCCACCAGGACAGCCAGACATTCTGAAGCTCCAGCACTCACCAACATTGATGGCCCAGCCTCGCTCCACAGCCAGCTTCCCTGCCTTTGGAGACAAGCAGAGGGTAGGAGTTCAAGCCTCATCCTGAGGCAGACATGTACACATTCAGTATAAGCTCTGGGGCAGGAATAGGCCACAGGTAGAATGAGGCAGCACCTCGCTCCTCAACAGACCAGTGGCAACCAGGGGGAAAACCCAACTGCCCAAGTGGGGAAGGGTCAGGAGTAGCCCTCCCAGTTTTACGGGGAAAACAACCAGATATTCAAGTGAGGTGAGCTGAGGATTCACATGGCTTTCTGAATGCAAAAGAGATAGTCTGCTTGTGGAAATACCGCAAGCTGGTGGGCGCAATCCTGCAGGCATTTGGGGGAATGGCAATACAAAACTTGGTAGTGCCAGAGTGCTGTGACCATGGCTGGGACAGACCTCATTGATTCTGACACAAAGTGTGCCCACACTACCAGACCCCCAGCAGTGAGTAGCACTACTGTAGAATATATGTTTGCTGGGTTGCAAATGCAGTAACTCAAATTGTTATTGGATGGGACAAGTCCCTACAGGGCAAAGTGGCGTAGGGGCCTAGAGCTGCACACCCCACCCTGCCTACCATGATGGTGCCTCCAGTCTGGGTCCGCAGGGGCCTCAGCACCTTCCTCTGCACAAGGAAGTTGGGAAGAAAGATGACCGGGGGGATCTCAGTGATGGTAGCCACCACAAAGGACCACTGTGGAAAGAGACATGGAAGTCAAACTTGATGCCAAGGCCTGGGCATGGTGGCTCCCCTCTCGTTCTTGGGAAGTGACAGCTGGGGGCCACCTTTGAGTCCTAGCTTTGTTCTTGGGAAGTGACAGCTGGGGGCCACCTTTGAGTCCTAGCTTTGTGCTTGGGCACAGTGAAGTTGATGGCAGCCTTCTGAGGCACTCTTCTGCCCTCTTGTGTCTAGAATAAGTACTGCAGGCTGTGCTGAGACTGCTCCCCACAGCCAGAGCCTTGTCTCTGAGGCCAAGTGTCGGTCAGCATGAGACAGTCAGGTAGGCTTGGGGTCCTGACCTGTGCTGGGACACTTGAAGACAAGGCTAACAAGCCAGAAGGTGCTATGAATGACAGAGAAGTACCAGTCTTCTCGGGAAGGGAGAGGGCCTCGTGGAGAAGGCAATGCTTACAAAAGGTAAACAGTGAACCAGAGTCCCCCAGATGCAGGCTTTAGGCCAAAGACGCAATGTAGGGCAAGGGATTGAGCTCAGGAATGTCAGAAGCTAGACAGGGCAGGGAAAGGAAGCATTCTGTGGTCTTCTGCGGTTCAGGACCTGGTCTGCTAGCAAAGGTTCACACCATACTGTCAGGGCAGTATAGAGGAAGAAGAAGGAAAGCCAGAACTAAAAACTAAAATAACAGGGACTCCCTGAGCCCCATCTCCATCTGATGTGAGTATTTTGTTATTTTCCCTGCATTTCCAATCTTGACTCTGTTCCTTTCTGCTCAGTTCTGCAGAGGCAGGTTTTGATGTATCTAGCTCCCTCTGCTGCCCCTTGCTCTTTTTGTTGGAGACATCAATATTTCTACATATCCCTGGATGATCTGGTACTATGTAGACCAGATTGACCTCCAACTCAGAGACATCGGCCTTTGCCTCCTGAATGCTGTGATTAAATTATGCACTACATTTATACCCTGCCAGTTCTACCTTTATAGAGAGCGGTTCCATGCTCTCACCAGGGGACTGCTTCTTGGACAAGATCCATGAGGACTCCAGGCCCGTGTGTAAATGGAATCATATTTCCATGGAACCTGAGCACATCCTCCTGCATATATCATGCATACATTGCTTATAGCATGGGACAGATTACCACACTGAGAGAAGTTTATGCCACAGTTTAGGGAGCAATACAAGAAATGTGTATGTTAAGATGGATGCATTATTGATTTAAGAATATTCTCCCTCTGGTTGGTTAGACCTGAGAACAAAGGGCCCAAATATATAAGCCTGTACTTATGAGCCGGTTAGACCTGAGAACAAAGGGCCCAAATATATAAGCCTGTACTTATGAGCCAGTCTTGAGCTAAAGGTAGTGTGGTAGTACATGCCTGTCATCCCACCTTGGGACGTGGAGGCCGATGACTTTGGAGTCTAAGGCCAGCCCTGGCTACACAAGACCCTGCCTCAAAGAAACAAAACAAACAAAACATGTGTGTTTAATGAGAATTCCATGCCTCAGTTACTTCAGGCATATTTCAAGTGCTGGCCAGACACTGAGGCTGGTGGTTGGATGGAGCTGAACTAGGATGTGCCACGACAGCTTTGTCAGGCAGCACTGCTCTGGGGGGGGGGGGGGAACTGTTGGTCATCAAATAAAACACTGGTGCAAGGTAGGAGTGGGTTGTGACTAGACTCTGGAGGAAGAGGAAGAAAGGGATTTGGCAGGGTGGTCCATAGGGCATGGTAATTACAGTGGTCAGAGAGAATGAATGTATGGCCTCACAGTGGCACAGGCCAGGGTAGTTACAGTTACAGTAGTCAGAGGGAGCTGATGTAGGGCCTCACAGTGACACTGATACTGGAGGGTGAAAAGCAGAAGACAGAGCAGCTGAGAAGGCCCCCCCTCTGTGTGTGGGAGGGGTGGGGGGACAACAAGGGACAGATAAAGATTATCTGGGATGTGCAGCAGGTTGCCAGGGGACAGCCCAGATGAGTAGGTAGGACCCACCCAGAATGCCCTGTGACAAACTTGGGAGGGGCAAGGGCTCTGAGCTGGGACAGGGCTCTCAAGTCCCCTCTGGGCTCTGCCTCAGTTGTGTGACTTTGCATGCAGCTGTTTCCCTCTGTGCCTGCCTCCTTGTCTGCAAATTGGGGTCTGAAATGAGGGTGTAACAGTGAAAGCCTGCTGAAGGGGCCCTGCTGAAGGGGCCCTCCTGAAGAGGCCTGTCATTACCTCCTTAAAACACAGCCCTAGCTGCCCAGAAGACTATCATAGACTTGCACACAGCTACCAGAACGCCTGTGTCACCATCCAAGGATGCACCGCATCTGTGGCCATCCCCTTCAGAGGTACACTGGTACTACCAATCCTTAATCTAAAGTAACACTGTGGGGCCTAGAGGCCAGTGCCTGTAAACCCACCGGCTTAGGAGGTTGAGGATAAAGATCATGAGCTCACACCAACTTTGTCTCAAATTTAAAGTATTTTTTAAATTTAAATTTTAAAGAGGGGGAGATGGATGATGTAGTTTAGTAATTGCGTGCCTGCCTGAGATTAGACAGACAAACCAACCTAAACTCTCAGGGATCCCTGGGCTCCGTCACTTTTCTTACACCACCAAGCAAGTGAATCCAATGCTTTGTTCTGGGGGCCGCAGGCTCCTGATCTGATGTCCTCTTGAGCTCTCTACTGCTTCTATCTGCTATATGTTCTTTATTTTTGCTTGCTATGAACTTTAATAAACTCATTCATTTGAAATCCACATGGCTATGCTAGACATTTTCTTGGTACAAAACCAGTGTATACCGCCCCCCCCCCAAATAAGCAAAATTAGGTATTGAAACAGGCGTGCATGGGCATACCCATAGCAACACAACTGCCAATCATTAAAATGGGAGAAATAGCCCATGTGTGCACAAGCTAATGGACAGACAGACAAGATGTGGTATACCACATGGTGGAATATTATGCATCCATGAAGAGGAATGTGTCGGGGGTGGTATGTGGCTTCCTGGCAAAGCACTTGCCCTGCATACTAGAGCTCTCAATCCCAGCCACTGGGGAAGAAAAATGCATGGTACCTGCTCAATATGCTGTGTGGTGAGGCAAACCAGATGCCAAAGCTCACACACTGATTTCATCTGTATTGAGTCAAGTACAAAGTACATGAGTCTGTGGAGTCACAGTAAGTGGGCGGAGACCAGGCAGAGGGCAGGCAATAGCAGGGAGCAAGCAGCTCTGTGGGATCAGGTTTCCTTTCAGGGTGGCAGGAACAGCTATAGGTCGTGACATCACATGGATGAATGATGGAGACGCTGCTGAGCCTTAAGATGGTGGATTGTGAAATATGTAATTAACCACATTCTTTAAAGGGGAGATGGGCCTCTTGGAAGATGGGAAGAACTGACTAAGTCAAAGACCCAGGTTTCCATCCTCTCCAGCCTCTCCCATCTCCTGCCCTCTGGGTGTCCTGAGGTCAGTCTCCTTCCCTCCCACAGGGCCTTTGCACTTGTAGCCCATGCTTAGACTGTCCCTCCCTCACTCCCACCCTTCAGGCCTGCTGGCCTCACTGTCCTCCACACCCTTTTTTGCTGTCCCCCTTTCTGCAGGCGTTTGGCACATGTTCAGCAAGTTACATTTCTTCTTTGCTCTCCGCTGGAGAGGGACTTGGTCTCTGGTTCCATCCCTCCTCTGTAGGACTCAAAACAATGTGCACGCTGGTTATGAACTTGCTGACCGAGCTCAGGGACAGACGTCGGGAGCCACCCAGCTCTGACCTGCTCCCAGGGACAGGGCCCTAGAGTTCACAGCAAGTAAAGACCAGTGCTGATGTTGCCAAGATTCCAGTCTTAATGGGTCCAGCCCTAAGCTGTACACACAGTAGGTGCTCCTGCATCAATGTTGTCTCTCTCTTTTGGGGGCCCTGGTCACTGGGATGGGAGTCTGCAACACTACAGGTGTGTGGGAGAGAGCAGATGAGGCAGCAGGGGGCCGGGAGGGAGGATGGTACATGTAGTGGATGGTTTTGTGTGTCAACTTGACACAGGCTGGAGTTATCACAGAGAAAGGAGCTTTAAGTTGGGGAAATGCCTCCATGAGATCCACCTGTGGGGCATTTTCTCAATTAGTGATCAAGGTTGAAGGTCCCTTGTGGGTGGTGCCATCCTTGGGCTAGTAGTGTTGGGTTCTATAAGAAAGCAAGCTGAGCAAGCCAGGGGAAGCAAGCCAGTAAAGAACATCCCTCCATGGCCTCTGCATCAGCTCCTGCTTCCTGACCTGCTTAAGTTCCAGTCCTGACTTTCTTTGGTGATGAACAACGATGTGGAAACGTAAGCTGAATAAACCCTTTCCTCCCCAACTGCTTCTTGGGCATGATGTTTGTGCAGGAATAGAAACCCTAAGACAGTACACAACACCCACAGAAAGACCCAAGAACCACCACTGTGGGAACCCTAGAGACCTGCCAGACACCATTTGGCATGTCCCCAGAGAGGAAAGGGACAGACAGAGCAGACATGGGGTGGGGGAGGTGTGCCCAAGCTGTGCATTAGATAGGTCCCACCTGAGCGGCAACAGCACCCCCCCATCACTCCCCCTCCTCCCCCCAGCAAACCTGGTCATGGTACTCAGGATAAAACTCATGTCTCCTCCTCAGCTGGCCAGACTCCCTGTGGCCTGGCCACACAAGACCTGGTATATTATAAAAGTTACGTTTCTCCCTTTGATCTGGCTCCCACGGAGTTCTGAGCCAAGCGTCCTCATGGTGAGCAGCTATGTGTTTTGCTGATATAGCTGAGCCCCCCCCCCCAACTTCTGTTCTTTTCTGTTTGGGAATCACAGACTACACTGCTTCCAGATTTGGGAAACACCTGCCCTGTAAGTTTCCCATAAGGTTTTGTAAATGGGCGGAATCCTAGTAAATATCCCCCCAGCCTCTGCCTCATCCCAGACCCACTCTGTTTTGGTCTCTCCCTGCCAAACTCAGAGCATCCTCCCCCTGCCTTCCCCTCCCCCCCTGACTCCTGGCCAGGCGGTTGCTGTGGACTAATCACGCATGTCTGGGCCCCAGGAAACCAGGGCAGCCAGGCACTGGGCTTCCAGCCAGTGCCTCACACCTCTCTCCTGGGAGCCAGGTCTCAGCGTCTTCCTGGCAATCTTTCCCAAGCTCACTGCCATGGCCCATCTAGAATTCTCAGAGCTCAGACCATGGGGAAAGAGGCAGCAGCTGTGGCCCTGGTCCTGAATAGATGCCTGCAAGGGCCCTCCCCATGCTTAACACCACCAGGCGAGCAGGTACAGACTACTTCTGAGCCAAGGTCTTTCCAGACAGAGTGAAGCAGCCTGTTGACTTCTGCCATCTGTGGAGTCCTGAAGCCTTGGGCTCTGACAGGAAACATGGGGCCCAGAAACTCCCATTCTCTGAGGCAGAGAATCAATGGCACCCTGATGCAGTTCCAGCCAGCGCAGACTGGAAACCATGCCCTCCTCCCAACATCAACCTGTCACATAAAGATTTACCAAAGACCTTGACTTCCAATAGGAGTTTACAGTCTTCTGTGCAAAGAGGCCACGGGCAGACAGTGGTAGCCCAGCGTGGCCTACAGTTGGGATTTTAAAGCTTACAGTTAGCACATTCAGAATCAGGGTAGGGGCTAGGGTTGGGGCTCAGGGGTAGGGTGCTTGCCTAACATGCTCAATCCCAATAATCATAAAAACTAAAAACAAACAAACAAACAACAACAACAAAAAATCCCGAAAAGTCCAAAGCAAAAAAAAAAAAATTAGGAAAAAAAAAGAAAGAAATCCGAGAATATCATTTAATAAGCAGCATTCTGGCTTCTCTTGATAAAGCAGGTCCTGTAGTCTGGGCCCAACAGTGCGGCAACCAACCACACGGCCCATATGGGAGGGGAAGATCTTCTGCAGCCCCCCCCAAGACGCCTCCATCTGCCCCCACCACCCCCTTTATGTTCCCTTCCGGACCCTGGGGCATTTCAAACCCATTTTGCCCAAGAGTTTTCATTTACAGGGAAACCTTGGAATAGCATCTCAGGCCACTACAAACACAGGACAGAATAAGGTGGCGGAGTGGACAGGACAAGGGCTAATGTCCCCTCCCACTGAAGGGATGCCAGCAGCAGCGGCCTTTAAGCCCTGTCCAGAGCATAGGCTGAAGGCCACCAATATGCCAAAGCCTCTAAGGGGTTCTGTCTGCACATACCCTTAAAATGGGGAGCTAACTACCCACAGAGATCTCTTCTTAGCGGCCTCTCTTCATCTTAAGAACCTCCCCTGTGCTAGGGACAGGCCTAGGTACTCCTAGGGCTGAGCTGCTCCTCCTTCTGCCCCTGCTCCCGGCCACGGCCCACAGATCCCTGTACTGTACCTTCAGCTCGTTGAGATAGCGCCTCGTGTGCACCACCAGCAGGTCCTCCTCCGAGGCCTCCCGAGCCTCCACCAGCATGCCATCGGACAGCAGCTTCTCTTCTGGAACCACAGAGCAAGACCCTGCTTCCTTTCCAGCTCTCAAAGTAGGCCCAGCCCCTAGGCCTGCCCTTGGGCTGCAGGCTAGCCTCTGGCAGCCCCTCAGCACACAGTGAACTTGTGGGTATGCTGAGAATGGCTGTCTCCCTAGGCCAGTGTGGTCAGCGGTTAGGCCCTCTGTCCAAGGGGGTTGAACTTGAAACACACAGCAGTCTCCATATTTTCTGTGCTGCTGACAGCCACCAGGTGAACTCAGGTACAACTGGATGACTTCCAGGAGCAAACAGCACAAAGAATAGCAATGTTCTCAAGGTAGAAAAAGCTCTTCAGAGCAACTCTCCCTCCACAGGTGGCTCAGGATGGTGTGGCCTTTCTCTGCCTGAACCAAAGGAGAGCAGTGGCCCACAGGCAGCAGAAGCCAGAACTGAACAACTGCTGTTTTCAGAGCCTTGTCTTCCTGCCGCGCCGCGACCTTCTATTTATGGCAAGTGAAAGTGCCTTTCCCCATGTTGATGACATGGGTTTCCTTTTAAAACAAAGTTTTAAAAATTCCCAAAGCTCATTTAAAACTATGCAGTAAGTATAGGAGTAGGTGGTATAGGGGGCATCGGGGTGTCTGAGTGGCTTGCAGAGTCTGGTTTCTGTATAGGGCTGCCAAAGATTCATTTCATTTTTATAAAAGAAACTGAGGCTGAGAGCAGACATCCCCCCACAGGACGGTGAGACTGGGCCATGATGCTCTGGTTCTAGAGAAATCACAAGCTAGGGTCTATTTTCAATGAGTCATGCTCAGAAGCCAACCGGTCCCATCCACATCTATACGCAGGTCCAGGCAGGGGCTCCCTCCCACAGCCTCCCAAGGCCTCCGACACCTCCAGACTCAGCCAGGGCGCCCAAGGAGCCTGCCCTGTGGTCCTGCCTCCCATCCTTACTCATTCTCAGAGGCACAGGAGTAAGAGGGGCTGGCTGCTCACCCCCAGCTGAGGGGGATGAAGAACCCTTCTGTTGTGCCACTGAAAGAGGCCAGATGGGGGCAGAGGGCACCAGCAGGAAACCATTTGTGCAGGCAACAGACGTGCAAGGCTAGCATCCCAGGCTTATACACCACACATCACCTGTGTGTGCTTTCTAGTCCATGACTTCCTTTGGATGTTCAGGCAGGTCCCTACAGCGAAGGGGGAAGCTGTACCACTTGCCGTAGATAGGAGGTCCCCCGAGGAATGAAAACAAACCCAACAGAAACAGCTATGTTATTAATGTCTAATTTGATCCTATTTTCTGCACGATGCAGACCTGGGAGCTTGCTCTAGATTTTTAGGAAGGGAAAAAGGGATCTAACTGGAGGGAATACAAGACAGGTCCCATCTTGCTTAGTAGCCTGCCTGGAAAGACCTTTTAACAGCAAGGCAGAAGGTAGTAGGCAGTCTGGGGGCTGAAATCAGATAAGGATGGGATGAACACAGGGATGGAAGAGGCAGATGTAGATCTGAGGGGATGATGAGGATGGGGAGAAGGAAAAAATGGAGAAGGTAGACGCAGGTCTGAGGAGATGGTATGGCTAGGGAAATGGAGGAGACACGTGCTAGTCTGGGGGGGGGCAGCTCTTACCTTTCAGGAAGTTGATCACCTTGCCCCATTTCCCAGCATCAAAGGGGTGCAGCTTCTCCAAGCCCATGAAGGTGATGTTGTAACGTGGTGAGTACACGATGGGCCAGCGTTTCTCTGGTACATGCTGGTACAGCTGTGTTGCGTGAGGCCTTCAACGTGCAGAAGAGACACACATATGGACGACAGCCTCCTTGTGGAAAGCAGTGTTCCCCTCCCCACTCACACCAGGTCACTTAACAACCAAAAGGAATGAAAACAGCTCCTTCCTGAACCCTGGCTGGCTCTGATTAAATCAGCTTCCAACACAGTCCTCACAGCGGCTCTGGGGACCAGGTGTGCCCAAGGTCACATGCCAGTGCCAGGTGTATTCAGGAGTACTGGTGCCAAGGCCCAAGGCCTGCACGGGGGAAGGCGGGGTGTATGGTGTAGGGGCTGGAATGTGGCTGTCTCACGAGTTAGCTCACACATCTGTGAAGCTGGGAACAAAATGCGCTGGGGGGGGGGGGGCTGCGTAGACCGCGATTGCAGGAGGCTGTGCCCTCGTCGCAGCCCTGCAGCCCACCGCGGTGCCCTGCAAAGGGGAAACCCACCGTTCGTCCGCACGGTCACCCAGCCCGCCCCCAGCTGTCCCGCCGTGCCCACGGGGATCCCCAGGACCCATGCTTGGCCCCACGCGCGACCCCGCACACTCACATCCCGCAGCCTGCCCTGCCTGCTCTGGACGCCACTCCGCACCGGGAGGGGTGGGAGGGGTGCAAGAGGCAGGGCCTACGCAGAACACACGCCTCCATGGCGCTGGGAGCTGGAGGTGGAGCTCTGGCCTACAGCTGCGTCACAGACAACCGGACCGGCGCCGGCCAAGGAGAAGCACCCAATGGAGTGCTGCCTGGAGGGCGTGGTCATGCGCAGCTCCGCCCGCATTCCCAGGGTAGAAATAACCAGACACTTGCTTAGGTGATGTGACCACGGGCTTCTCTGCACTATGTGGTGGTGGTGGTGGGTCTGTTCTGGGCATACCAGCCCAGCTATATGTTCTTTCCTGCGGTGCATCCCTCCATTCCTGTACCATCTGTGGCTATTTCACCATGGTATAAACAGTCCCCCACTTATCATAAAATGCCTTGAACCTGTTTCCCTACTGTAGAACAGGTCTGGTGATCCTATTTTTAGGATCCAGTTGTGAATATCTGAACATATCTCCTGTCTCCATTCCCCCTACACCCTGACCCTGGAAGCTGACCGACAGCTGGGGCCCCAACAATGGAGGCCAGAAGAAGAGACAATAGGCCCCTGTTAACCCAGCTGTCTTCCTCAACCAAACAGAAGCAGCTGACCAGAGAAGCAGCCAGGAACTAATATGGCAGCTGGGAGCCCAGGGGCCACAGGGTGATGTGAAGGGAAAGGGCAACGTTTTTTGTTGTTGTTTTGTTTTGTTAGGGCATGAGGCAGCATGCCACCGGGTGTATGTGAAGATCAAAAGTCAGCTCTGGTCAGACAAGTTTTTCCCTCCACCTTTGTGTAGGTTCTAAGGATTGAACTCGGGCTCTCTGGCATGAACACCAACAGTATGTATTTGCCAGCCAAGTCTGATCGTGGGCTGACAGTTTGGAAGAATGCCTCTGATGTGCCTACTGCTAGGTAATTTTCAGAAAACAGGACATAAATTCTGAAAGATGCTGAGAAAAACTGTCCGTAGGAGTGTGAGCTCAGTCAGGAGTTACGGCCCCAGCCATGGGTAGTGGGGCTGACCCAGAGGAGACACTGCCTTCAGTTCAGGGGACAAAAGGCAATTTCTTGTTCTTAGAGGTTTGGGAGCGTTCCCATATCATGTGGCCTGGCCTATGTGTTAGGAGTTACAGACTTTGAACCATAGTAGATAAGACAGTGGCGTTATGATTTAAAGTTGCTATAGACTTAGGCAGTTAGAAGAAATAGCATTCGCTTGTTACAAACCGGGAGGGGGGTCTTCCTGATTCCTTTGGTATAATGAGGCTTAAGCCTATATTCAGCCCAGCCTGGGCTATCTGCCAGCACCCTAGTCTTGGAAGGTTGAATCTGTTTGCTGGGCTTTCAGTGCTAGGAGATGATGTTGACTGTGCACCTTCTGGGGAAGCTGAGAGACTTCAAAGATAACATCAGCTCTTACTGAGTGCCGTCATTAAGACAGAGCTAAGTCAGTCCCCAGAGCCTCATTCACAGTGAACTCTAAACACCCTGGAAGGCAAGTTTTATACAAGAGAAACTGAGGCAAAAAGAAAGAAAGAAAGATGAAATCACTTGCCCAAGTATTAGGGGTGCGAATAAATGTGCAAAACTTAGGACAAAAACACACAGAAAGACACAAACATATTAGACTGCCAGAGAGGCTGGTCTCATCTCGGGGGACTTGTTCTGAGGCTTAGGAACCTGCACACGTGAACGTCAGGCTGGGAGAATGAGTCTGAGCACGCAGCTAGGAGCTGAGGCCCAAGAGAGCAGATTTAGTCTGAGAGTATGAACTAAGTTTGGTTTCTGTGGCTGAGGAGAAGGGTAATCTGAGGAACACTGGAGATTGTCAATCGATTCAAGACACTCACAGCAGGCTGACCCACCTGTCTGCATGGCCACAGGTGTGAGAATGAGCTGTGTGATTTGAGAGGTTCAATTTGGGGGGCTCTCGGTTACAGCGTTCTAGCACATCTGTTAAGACTCTGCAACAGGGCCACAGCTGTGCACACAGTCGACAAAGCAGGAAGCCCCAGCCAAGCCCAAGGGCTAGTGGGAGAAAACAAGCATTTACTTTTCAAAACACATATTGGTTTTTGCCTTTGTGTTTGTCTAGGTACCACGTGCATGCAATGTCCACGGAAGCCAGACAAGAACATCAGATCCCCTGGAATTGGAGTGACAGATAGTTGTGAGCCATCGTGTGGATGCTAGGAATTGAACTCCAGGTCTTCTGCAAGAGCAACAAGTGCTCTTACCCACCAAGTCCTCTCTCCAGCTCTCAGAAGGGGCACATCTGTAAAAAGGATACAAAAATCAGAATTTCTACACGTCGTATTATTGCAAAGTGTACAAGCTGAGGCTCTGAGACCCGGGTTCACAGGAGTCACAGAAGGCTGCTTCAAAGAGGTGGCTTTTCACTTTAAGCAATGTATTTTTACAATGTCATCATGATAAGACCCTGACTTACTGAACATTTTATGTTTATTATCCTTTCCCTTTCACATCATTCATATTATCTCTTAATTAAAAATGAGCAAGAGATGCAGATGTAGTTCTGTGGCATGGTAGAGCACTGGACTTAGCTCTGGGCTTGATACCAGCAGCACCACCACCACCACCACCACCACCACCACCACCACCACCACCACCACCACCATCACCACTACAACCGCCCCTTCAATCTGAGTACGGAATTTTCTGTGCAATATATAAGAGGTAGGGGTTGCAGGGGCTCCCATACGGAGTTTTCTGACAGCCGCCAAACTCAAGCAAGGCTTAAGGCACTGCTGATTGACAGCCCGCCCTCCCCAGACTGAACTGACAAGAGTGCCAGATACACCTGAGGCAGGGAAGCAGGCTGCAGATCCTCAAGGATCACACTGTTGCCCTAGCAACATCACCATAGCAACGGCAGCAACGATTGGCTCTTGGACATTGCCGCAGTTTTCTGGTGCAAAGGTGATCAGAGCATTTCTATAGCAACCAGAAACTGAGGGAGCTAGGTTTGACAGCTCAGTGCCCACTTCCTTAACATCATGGTGAGGGACGTGGGGCCTGTCGACCTAATTAAGAACATCTTCAAGTATGGGAAGGCTTTCTCTTTCTCCTCGCCTGGTTGACAGCTGTACCCTGATTGGCCCCCATTTTGTATCTTGTTTGCGAGTACATGCATTCAGCCAATCGGAGCTCAGTTGGCCCTGTTGCTGTGTGGAGGAACTCTGGAGGGGCTAGTTTCTCCTTGAAGCACTTCTCAGAGTAAAAAGGCTGGTTTCTAGAGGACTCCCACTCACTCCTGCAGGGGCCTGGCGTCGGATGCTCTTTGAAGAAGGAAGGCCATTTTGAGGAATTGCCAAACGTTGGGGGCCCACAGAGCCTGAGACTCAGCCTCCAAGACACCACACCTGGGTTAGCATAGGAGCATTGGGTTCCCGCAGCTGCTTCCTGCCTCCAAGAAACCTGCAGCTGTCAGCGGTGGCCGGTGGCCTCCTTTAGGCAGGCTGACTTCGTGATAGAATGGCACTCTGAAGACTCTAAAAGCTGCCTGTTTGTACCACTTGCCGACCACCTCAACTGTCCCTCAGTGGGTACCTCGGAGCCTGCTGAGAACACAGAATTGCAGCATAGCTCTCCTTGGATGGCATCTTGCTGCTACTGAGGATCCCAAGATCTTCATTTTCTTGTTTAAATTGTTACTTTTCTGTGGAAGAGCCTTCAGAAAGGCTTCCTTAACTTGTGTTGAGCTTAGTGGCTGTCCCCACTTGGTTATGCATCCTCCCACTCATCCATTCTCATAGCACTTTGCTATTCAGAGAAACCAACCTAGCATGGCCTCCAAAAGAGGCAGGAGAAGGATAGGGTAGGAAGAGCCTAGACCCTCAGAGGCAGCCTCTGCTCCTTAGAGCCCACCATCACCCTTGCCTGTGCACCTCATCCTGTCCTACCCGATCTTCCTGCCTATTCTTGAGGAGGGGGAAGGAAGGCTGGGAGAGTGGGGGTATAAGCTTGAATTCCAGTCCCCTGGAGAATACACCAGCCACTTCTTACTGACTCCCTTCTGTTATGGTTTATCTTAGCTGTCAATCTCACTGAATATTGAAAAGACTCACCTCTGAGAGGGTTAATAAGAAAGGCTAACAGAGGCAGAGAAGGTTCTACCAGAGTAGATGGAACTTTCTAAAGCAGCCTAAATATAAGGAGGTCCAAAGGAAAAAAGCTGACTTTTTTTTTTACATTTCTTGCCCCCCCCCATGTGTGTGATGGGGGAAGAGAGGGAGAGAGAGAGAGAGAGTCACATGGGCATCCATGTTAGAGAATATGTATGCAGGTCAGAGAACAACTTGCAGGAATCAGTTCTTTCCATGTGGGTGTCAAAGATCAAACTTAGGGCATGAGACTTAATGGTAAATGCCTTTACCCACTGAGCCATCTCACTAGCCAAAGCTCTGGGGGGGTTGTCTGCTGGTCTTCCCCTCTTGTTTGTTAGTGTGTCTAACCTGCAGCTGCTGCCCCTGCTGCCCCTGCTGCCACTGTCCTTCACTGACATCAGAACCAGCTTCTTTAGCCTCCCAGTGTGGGCTGAGAAGCAGAAGCTCTCTGTGATCCTCGAGGCCTTTGGCATCAGATTGAGACTGCTGAGGCTCCTGGCTTCAGGGACTGAGCAGTTCCTGTTCTGGCTTTGCCACAGCCAGAACTACCCATCCCGTATTGTGTAAACAAGTTTAGCAAATCTTCTTTGTGACGTGTGTTCGTGTTAACTGTGCCCCCCTTCCCACTGTAACAGGAGCTCACCTCACATGCTATCGTCACCTAAGACACATCTCTGCAAACCTTTGCTCAGCAGTGGCTCCTCTACTTTGTAACAGCTGAAATTCTCCCAGGTGCATGCCGTGTCCCACGTTGACCTGAGTTTATCTCCAGCTCCGGGGCTCCTCCACACCCTGGTAGGTCCTGCAGACTCAGAGATCCACAAGAAGGACAGCTAGAAATTTTCTTTCTGGCTAAATGATCCTATGAAGATGGCATCATTTTATACCTTTGTCAGCAGCACAGAAGCCTGTTGACAGTTTGAGAACTGAAGTTATATCTCAGTGTGTGTTTAGCATAGCAAATTGTATAGTGTGTACATTGCCTTCAGTATTATCAAGGACTTGGTGCTGCCCAAATCCATGGAGGCCTGAGCCTGTTCTATGCAGGGATGTGGGGTTTACATACCCAAAGCCTTCTGTGTAGCCTACTTAACCCAATGTAATCTTAATTTTAACTTAAATTTGGGATAGTGTCTCATGTAACTCAGGCTGATCTCACTGATTACACAGTGGAAAATGACCTTAAACACCAATTCCTCCTGCCTCTACCCTCCCAGTGCCAGATGGCAGGCATGTGCCACCACACCCAGCTTCCTCACATACACCTTGAATCTTCTGCGACTGAGTTACAATCCCTAACGTGACACTGCTGGGTAGAGAGTGGCTATGCTGCATTTCAGCACAGGGTGATGGTTTGTATACGCTTGGCCCAGGAAGTGGCACTATTGGGGGTGTGGCCTTGTTGGAATAGGTGTGGGTTTAAGACCCTAGATGCCTGGAAGTCAGTCTTCCACTAGCAGCCTTGAGATAAAGATGTAGAACTCTCAGCTCCTCCTGTGCCACGCCTGGATGCTGTCGTGTTCCCCACCTTAATGATACTAAACCGAACCTCTGAATCTGTAAGCCAGTTCCAATTAAATGTTGTCCTTACAAGAGTTGCCTTGGTCATGGTTCACAGCAGTAAAACCCTACCTAAATCTGAGATTGCGACACAGTAGACAGTCTGCTCACTATCATTTCAGATGTATTTTATTTTATGGGTATACGTTTTTTGCCTACATGTATAATGTGCACTGCTTGGGTACAATGCTATTGGAGGCCAGAAGAGGGCACTTAGGCTGGAGTTATAGACAATTGTGAGCTGTCCATGTGGGAGCTGGGAATAGAACCCAGGTCCTCTGGAAGAACAACAAGCACTCTTTACTACTGAACCATCTCTCCTGCTCTTATTTTTATTATATTTTAGTTGTTATATCATGTTATTTATTGTTTTATTTTATATTATAGATTTTCACGTGTAAGATCTTTGTTTTTGTTTTTTTCAGTTGATTACATTCATATGAGGGACCTACAGACAAGTCACACACAGAAAGTGTACAGGACACTGACTTTTTTATATCCACAGTTAAGGAACCATCATCGCCTTACTTACTTACTTACATTTGCTTCTTTGTTTGGTTCTACTGTGCTATAGACTCACTTCGGGCTTTGTAAGTGGTAGACAAGACTCTACCCATTCCCAACTCTCTTCTTAATCTAGTTTAATTTTGTTGTTCTCAAACACAGTCTTGCTGATTTCCCTAGACTGGTTGTGAACTCAACACAGCCCAGGCACACTTTTCACCTGAGCATCTGGGATTACAGGCCTGTATCAGCCCTACTTTTTTGAGTGGTTTCATCAATTAAAAATAAGCCTTGATTCTGTTAACAGACCTTTGGTTCTCCCCTCTTCTGTGCTCCTGTGGAGGATGCCACCTTAAACATTGACCTTGGACGTTTTGTATGTGTGCAGTTGTATAACGTGGAGCTTTAGGGTCTGACTTCTCTCACACAGCACCACATTTTCAAGGTTGTCCATAACACACATCAGCATCTCACTCCTTGTTATAGTGAGGAACACAGCATCCTGGGCATGAGTTGTTCTGAGGGATGGTGAGTAACACTACTGTGAGCGTTTCTGTTCAGTCTCTGTGTGGATGCAGGTTTTCACAGGGTAAAGGCATAGGACTTGGTGTATGGAAGGGTGCTTGTGTGTGTGTGTGTGTGGTGTGGTGTGTGTGTACATTTATGGGGGTGGCTGTACCCAAGTGCATGTAGAGGCCAGAGGTCAACCTTGAGTGTTACTTGTCAGGAGTCATCCCCCATGACTTTTGAGACATGATCTCTCACTGGGACCTGGGGCTTATCAGTTCAGTTAGGCTGGCTGGTCAGTCAGCTGTAGGGTCCCTCAGGCCACTACCTCCCCAGTGCTGAGATTACAAACAACATGTGCACAGATGCCTTTCACAATGTTTCTGGGAATCAAGCATGAGTGCTCATGCTTGCTAGCAAGCACTTTCCTTACTGCATTATCTCCCCAGCCCTTGGTGTTGTTTTAACACCTATTTCCTATAGTTCTGAGTAAGGCTGAGTGTCTCTACGAACCACATAATTTACCATACATTGCTGGCTTTACTGTTGTTTGCTTGTGTCCAAATTGCTAATCAGGATGATTTGATCTGTGGCTTGGCATAGATGTTATTGCTGTATTTTAATAATTTGCATCTGTCTTCTGACTTCAAGTAGGGCTTTTGTGACTTTCAGGTCATAAAAATGACCTGATTGGTAAATCAAAGTGTGAAAGATCTAGAAACATAAATATAAATGAAATGTGGATCAGCCACAGTCCTTGCACCGGATTCCAAGACTGTTAATGAAAGAAAGATGAAATTTCAAGACCTGTAAGTCATATAAAGTACTCAGAAATTGCTGGTTGTTTGTGAGCCTAGAGGCTGCCTGGGGCTGAGAAAAAAGAAAAACAAATCCGGGTATGCCCTGTAGTTAAAACATTCCTGGGGACAGCTTGACCATAAGTTAAAGAGGAACGTGAGGACATAACAGGGCTATCTGAACTGAGTCAACAACTCACAGAACTCTGACACCCTGCACGTACATGTAATTTTTCTGCTGATGTTTGAATAAGCCAATAGTGTGTCGCTATGCTGAATTCCATACCCCTAAGCCCCTTACCCTATAAAAAAACCCTAGCTTTCGAGCCTCATGGCCGACATCCGTTATCTCCTGTGTGGGATGCATGTCGGTCCGGAGCTCCGTCATTAAACTACCTCATGTAATTACATCAGGGCGGTCTATTCATGATTCTTTGGGTGCACGCCGAATCTGGAATTGAGTGGGGGTTTCCCCACTAGGTTCTATCATTAACAGCCCTCGCTTCTTAAAAAATATCTATCTATCTATCTGTCTGTCTGTCTATCTATCATCTACTGTGTGTTAGAATGGACATGCATGTCATAGCACATATGTGTGGGTCAGAGGACAACTTTTGGGAGTCCGTTTTCCCCAATGTGGGTTTCAGGAATTGAACGCAGGTCACCAGCTTGGCAGTAGATGGCAGATTTACCTGCTGGGCCATGTCACCAGCACCAACACTCTGCTGCTTTTGAATATGTAAGTGTGTGCCCGTGTGGTTTTACATGCATCCAATAGCTTACTGTACTCCAAAACATTGTTGTATGTTGTTTACAAATTCTTTGTGATTGTTATCATGGAAATACATGATTTCCATGCTATGTTGTTGGACATGTAGATGATATATATGGTTTGGTTGTTTTGTTTTTTTTTGCTACGGTAAGTAACACTATCATCAAAATAATCTTGTACAGAGATTTGATTTTTTTAAAAAATCGGTACCAGGTGAAGTGGCATGGACCTGTAACCCCAGCTACTCAGGGTTCGGAAGCAGAGGAATCTGTTGAGTTCTTAAACTTAGGACCAGACCGAAGCCTAGGTAGCATAGCAAGATCCCATGTCTTATTTTTTCCCCTCAAATTTCAGATTATATATATTTTTTAAGTTAAATGAAACAAAGAGTGACTATGAAGCCAGTTGGGTGGCCACACCTGTGATGCCACACTTGTGAGGTAGAGGTTAGAAACTAGCCTGGTCTACAGAATGAGGATCAGGTTAGCCTGGTCATAGGAAACATTGTCTCAAAAAAGGAGCAAAGCAAAACGATGATGATGATTTAACAGCCTTTGCTATACCTTACCAAATGACATTTTACAAATGCTAACTACAAGAGAGCACTTCCTTGCTCACTGCTATAAGATAAGACAACTTATGCCTTGCATTACAGAGCCTTATACATGGTAGGAAAGCTCTTTCTATACAGGGATCAATTCTATACCTAGGCAGGAGGTGCAAACATGGAAGTGTAGGGGAAAGCTGTGTTATCAGTTGGCTTTTACTGCATAACTTAATAACTAATGACCTACACACTTAAAATGAAAACTTTCACTGTTTCTCAAGAGTCCATCGGAGTCCTGGGTAGTTTTCTTAACTTGATTCACACCTGGATCAGTCCTGACTGTGGCCAGTTGGTGAGTCAGCCTTGCCTGGGATGACTAAAAGCTCTGGGTTTCTCTATTAACCTGTATTTCTTACCTTGCTCCAGGCAGCTTACCTAGGCATGTCTAATGGCAGCGCCAGGACTCCATGCAGCAAAGCTGCAGTAATCACAGCTTTGTTTTTGTTATTTTTCCATTTTTTTTTGCCTGGTTTACATCTCCCTCTGACAAATTAGCCACAGAGAGTCACATGGCCCAGTCTGCAGCCAGTGTTGGAAAGAGGGAACTACCAAGGGATGTGAACATGGGAATCAAGGATAATTGTGGTCATTATTACTACCATCCACCACAAGCTGCATCCTCAGCAGATGGAAATGCAATCTCCATGGCAACCAGCCATGGACCACTCCTGAGGCCCAGATGGTAGGGAAGAAGTCTCAGCAGAGGCTTCTGACCTCTGCCTACACATGATTTGGCATGGTATTCAGTCTCTAGGGTGTGGTACATCCCAGGGGAACCTCGGATTGCCAGCCTAGAGGCATGGATCTGTAAGCAGAAGTTGGGATACAGAAACACAAGAAAGGAACAATTCACTACAGCTGGCTTTACAGAGCAGAATCCTCTAGAAATGATAATTAGCCTCGGGTAGAATGCACAGAGGATGAGAAGAGCCCTGCAATGCAGATGGAGTTATCCAGAGGGGAAGCAACCCAGAAGCACATTACACCTGCTCTCTGTAATTGCCCATTGTGAGGGCTAGCATCTTCATTTAATAGCCTACAAAACAGCAGCAGGGAGAGTCTGTGTGAGTTGCCCGAGGTCCCCTGTGAGCTAGTACTGCACAAGGAGGAGCCTGAACTGAGAGAGCAGGCGCTCTCTGCTCTGCTGGGCAGCAGCTGGGGTTTGTAGCAAAAGCTCCTCTTCTTAATTAGAGTCTCCTGCTTAATTAGCTGCTTCCTGAGCAGCAGCTACTCCCTGTCTGGAAATCTCAATCACCAGCATAGGCTCTAAGTCACTGTGACCACACTCTTCTGGTCTCCAGTTTCCACTGGGGGAGCCACTTCACGGTTCTGCCCAGCAGAACAGCTGGGGAGGGGACAGGAACATTCGGAAAGTCTGTGGAGGAAGCTGCTTTTCCCATCATCACACATCAGAAACTTCAGAGGTTTTCCCAGGCACCCAGGGGCTTTGTACCCTGACAGGACTCAAGGCTGGATTCGCCTGTAACTCCCCAAGTCATGGTGGCTCCATCTCTGACCTGTACCACAGTGACCACAAAATGCCTTCCCCAACTTGTAGTCATCAGGTTTAGCAAATAAAATTGCAAGATGTCCAGTTGCATTTGGAGTTTAAAAGTAACAAGAGATTTTATGGTATTGGTAGATCCACGTGGGCTGTGTCTACCTTCACTAGACCATGCTGCCACAGCCTCTGTTGTGTAAAACACACACTCAACAGGCTTCCCAGGCTTTATCCAGCAGCTCTACTGCACTAGAAAGCCTGTCCCACTCTGCCAGCAGAGACAGCCTGGGATGGGCTGTCTTCTCTATTAAAGGGTTTTAAATAAGACAGAATGTCGTATAAGAACAAATAGGCTACCAAAGCAAATCAGTGACTAAGATCACCGGATGTTTTTGCAGTAAACCCCAGTGCAATTCTCAGCACCGCACAGCAGCTCACAACTGTAACTCCAATCTCAGGGAATCCAGCACTCTCCTCTGGCCTCCAAGGGCACAGGACATGCTCATGGGAGGTAGACATTTACACATGGGGGCAAAACACCCATACATATGAAATGAAAATAAATATATCTTTAAAAACAAACAGTAAAGAGGCTGCTTGGCAGAAAGTCAGATTCCTTCAGGGTCAGCACAGCATGTGCTCAGGGTTACTAATCATCTGTGCTGTTCCCAGTTAGCCTACAATGAGTAAGTCTGAGGCCGGAGGACTCAAGGCTCAATGGTTAAGAGAATGCACAGGGCTGGAGGGTGATTCCCAGTAGCCAAGTCAAGGCGCTCACAGCATCCCGGAACTCTAGTGGACCCAGTGCCTATTTGCACTCATACACTCAAGCCCACACACAGACTCATAGTTAAACAGAAAATATGACTATTCTGTGTGAAACACAGGACCCAGGGGACTCCCATTGGGTGTACTGCCCGCTTGAGTCAACATGGCCATGCTTCCCCCTGCAGAAATAAAATGTTTGTCTTGCTTTGGATTGTGTGGTTCTTTTCCCAGGATCCCAGACCCATTTCCAACAACTCTAAGCAGAGGCTGGAGGCTCCCAGATGGTCACCCACTCCTGTGTGCTCTTGGGCAGACTGGCTTACCTCTCTGAGCTCTGGTTTCCTGAGCTAGAAATCAGGCGGGTTAATAGTTGACTGGTTCCTTCTTGCGACAGGTGAGAGGGCACATTTCAAAGCATGTTTAGTTCCCAGCATCACAAAGCAGCTCACAACAGTCTGCAAATGTACTATGAACCTGAACACTGATCAAAGCCAATATATGCAATACACTCAGCTGACCTATGGGAGGCAGCCAGTGCAATTTCAAAGCCATCAGCAAGAAAAGCCCAAGGCTATTGTTTCATAGTGACTTTATACAATGAAATCTCACTATACAATGAAATCTCTCTGAATTTGGATGACTATGAATTGATAAGAAATTATAATGCTTTAGAGGGAAAAAATGTGCAGTCCTGGGAAAGTCCCAGTGAGCTCAGTGCCAAGAAAGATGAAACAATTCCCTCTATACATCAAACTTACAAATCCCTCTCCATAGTACCTGTCCTCCAGGAAAGGACTGGACCCACAGGCTGACCTAACCCATCGGCTGAGGCATAGTTGTACTCAGCTTGCGTTTGGGCCACAGAGATTCATGAGTTGCCAGGAAAGAGTTGATGTCTAGAAGCCTAGATGATGGAGCTGGATACTGGTGGGGCTCCTGGCCCAGCATCCTCTGTGGGAGCCCAGCTCTCCCTCACCCAACCCAAAGGGTCTGATATGGTTTGAATGCGATTCATCCCCTTAAACCCTAGATTTGGCCTCCAAAGTTTTCTGTTAATAAAATTAACAGAGTGAAAATTTAATTCAACCCTGTGTTTAAAGGAGGGATATTAGGGAAGTGATTAGATTACAGTGTGAGGCTGGAGCTCTAAGGATTGAATTCTGGTGACTTTTCCAGAAGAGGGACATGGGCTTGGAGAGATGACCCAGCTTCCCAACTGCTCATCTCGTTCATCTCTGGTGAATGAAGTGTGACAGAACTTGGACTCACCAAGCACCTGCACTTCCAAGTGTCACACCATCCTCATGACAGCTGTCATCCCTATACTGCAGACCTAAGAGAGAGCTGGTCCACCACCATGCTCTACATGCTGCGACAGCCACCTAAAGACAATCGATTGTGACCTGCATTAGAACCTGAGCGCTGCATGCTCTGAGTGGCTTGAGCAAACTTTCAAAGGGTTAGTGTCTTAGGGTTTTACTGCTGTGAACAGATGCCATGATCAAGGCAACTCTTATAAGGACAACATTCAATTGGGGCCGAATTACAGGTTCACAAGTTCAGTAAATTATCATCAAGGTGGGAGCATGGCAGCGTCCAGGCAGGCATGGTGCAGGCAGAGCTGAGAGTTCTGCATCTTTATCTGAAGGCTGCTAGGAGAAGACCAGCTTCCACATGGTTATGAGGAGGGTCTTCAAGCCCACTCCCAGAGTGGCATGCTTCTGCCAACAAGGCCACACCTACTCCAACAAAGCCATAACTCCTAATAGAGTCCCTCCCTGGGCCAAGCATATTCAAACCATCGCAGTTGGGATGTCCCCATTTCCATTCTGTTACCACCAAGCTCACCCCTCAGGCTTGCCCACAAGGCTCACCTGCATTTGACCCTGGAATTTGTTACTTTTTCTATTGCTATGACAAAACATCCAACAGAAGCAAGTTAAAGGAGGAAAGGTCTATTTTGGCTAAGGGTTTGAGGGTATGATCTGTCATGGAGGTAAAGGCTTGGTGGCAGGAGTGTGAAGCAGTGGCTACACAGATGAGCAGAGAGAAATGCATGCTGGGACTCAGATTGTTTTCTCCTTCTCATTTGGTCCAGCCCCTCATGGAATCAGGTCTTCTGTCCTTAGTCAAACCTCTCTGGATACACCGTACAGACGTGCTCAGAAAAGCCTGTCTCCTAAGGCATCTCAAGACTAATTATTATGGAGGTGGAGAGTTGGCTCAGCAGTTAAAAGCACTAGAGGAGCAGGGTTTGATCTCCTGCACTTATATGGTGGCTCACAACTATCTGGGACTCCAGTTCCAGAGGGATCTGATACCCTCTTCTAGCCTCTGCAGGCACCACACACACATGGTGTGTGTGTGTGTGTGTGTGTGTGTGTGTGTGTGTGTGTGTGTGTGTGTATACATGTATGCACGGCACCCATATACATAAAAAATAATTATTGGAAGATTAGCCATATCATCCAGCCACAGCAGCTCCACCCACTTTATACTTTGCTACCCTGGCTCATCCCTGAGCTCCCCAGGGGCCCTTCCTAGTTCTGTCTACTGTGCTGTTGGTACTGGGATCTCAAGGGTCCACTAAGGCCCATGTGGTGCATGCAGCCTTGGCCCTAGCCTGCTGACTACTGGGAGGAAGTGTAACACTCAAGACTCGGGAGCAAGTGAGAGGAAGTGAGGTTCTTGGGGGTGTGTACCCATGGAAAAAGACACAATAGACACTCACCTCTCTCTACTGCCTTGTAGTTCAGAGCTGTGAGGTAAGCAGCCATCTCCTCCATGTATTCCCCACCAGCACAGGCTGCCTCACCACAGCACTGAAAGCAACTCAGCCATGTGCAGTGCCCATGGAACAAAACCTCTACAAGTTTGGGCCAAATGAACCCATCCTCCTTCTAAGCAGACTGGGCTAGTCTTTTGTAATGGGAAGCTGATTGGCACACAACTTTCTGCTCTCAGTGAAGATTCACAAGAACTAAGTCCCACCTTGGCTCCCTGGGCATGTTCCTGACTCCTTTCTCCTAACAAGCCCTCAGCCTCTCTGGCAGCCTCCCGGATGCTTGCTCCAAACTCAAAGAGTATGTTGTGATGTCCCCAGGGATCAGAGTCAAGGGGCTGGGCAGATGTCACTACCTGTCATTCTCAAGAGATATAGGCTTTCACCGAGATTCACTTTTCACATCTAGAAAGGGCAGGGAGGAGATGACACGTGCGCTGGTTAGTTTCTAATCTACTTGACACAAACATAGATCTGGGGAAGAAGAAATCTCAATTAAGAAACTGCCTCCATCAGACTGTCCAATAGGCAAGTCTCTGGGGCATGTTATTGGATAATGATTGACATGGGAAGGTTCAGCTCATCTTGGGTTGGGTGGTACCACCCCTGGGCAGGTGGGCCTGGGTAACATAAGAAAGCAGACTGAGCAAGTCAAGGGGAGCAAGCCATACAGCAGCGTTCTTCTATGGTCTCTACTTCAGTTCCTGCCTTGAGTTTTTGCTCTGGTTTCCCTAAATTATAGATTATTGAAGGTCATGTAGAACATATAAATCCCTCCCCAAGTTACTTTTTCATCACACCAATCAAAGGCACATTTCAGCTAGTGTGCCTCACCTGGCTGGCCATCTGTGAGGCTAAGTTACCTCTCCACCCACTATAGAGCCTCACTTCTGAGTTATTGCCACTGACAATTTACAGTTGTGTCATATGCATTCAACTGGCAAGAAATCAAAGGAGAAGAAGAGGGAGAAGGGGAGTTTCAATATATAACTTTCCCCCAGGTCCCTCCAAGCTACACCTGATTTTTACTGAGGAAAGGGGAAGGCATACCTAAACTTACAAGAGGACAAAGCTTTTGTGTGTGTGTGTGTGTGTGTGTGTGTGTGTGTGTGTTTCAAGACAGGGTTTCTCTGTATAGCTCTGGCTGTCCTGGAACTCACTCTGTAGACCAGGCTGGCCTCGAACTCAGAAATCCGTCTGCCTCTGCCTCCCAAATGCTGGGATTAAAGATGTGTGCCACACCACCCAGCAGGAAAAAGCTTAACTTTTTTTTTTTAAGGACAATGCATTTGTTAGTTTTCTATTATTATACCAAAATACCTGAGAAAAATAACTAATTTTATTTAGTTAATTATTTCGTGCTTAGCACTGGAAAGATGGCTCAGCACATGCTATTCTTGTGGCGTTTGGTTTCCAGCACCTGTGCTCAGTAGCTCACACAGCCTATTACTCCATCTCCAAGGGACCTGACACCCCTTAGGGCTCCATGGCTATCTGCACTGACTTGCACATAACTGCACACAAACGCATATTCACATAGTTTTGAAATATAATAACACATCTTTAAAAGAAAAAAAAAAGCTGGTTATATGTCTTGGTGATTAAGAGGCTGCTCTTCCAGAAGGCCCGGATTCAATTCCTACCACCCACAGGATGGCTCTCAATCAGGTGTAACTCCAGTCCCAGGGGATCCAACACCCTCTTCTGACCTCTGTGGGTACTGCATTCACATGGTGCATAGACATGCATGCATGCATGCAAACCACTTGTGTATAAATAAATAAATAAATAAGAGAGATTTATCTTGTCCCTGGAGGCTGCAGTCCAGGGATGAGTGGTCGAGAGAACAGTAAATCATGGAGGAAGGATGTGCATCAAACAACTTATCTGTGATCTGAAGAGGGAAAGAGAGAGGAGAGAGACAGAGACAAGGCAGAGTCAGACACAGAGAGAGAGAGAGAGAGAGACAGACAGAGACAGAGAGAGAGAGAGAGAGAGAGAGAGAGAGAGAGAGAGAGAGAGAGAGAGAGAGAGAGAGAGAGACCCGTGGGGGCATCTCCTAATCTCTTTCAAGGGCACACCCCAAATGATGTAAGGAATTTCTATTTAAGGCCTTAATTCCTAAAGGTACATAGAATCTCCACTCTGGAAAACACATTTTTATCACATCTATCTCTCAGATCATACAGCATCCACATTTTTATCAGGTCCTACTTTCTGTTGAGGATAATTTATGGATAGATTTCAAAGAAGTTAACTATGATGGAATTTGAGTTTTATGCACAAGTTTCAAACCCCAAGCCTCACATATGCAGAATTCTTTCAATATGTCCTAGAACCTCCTTTTCTAAACCACTAGATACTGGACCCTCTGGTGCTTCCTCTGAAACAAGAGAGTCAGTCCTAGGGACTCAGTGCCAACAGAGGAAGGAGCCGAGTCCACTCTGGAACGCTAATGCTTTTCTTTCTGCCACAAGGTGGCGCTGTGAAACAGCAGTCCAGAGGAGTGTGGTGCAGGATCTTGGGCCTGGTGGCTTCCTGCTGGCCTAGAGGTCCACACAATTCTATTCAGTAAGTCACCTCCAGTGGCCTCAGTAAGCTCTTGGTGGCCTAAGCCAGGAGAGAACAAACAGGCATCAGTTGCTAGTGGCAATGGGTGCCGAGACAGGTGTGGGACAGTGGACCATGCCAGAAAACCTGGTAAGGTTGAGTTCATAAACCCTGACCTTAATTCCTAAATTAAGGACAATAGGTGTTTCATCTGCTCCCGACCAGATTCCTGGCGGGTAACACATGATCGCAACTCCCCACTGAAAGAATGTGACCACTAGTCACAGAGCACAGAACTAGTCACATAGCACAGAGCACAGAGTTCTCCATGCTAATGAGATATCTAGCTGGGACGTGAGGGTTTAGCCAATAAGCTTCCCTTCCTAGACATTTCTTCCTGCAAAAGGTGTTTTATCTCTGGCCCACCTTGAGGACGTTTTATGCACCTATTCTCCATGATGAACGATCAATAAACAGTTTGGAACCAAGGACTGTCTCTCTCATCAAGTGTTGCCCGCCACTTTTGTTCCCCCTGGTAAGAACACACTCAGGGCAACCGGAATCTTCTGCGGCACAAGCTTTATTGCTTACCCCATCAGGAGCCAGTGGAGAAGAGAGCCAGAGAGAGAGAGAGAGATGGCGGAGCCCCCTCCCTTTTATGGAGGACTGTCCTCCGCCTCGGACGTGTCACTCCCTGATTGGCTGCAGCCCATCAGCCAGAGTTGTCATCACGGGAAAGGCAGAGCACATGGGGTGGGAAACTACCCCAGCGCATGTGCAGATGGTTTGTTTACTACTTAGAACACAGGTGTCAGTGCCATCTTATAATGGCGAATGTGAGGACGGCTCCTTACATCTCCCCCTTTTCTTTTATTTAAGAGCAATAGGCCACCCATAATAATGAGAGTGGAGATAGAGGTCAAATCCCCAGTGTGTAAAATAGGGGCTTTACACAAAACCTCCTCCCAGGCTCATCACCCGAAGGGGTCTTGGTCTGCTCCCGTGTCGTTTTTCCTGGGGGAAGGACACTTGGACACTCAACCTTCTTGAAAGATGACATGTCTCCCTAGAATAGGCTCATAAATGCCACAGAGCCCTTCTACTGCAGTGCTTAGCCGTGCAACTCTCTCGGGCTGCTGAAGCACACTCACTCTATCCCGTGCAATGAGACTAGCCTCGTGGGGTGCAAGAGCTGAGTGGCCAGCGACCTATTGCTTAAGCATAGATAACCATATATCAGAGGAAGCACCATGTTCTAGTGCTGCAAGCGCCTGGGAAATAACCACCATGTCTCTCCTAATTTGGGCCTTAAGCTTACAGACCAATCAGAGAAGCAACACTAATCCACAGCAAAGAACAGCTCCAAATAATTCCACCCCCACCCATTCTTTAAAGAAGGAAAATGTTGAAAAGATAGTCCTTAGGTCAGGGACAGGTCCAAGTGCGTGGGGCAAGTCTCAATTTTCAAAGGGTCTGTTCAAATTTAGCCGTCCAATTCTGTATCTCCCAACGCTGCTTTCCCTTTGCTGTTGTCGCCCTGGGCATCACCATGATGAGGGACATCAGTATTCCCTTGGTCAGTCTGGATTTTTCGGGTGAGTCTTTCTGGTATCCAAAATGGGTTGTCTTCATTCTGTGGAAAAACACAAACAGCTCCCCTGGATCTTATCAAAATAGGATCCGGGCCTTTCCATTTGTTATTTAAAACATCTTTCCATTTAACCATCTCTTTGGGCCTATCTGGCTCTGAACAATGACGTTCAGCCGCTGTATCTTTGTTAATTGTCCAGTGGCTTCACCTGTTCGGGAGAGCGCCTTCCAGGCCTTAATAGCCGTGGAGGAAATTTGGGCATAAGCTCCCCAGTGATAATTTGTTTGATCAGCGGTATAAGCTCCCTGACCCGTTAACAGGTCAAAGGTCCAATCTCTCTGCTCTGGAGTCAAAGCGGCAGCATTTGCTCGGGCCTGCGTTTGTGCAGCCTCTTGCCATAGAGCTCTCCATTCCATATATTTGCCTGCACTGGGGAGAGCGGCTTTTGCAATCATTTGCCAAACGGCAGGAGTTAATACCTCGCCAGCAAGCCTGCCTAACTGCACCAAGGTGAAATTAGCATTGGCTCCATATTTACGAACCAACTTAGCAAGCTCTTTAACCTGTAAATACTCTACTGGAGCTTGGACATGCCCACCCTCGGCTCCTTCAAAGACTGAAAATGCCTGTTGTATCTTCCTTTGTGCCTCTCTTGAAATGAACGAGTCCACGCACTGCCTCTCTGCACAGGGCTGACGCACTACGCAGGGAGGGGGCTCGCATAGGGCGGAGGTGCACTATGACCTTGAGGCCAAGCAGCAAGCTGGCCTTTGCCAGCTGCTTTTGGCTTTTTTCTTGACCTATAAGCTCGCATTTCTCTCTCATAACGAGCTGCTCCCTCCTCCAAGTCTGTTTTCTCAGAAGAGCTAATTTCTTTATCTGATTCACAGCTACTAAGAACTGGCTCTTTAAACTCATCTCTTTTCTCCTCTTTTCTTCTAATCTCTCCCCAGGTATTTTCCCCTGACATTAACTTTTCTTTTTTCCTTTGTTTTTTCTCCTCTTTCCTTCTAATCTCTCCCCAGGTATTCTTCCCTGACATTAACTTTTCCTTGGGTTCAAGACCCGTGGAAAGGCCTGTATACTTATTTGGCGCGCCATGCTTTCTCTTTTTTCCTGCTCTCTCTCCCCGCTTTACTTCTGATAGACTGTCTTGAATTTTGTCCAGAATTCTCCACCCTGCCTTAACCACTTGTTGACATGTGAAAAGAAATAAAAGGGCTTTTAACACTAGAGAAAGTTCAAGACCAGACATACCTTGTAAAGCTGTAACGAACGCGCATCCGTTCCCCAGCTGAAGAGTTCTGAACCCACGCAGGATCCTTCTCAACAGTCTGTTTTGTGGGAACACTTCATTACCACAGTTCCCCAGCTGAAGAGTTCTGAATCCACACCGGATCCTTCTCAACAGTCTGTTTTCCGGGAACACTTCATTAACCGCTCCTTCCCAGTGATGTAGTAGCTCCCGGGTTTCAGCACCATTTATTGCCCGCCACTTTTGTTCCCCCTGGTAAGAACACACTCAGGGCAACCGGAATCTTCTGCGGCACAAGCTTTATTGCTTACCCCATCAGGAGCCAGTGGAGAAGAGAGCCAGAGAGAGAGAGAGAGATGGCGGAGCCCCCTCCCTTTTATGGAGGACTGTCCTCCGCCTCGGACGTGTCACTCCCTGATTGGCTGCAGCCCATCAGCCAGAGTTGTCATCACGGGAAAGGCAGAGCACATGGGGTGGGAAACTACCCCAGCGCATGTGCAGATGGTTTGTTTACTACTTAGAACACAGGTGTCAGTGCCATCTTATAATGGCGAATGTGAGGACGGCTCCTTACAATCAAGAATAGCCACGAGGCAAAGTCTTCATCATACAGACCCATGCTGCCTAAGTCTCCTGTAGAAGCCCCCCTCCATGTTCCTGGACAGCAAAGTTAGAGTTCCCCCTCCCCCCAGCTCCCCATTCTGACTCCTCCCACTTCCCAGCAGGAGTCTGGGTATACAGGAATTAAGGAACACCAGCTTTGGCCTCACCCGGGCTGGGGTCCTCATCTTAGACTGTGTTCTCCTACCTGTAAGTGGTACGACACTTCCCACAAGCCCAACATCTGATGGTAGCCTACGATGAAATGTAGCCTAGTGTCTTTTTGTCTGTGGGAGCACAGTTCACACCCCCCAGTCGTGAGAGGGAACTTGAAATGCAGACAGGAGATACTAATGTCACAGCCATCAAAGCCATCCTATTTGGTAGGTATGGTCTGAATGTGAAATGTTCCGCGCCACAGGCTCCCACGTTTAAAAACTTGTTCTCAGCTGGCGGCACAGTTTTGGCAGGCTATAGAATTTTTTAAAGTGTGATCTGACTGGTAGAAATGGGCTCTAGGACCTTTGAAAATAATTTTAACCTGTTCCTGCTGCCATGATGGACTGAAATCTCCAAGCTATGAGCCAGAATAAATCCTTTCTCCCTTAAGTCACTCCTGTCCAGTGTTTTGTCACATAGTTGACAAGAGACTCGAGGGTTTTTGCTGTTGCTGTTGCTGTTGTTGTTTAGATTTATTTTATAGGTATAAGTGTTTTGTTTCCATTCATATATGTGCGGCACACATGTGCCTGGTGGCCATGGAGTTCAGAACAAGACATCAGATTCCCTGGGATTAGAGTTTCAGACGGTTGTAAGCCACCATGTGGTGCTGGGAAGAGAAGTTGGGTCCTGTGCAAGAATGGCGTGCCAAGGCTCTTATCAGCTGAACTATCTTTTTAGCCCCATTGTATTTGCTTTTAATTAATAGAAGTTGCTTCTTAGAAGTGATATTTTACTTTCTCATCTAGGTAGTCTGAAGAGCCCCTGAAGAACACTTATCATGAGAAACAGTGAGTGGTTTCTGTTAGAGAAATGCAAATAGAACAAGCTCAGAAGGGTATTGCTGGGGATGGGGTGATAACAAGACTCCAACCCAGCAATGCAGCACTCGGGGCGGGAGTTGGAGGATTTGGTGCTAGAGCAGAAATTCTAAGTAAAATCAGTAACGGAGATTGGGAATGCAGTGGAGCAATCTCTTCCGGACTGAAACATATAATCCCGGAGGTAAATAAACTAAGTCCCAGGAAAGCTCTGGAACCTACCAGATTCACAAGTACCCTCCTACCCCAAAGTCATTATTCTAGCTTGTTTTCTGTTGCTGTGAACTAAACACCATGACCAAAAAGCAAATGGGGAGGAAAAGGTTTATTTGGCTTACAGGTCACAGCCCATCACCAGGAGAAGCCAGGGCAGGAATTCAAAGGAGAAACTAAAGCAAATCCCATGGAGGAACACTGCATGTTGGGCTTGTTCCTCCTGGCTCTCCTGGCCAACTTTCTTATACAGCATAAGTCCACCGCCTAACATGGTACTGTCTACAATGGGTTGAACCCTTCTCTATTAATTATTGATAAAGAAAATACCCCCACAAACATGCCGATCAGATGGAGGCGATTCCTCAACTGAAGTTCCTCCTACCCAGGTGTGTCAACCACAGTCAGCCATCATAGTTACATAAGCAGTGTATACTGAGGGGAGGGACTATTTCTGTCCTAGTCCACTGCCTGCCAGTCCTGAGGACAGCCCCAGGGTTCCAGCTTGTGTGAGCTATGCCACCCACTGTCATTCAAGCACTTGTAAGTCACCCCTCATCCACACGCCTATAACTAGCCGAATACACTCATTGATCCACCAGGTTGGATTTAGGTAGTATTAACGGAGAATGGAAAAGGCCCTCTCCCATAACACAGAGCTGACAGCCCAGAGTACACGGAGCTAGTGGTGGAGGTCATCTGATAGCCCACGACCATGAGTGACTGGATGGGTCCCAGCTGTCATCCTCTGACAATCAAGTGTCTACTTCTCCTCAGCTGCTGTGGCAGCAAAGGAATGAAGCACATGCAAGCACCCCTGGACATAACAGTCTGCGTTTGACAGCCCAGACAAGAGAAGCTGCAGCCCTCCCTTCCCTGGCAACGTGAAGGGAGAGAGATAGAGCTGTGGACCTTAGTGGCACCACCCTCAAGTTTTGGCAGGCTTTCACTTTCCACTCCCAGGATTGACACTTCTTTCTCAATTGGTCCAGTTTTGCACAGTATTTGCATGCACACACATTCAGTAGCCAGGCTCTCTGTGTTAGACAAGTGAGGCAGAGACGCAGACAGACTTGGTCTCAAGAAGCAGAAACTGCTTTATTCGAACAGCAGAGGGCCCCAACCTTTGATGGGATGAAGACTGAGCTCATCTAGAGGAGCCGGGGACACCTATATACATATAGGTAGCTACCAAGAGGCTACAGCTCTTTCTGTGGTTTGGTATGGTGAGTTGCTTTTGCTACCTAGGCATGTTGTTTCTGCAGGTGGGGCTGAGATGTCAGGTTGTGGCTAAGTAGTTCTTTAGGGTGGGCTATCACCCAGTATAGCCTGATACAGTTCCTCATGACCCGAGGCAGGTATCCAAGATCCTCAGAGGAGGAAAGAAAAGGAAGATGTCAGAGCCAGTATCCCACTGGACTCCAGGTGGCTCTAGGGAAGAAGATATTACCTTGAACACCAGAGACAGAACTGTGGGCGGAGCATGGACCTCTCTAAGGCTCCCACTGCCTCATCCTCTGAGGTGCCATGCCGTGCTTCACGTCTGCTGTAGATCTGAATCATTCCTGCGGCTGTCTGTAGCCTGTGAGACCTGCTGCTCCAGAGACCAGCAACTCCAGCCTCCAGGACCTGCTCATGGGGTGGGGGTGGGGTGGAGACTTGCTCGGTTTGCTACCAGTGTCTCAGCAGCGGCTTTTCTAGTCTCAAAATACACTCATGTTCCTGCTAAACCACCCCTGCCTCCAAATTCAGCTCCTCTTACTGCCCCTTTGCACTCCACTCTTGCAGGGGAGGTGGGCCAGAACCTGAGAATGACCATTTCAGTATTGTGGCTTTGGCTTCTCATCAGTTCCCTGTCTATGATGAATAGATATTTGTTCAAATCTCCCCAGGACATTGACATATGACTCTCGAACTGGGAGTGTAGTTCAGTGGTTCAGCATGACTTAACATAGTCAAGGAACGAGGCCCAATGGGTCAGAAGGACTGTGGTACAAATCTGGAATGGAATGCAAAGCTGACTAGCTGAGGACTTGTCTAGCACATGAAAGATCCTACCTTCTATCCCAGCACCAAAACCCAAAGGCCTCCAAAAGCTAAGAGCTGCTAAGGAATAGATTTTTACTTCTGGTTTTGCTTCTGTCGACAAGCTTGTTTTGCCAGGGAACTAATTGTAACTTTGTATCTTTTATAACCCCCTGATTGAGGTGGTTGGCATTGTACTCAGGAATCCAGAGTTCTGGGTGTAGACTGCAAGGAAATCTAAATAAAAGCTTCTTCTCTATAAAAATTATTAATGGGCAGAGTAGGGACTCCCAGACCTATAACAATTTGGGGGCTCTTCTGGGATTCTTCATTCAACCTTCTTTTTCTGGCCTGGATGCTAGGAACTGAAAATTTGGATATGCCCAGTGTCTGGAGGGAGTCATGGGCAGGTTCTCAATGCTTAGATTATGAAAATGAGGCATCAGAAAACCTCCAGAGGTGTATGTATGTAAGGATTCTGTCTGAGACTTGTAGAAGAGCCGGAAGCAGCAACCGTCATGCTATATATGAGTTTAAAGTTAACTTTTTGTTACAGATTTTACAGATCTTTAAGCATACCCAATACATTTACAAATCTTGAGGTACAGGTACATAATAGTCTTATTTAATAAAGTTTATATAATAGTCTTACAGATCTTGAGATAAGATTCATACTTCAGCAAAGGTTTTAGAGCATTAAACCAAAACCAAAGAGTTTGAGAGGAGTATTGAAAATCTCCACTGGGAATACTCTGTCCTTTTGTCTCCTTTTGCTCTCCTTTCTCTGTCACATAGTCAGGTGGTCCTCCTGACCTGGGACAGAGATTTTGGAGGAACCTTTAAACAAGTATGCCTGGATCTAGAGGCGGGGGAGCCATAACCCAACTCCAGAGCCAACTTTTCACTGAAGTAGAAGAGAGTAAAGCAACATTTTAATATTACCTGTAGTGGGCTGGCCTGATGCTGCTTATATTTTAATGCTAATTTTGGGCCCCAAGACTGTCTGCATGTAGATGCTAAGTGACCCTGCCCCCAAGTTATTTCTGATTGCTAAATAAAGATGCCAACAGCCAATAGCTGGGCAGAAGAGACATAGGTGGGGTTTAGGTTTCACTGACTTGAGGTGGGAGGAGAACCACAAGGAAGGGGAAGGTGCAGGAGGAGGAAGGAGAAGCCACCATGGGTTAGGTGAGTTCAAGAGAACATGGCTCTGAAGGCTGGCCAATTGGAGTTAAGAGCAGCCCAGATGAAACATAGTAAGTGATAACTCAGAGTTATCGATAGGAAAGTAGATTCTAACAGTGTAGAGGGTATGTGTCTGCCCAGCTCCTGTACTGTTTAAGGCTTATTGTAAATATAAATGGTGTGTGTGTGTGTGTGTGTGTGTGTGTGTGTGGTTTTTCATTTTTAATCTTGGAACTAATTGGTCAAAGCAGGGTAGAAACCTTGGGATGGGATTAATAACTTACTGTTGTAGTTAGGGTTTTCATTGTTTGGAAATATCACGGAAAAGGTTATGATGGTTAAAATATAATAATTGATATTCCTTAATCAAGGCAATATAATGGGATTTTGTTTATTGTATTCAGAAACTCTTTGCTCTTTTAAAAATATGGCTAAATAACTGGTCTCTGGAATGTCAGCTTTATCTCAGAATAATGTGGGTTAAATCAAAATGTTTGTCCTTGATCTCAAAAATTCATTGCAACTGTAGGTGTCAGTGGTTTGATATATGCAAAGATTCTTCTAGTAATTTTGACAATTCTAGTTTTTACTTTAAACAAAGTGCTATGGCCAGACACATACCTGAGTTTGTAGACTACAGCAGCTCAGGATCCAGAGGACAAGGCCTGAGAATTCATTTTAAAGGGCCATGAAAGAAAATGCTACCAGAAGCAAAACCATGAAGGAAAGCAGCAGAAAGGAAGCTGTCAAAAAAAAAAAAAGTCACCCACATCACCTCCTGGCTTAGGGGTTCTTGCCTCTGGCCAGGTTTTGGTGCTAACCTGACAGTCACTATCTGGCATCCCTAGTTGGATCTTCTGATTAAAACTATGACTTTTAAAAAGACCAGAAGAAAGGCTGGAGAGATGACTCGGTGGTTAAGAGCACTGACTGTTCTTTCAGAGGTCCTGAGTTCAATTCCCAGCAACCACATGGTGGCTCACAACTATCTATAATGGGATCTGATCTTCTTCTGTTGTGTATGAAGACAGCTACAGTGTACTCATATAAATAAAATAAGTAAATCTAAAAAAAAAAAAAAAAAGGAAGAGGTTTACTGTCAGGATAAGCTCTGACTAGAGGTTTTGGACCAACTAAGACCTACCCTTCTTAGACTTCTGATGGCAGCGAGCTGTGTTATTTTAGATAAAGAAGAACAGAAACTTGAGAAACGGGGCATCAGGATGAAAATGATTTAAAAAAAATTTAGAACACAGGGGAAGAGATGAGAAGCTAAGGCGTGAGGGCCACAGCTATGATTTGAAGTTTTATTTTGGTACTAAACGTTTCAATTCGAGAATTGTAATTTTTAAGGCCATAATTAGGACACACAGGTTAATATTCACCTTACAAATCATCAAACTCATTGATATGCTTAGAACTATGCTTGTACCATGCTAAAAACAAATGTTATTTATCAACAGGGATAAACTTTGTTTAACTTTTTATATGTTTTCAAGGTTAAGCCTAAAACAAGTAACTAAAGACAAGATTATTTAAAGTCAGATGTATTTCCCAGACAGCCTTCAGAAACTCTTCAGAGACCTGCTGAATATAACATTTAAAGTGTTCAGAAAAGCTAAGAGGTGGTGGCCTATAGCTTTAATCCTAGCACTCAGGAGGCAGGGGCAGGCATATTTCTGAGTTCAAGGCCAGCCTGGTCTACAGAGTGAGTTTCAGGATGGCCGAAGTTACATAGAGAAACCCTGTCTCAAAAAAACAAAAACTTTCCCGTGTTAGATGAAAATTCCAGCTCCCAGAGGCAGCCCTAAGGTCTCCTCCAAAGGATTTGACTCCACCTGGATCATGGTAACGCTACCCAATGGGTAAGACTGTCCCTTGCCTCACCCACACTCAGGGCCACTCAGGGACTGTAAACCAGCAAGACATTGGAGAACTGACTGCCCCTCTGCCTCAACAAGGTCGGTCATTCTCTCAAGTGCCTTACCCACAGGAAAGTCTCTTGGGTCTTTTGGGTCTGGCAGCAGAAGGCTGATGCAGCCATGCATGGCAGTCAGAGAGTTAATGCTGTGCTATGCTGTGGAGACTGAAGTCACTGTGCACCTATGGAGATTCCTGAGATTCCAAGGAAGAGCCTATGGCAACCGTCCAGGTAGCTGCTATGTCCCTGTCATTTATTGATTGCTACTTGGTTCATACCTCCTGCTCAAATGTACCCTTCTTAGACCTCTGATGGTGTTGATGGCTAACTGCAGCTTTATCAGTTTAGCAGCAGCTGCCTGGTTAGTGTACTGCATATATAAAAACCAGACCTTGCCTTTTCTAGAGCTATCCGGTCTCCTGGTCAGAAAGACAAACACACACAGCATAGTCCTATGTAACTTTCACTATCCCTCTACTTAAAGGAACTCGCTTTGCAGCGATTGTTCTCGGTAATCAACCTGTGTCTCCCAGGAAATGATTAAATGGGAAAGGCTTTGAGGTTTATGGGAGTTGTCAGGGTCTGAGAAAATAGTTTTAAAAAACAATAACAATGAAACTTAAAGATGATATATGATGTTAAGACTTCAAAGGTTCAGAGTTTTACAATATTTATCAATGAAGTTCTGATAAGCTATTAGTCTGGTTCTAGTACAGCACCGACTATTGTTACAGTCACAAGCTCAAAATTCAACACTTCCTTTGGTTGTTTTCTAAGTATAGGCTAAAAAGTGCTTCTCATCATGGTAAAAACTTTCTCTGTCCAATCTATATAGCCAGCCCTTACAGAGGAGAGTATGTTCATGTCTATAACTAGAAGTCATTTCTTCTATTGTCCCAAAGCTTTTACTATGATACAAAGGCATGGATCTGTACAGATTACAAATAGTGGTGATGCTTGTATATCTAAAACCTTATCTTTTTGCAAATTTTAAATTCATGTACACTTCAGAAGGCCATGACTTGGATTCACCTGTCACAGATCAAATGGGCTCCAGGTAAGTACCCCTGTCAATCAAGAACCTAAGCTTCCCCCATAGTGCTTATTCCTGAGAGGGGTAGTTCCGAATGCAAGATTTCCTTTAAGTTTCTAAACTTTAACTTCTGTCCCTAGCCTGTATCTGTCCCAGCAAATTCCCACCCAGCTGACAGATACCATCCATGAATCTTCTGTGGGCTACAAACTGCTCCTAATGGCCATGAGCCTGGACTTACTGAAAGCTGATGTAGACAAGTCCAGCTATTGTGATTGCCACCCCAGTCTCTTCAGCTGGTTCAGCCAATCAGATGCTTCTGATGATTGCCCCAACTGCCTGAACCCCAACCCTTGGCCTTTGACTAACATTTCAGCCCTGAAAACAATGTCCTAGTTACAGAAGAGAGTATATCTTTCCTTATCCTCAACAGAAGGCTGGACTGTTAGGTCTAAAGGAAGCTGGGACTCTCCACTGAAAGGAACCACACCTTGTCATCCTGACTATCCCTACTGCTGCCAAGGTAGACCGTGTCTGCACCTGGATACATCACTCCCAGGTCTATATATCTCTATGTAGATGTACCAGGATACATCACAAGGGATGATAACCTAGCTGCAGAAAATGGGCCATCACCAAGGCTGAGAAGATCCACTGGCGATAGGACTGATGCAGGTTGTAGACTAATAATGTTGTTTCATCTGACTGTGTTCCCTCCTGCTCTCTCGAGAGCTATATGCCTATATTCCTTTAAGAGCAAATACAAATGTGCCATAAATGTCTCATGGCCACATTTTCCTACCATGTGCTGTTGTACCATCCCAAGTATAAATATGTCTTTAGAAATATCTTGGGGCTCCTACTTTCAGTTTGGGGGGTATAGTGAGAAGTGGATACAGTTTTCCAGAATTGCTGCACCATTTTCCCACCAGCAGCACACAGGGAATTTGATTTCTCCATGCCCTTACTAAAAGACTTACTGATGCTATTTTGAGGTTGCCCATCTCTTGGTTGGGAGAGACCAAAGCCTCCAGCAGTGCCACCTCTAGTGGTTTTATACCTTGTTGTGGTAGCTACAATATGACAGGCACAATGTCTCCCCAGTTGCAAGCCCAGACCCCACAGGCTTCCTCTGTCTCACTAGACCTGCACAGCTGCCCTGACAGGGTAAAGATATGTCATTACCCCAGCTTCCAGCTGCCCAGCACCAGATGTGTGTCTGAGTCCTTCAGAGACTTGCCAGCCTAGCTGAGTGCTAGGTAACTGGAGCAGAACCTAGCCAGCATCAGCCAAACCTGGCCTGGGTCAGATCTATTCAGCTGACTCAAAGTCATGGATAAGAGTAAATTGTGTTTTTAACAGTGTCTAGTTTTGAAACAATTCCAGTTCATTCTCAGTCCCTACAGATAAATCAGCAGGTAAAACTCTTGCTTACCAGTATTCCTCTCTGCTGATCCTTTACCATCATCAAGAATCCTCTTCCTCCTTCTCCTCTTCCTCCTCCTCTTCCTCTCCCTCCTCCTCCTCTTCCTCCTCATTTTTGTACCCCACCATTTACGGTTTCTCTGGTGGACAGGCATGACTGTCACCAACACTGATGCACAGAAGTTCCTTTGTGAGCAGCTTCCGGTGAGATGCTGATCTCATTAAACTTCATGAAAGATTGACAAACAGGTCTCAGAACAGTTGTGTCATTTCAAACTGCCACCAGCACTACTAGATCTTGTCCCTCTGGGTCTTACAACAGAGTTGAGACTGACCTGAAACTCTCTGTGTAGCTGAGGCTAGTCTCAAACTCCTGATCTTCCTGCATCATCTTCTTGAGCACAGGGAGTGACAGGCCCGTGCTGCCATGCTGATATAAACATCTTTGTGAGACCTGTGCTGTATGCTCCTGTATAAGCAGTGAGGGGGGAGGGGACTGCTGGCTTACTGTATGTTTAACCTTTAAAAGCATTCTCAATAGTTTCCCAAAGTGGTTGTACCATCTTTCCTGCCAGCATAGGGTGAAGAGCCCAGTCCCGTCAAATTCTCATCCACAGCTGGTGGGACCAGGCTTTCCCACTTACACAGCTAGGTCGATAATGAACTAAGACACTCAACTCTCCTGTCTCAGCTTCCTGTCAGTCCACACTCTGAGAACAAACTGGGCTGACTGAGGTGGAAAAAGGGTATTGCGTGTGTATGTCTGTATGTGTGTCTGTGTGCGTGTGTCAGTTTGTGTGTATGTATATGTAGATATATAGAGAGATATAGTGTATATAGATAGATAGATATAGATAGATAGATAGCTATATATCCACATATTCACACACATATCCACAAAAGAGTAATAATTTGAATAAGAAAGCAGAAAACACCTCTCCTTAACAACCCCACGCTCATCCTTGAGGTGCTAATTGACTGCGTATGTGTGGGAGTTGATAAGGTATAAAATGGGAGTAATCAAGAGAGAGCTGTCAAACTTAGAGGGTAAGAGAAAACCCATCAAAATGTGAGGGTGTCTCAATTAGGTCGGCTGCTCTATCCCCCTTTCCTCCTCCATCCGATGCTGTAAGGGAAACTCAAAAAGTGGGGAAACGCCTACGATTTCTGTCTGTCTCCTACCACCAGCAGGTCAGAGCTTGCTTCTATTTAATTTTTTTTTCATTTGTATTGTTGGTTAATGAATTAATTTTTGAGACAGGGTCTTGTTATATAGCAGTAGCTGGACTTGGGCTCAGAGAGATCCTGCCTCTGTCTTCTGAGTGTTGGGACCAGCAGCATGGTTTTGTTGTTGTTGTTTTGTTTTGTTTTGTTTGGGTTTTTGTTTTGTTTGGGTTTTTGTTTTGTTTTGTTTTGTTTTTGCTGCTGGCTGTCAGGCTGCTTGGGTGGAAACCCCAGTCTCTTTCTAGGGCCACCTAGCCCATTTTGGGCTCAGAGACACAGCCTGCTGTGTTCAGCAGTTCTTTTTAAAGGATATATTTATTTTATTTTACAGGGACAGGCAGTTTACCTGCACGTATGCACAAGCACCATGTGAGTCTGGTGTTTGAGGGGACCAGAAGAGGGCACCAGATCCCCTGAAATTGGAGTTACAAACCATTGTGAGCTGCCAGTGGTGCTGGAACTGAACCTGGACCCTCTGGAAGAGCAGCCAATGCTCATAACCACTGAGCCTCCTCTCCACCCCCCTCCAATGCCCCCACTTGTGTGGTCCCCTCCCTCTCCCCCTGTGTGGGCCCCAGCTGCTGGAGTTTTTGTGCTTCATTTCCTGTGCTGTCATAGCAGCCATGAAGGACTGTCAGACAGCCACATCAAGGTTTGTTCCTTGCTGGAATCTGTTCAGTCAGTCCTGGCAGCCACTGTCAGGTACACCCAACATCTGGCTCCTTGCCCTGGGTTCTGAGCCCCTCACCAATCACCATTTTCCACTGGTTTTAATTTACATTTGTTGATGTAAACAGAATTCTCAACTCAGAAAGAATAGATTTATTTTGAACCAAATAAGAATGAGGAGGTCTCAGGAACACAGCTTGAGTGGCTACCATTGAACAGCAGCACCGACAGAATTCAGCATGCATGGGGGAGTCGAGGAAATGAAGTCCTTATATGCTGTTGTTAAGAAAACAAATTAGTGCAGTCACCTCGGCAGATGTGGAGGCACTATACACACCCACAGGGTCAAGCACTCCAATGAGGTACTTGTAACCAACTCTCTGCTCTGGACCATATTCAGGACCCTGGAAACACCTTCCTTAATGGGTCTGCTCTGTGTTCATATCAGCATTATCCTCAATACTCAAAAGCTGGAAGTGAACCCAGTGGATGCTGTCTCGTGACAGATGAAGCAAGTGCCATGCGCATGGGTATGTGCAATCTCCCCCCCCCCCCGCACCCACCCACACACACAGTGGACTCATACACTACAACACAGATATGTCTGAGGTCATCTGCCAAGTGAACAGACAGTGACAGATGCTATGTGGATGCACTTGGGAGTCCTGGAGAAGCTTCAATTTGGGACCACAAAAATGTCCCAGAGTTGAGAGTGGCTATAGCTGTACTCAATGCCACTGAACTGTGCACTTTAAAAATGGTAATGGGAGACTAGAGAGATGGCTCAGGGGTTACAAGCCTTGTCTGCCCTTGCAGACCACCTGGGTTCAATTCTTAGCACTCATGTGGCCACTCACAACCTTCTGAAATTGTAGTTTTAGGGAATCTGACACTCTCTTCTGACCTCTGCAGGCACTGAGTACACAGAAACAGATGCAGGCAAAACACTCATATACAAAATAAGATAACTTATTTTAATGAAAGGAACTGGTTATGATAAGAACGCAGGAGAGATGGCTCAGCCACTAAGAGCATATGCTATTTTCCAGAAGACTGGAGTTCAGTTCCCAGAACCCATGCCAAGCAGCTCATAAGTGCTTGTAAATCAAGCTCTAGGGAACCGGGCACCCTTGCACATGTGTGTGCATACATGTGTGTGTGTATATGTGTGGCATACATACACATACTTAAAACTAAAAATACAATCTTAGAAAGAAAGAAAGCAGGTTGAGCAGGCTATGGGGAGCAAGCCAGTATGTGGCACTCCTCAGTGACCTCTGCTTCAGTTACTGCCTTGAGTTTCCACACTGATTTCCTTTGATAATGGGCTGTGATATAGAACTATAAGCAAAATAAAACCTTTCCTCCCCAAGGTGTTTATTGTCATGGTGTTTTATGACAATGGAAAAAAATCTCTCTAATACAACCAGGCTGGCCTTGAACTCATAGAGATCCACCTGCCTCCCTCCACCCCCTCCTCCTCTTCCTCCTCCTTGCTGGGAATAAAAGCATGCATCACTACACTGTGTCTCCCAATATGCTTTTAGCACACAATGCGACAGCTTCGTGCTCTAACCATGTTGACTTGTAGATTTGATCCATCTGTTGAAGCTGTCGTGTTCTGTTGTAGGTCTTGACTGTTAATCTGTGCTTCAGTTATCCATTCTCTCAAGTAGGGAAATGAAGGTTCTTTCAGCTTGCTCACACTCACGATCTTTGGCAGCTGTCCTTGTGTGAACCGTGAGTATGTGAGGATTTTACAGCTGTCCTTTCAGACTGGGTGTTGGGCATTCCAACCAATTGTTTTATGGTCTCAATGAGATATATTTCTTTTTTTAAAAAGATTTACTTATTATTATATGTAAGTACACTGTAGCTGTCTTCAGACACACCAGAAGAGGGCGTCAGATCTCATTACAGGTGATTGTGAGCCACCATATGGTTGCTGGGTTTGAACTCAGGACCTTTGGAAGAGCAGTCAGTGCTCTTAACCGCTGAGTATGTCTCTCCAACCGGAGACATACTTCATACATCCTAAAATCCACCTACTTACTGCATTCAGGTCCATGCTTTTTAGTATATTCACAGAGCTGAGCAACAGCAGCCAGTCTAGTTTAATAACATTTTGCTTGCCCCGCAAGCCTGTAACCATTAGTAAGCCACCCCCACTCCTACCATCCCCAGCCCGGAGCTACTGATCTGACTCCAGCCTCTGTGCTTTGGCTTTCTGTGCATTCACACCAGTTCATATGATAATTGTCCCTTAAAGGATGCTTTCCTTCCCAGAGCACAGTGTTTTCAGTGATCACCCATGTTGTAGCATGTAGCAGAATTTCACTAAACTTTCTTTATAGGGAGGCATGGTGATGCATGCTCATAATCCCAGCACTTGGGAAGCTGAGGCAGGAGGATTGTGAGTTCAGTGTCATCCTGGACAACATAGCAAGACGCTGTACCAAAATAAGAATTTTTTAAAACCTCTTCACTATTATTTTTAACTTATTAAATATCTCACTTACTTAAATGTGTGTGTCAATATGAGCTATGTTTTGTTCTGGATTGTGTGAAAAGATTGGGACCTAAGTCTCCTAAGATATTTGGTCAAGGTGTGAATTACTAGAGTTTATTCATATTCATGTTCGTGATTATTTTATGTGGTCAGGATCCCTCTCCACAGTACTGAGACCAGCAAAGCTCTGAAGCCAGTGTCCTGCAAATGTGCAACACTATCCCTTGGGAGGGAGACATGGCCTGAAGCCAAGCACATTCACATTCTTTACTGAGTCCATCTAGTTTGAAGACTCAAGCTCTGAGGCAGAGAGACTGATACCCTCCAGGTACAGGAATGGATTCACTTTCTCAGTTGAATCAAAGAGTTTAAAGTCAGGCAGAGTTTGAAAGTCAAGCAAGGCTAAAACCTATTCAAAAGAAGATACTTTTATTAGAGTTTAAAAGTGAAATCCCAGGGAAGGCAAGCTATAATGCTTAGCATCTGTCCAGAGGAGGAGGATGGAGGAGGGTAGGAGTAAAGCTAGAGAACTTGAGTTAAGTCAGCATAGAAAGGCAGAGTGAGAAAGAACCCCAAAGACCCCGCCCCCGCCCCGGCAAAGCATACCTGAGCCCTGGGCTGGCATCCCAAAGAAATGTAGGCAGACAAACCCATTCTAATGTCATAGTGGCTGGTGAGACCATCCTCAGGGGCAGGAATTCTGGGAAGGAAAAATGCATTATATCACTAAAAGGATAATTATTCCTTTTCTTTCCTTTTTCTTTCTTTTTTTTTTTTTTCATTCATTTAAGTGAGCCCAAATTCCACATTCCTATTTGAAAGCAGTTTCAGGAAGGTTTTAGAGTAATGTAACAAGGAAGGCTGCAAGCCAAGACACTTTTACATTGGCAGAAAACATTAGGTAGGTGGTTCCAGTAGGATGAGGAGACCTCTGTTATAGGCTTCGGCAGCTAAAGCCTTTTGGAAACTGCGATTTTGTTAATATTTCCCTAAAGGAGATCTTTTTGTTTCTGTTTGTTACAGGAGGTTAGGTCTGGCAGAGGTGGGGAAACAAATGGCTACTTAAAGTACTAAAAATAGCCCAAGAGAAGTACTAAACAGCCTCTGGACCAGCAACATTGTAACCTCTCCACAATCATTGAACTTTTCAATGATTCATGAGCCTTACAGAAGATTTCAGTTTGAAGATGTAGCTTCTTTCTGGGGACTTGTGTTCATAAAACAAAGGAAGGGGAAGCTCTACTGACCTTGAAATTCGAATGTGCTCAGAATCAAGATCTTATCACTGACACTTCTGTGAGTAGGTCCTGGGTGCCAGCCACAGCCTGCAGAAAAAGAAAGTAAGAAAGAAAAAATCTCTTACATCTTGGTGCAACACTTCCTTCAAAATTCTACTAAGTCTTGACCTGCCAAAGAGCAAGAGATAGCCCAGGCTCTTGCCTGGACACACTGCCACAATGAGAAGAGAGCCTGAGTCTGCTGGCACACCCAGACAGATGTGTGTCACACACAATTGGCTTCTGGTTTGGCCTCTTGGCAGAGATTCTGTGAGCCACTGTCTGTCCCGCACACCAGGATTCTGTGTTAAGACACTGTGTGATCTCCAAGCCCACTGAGTTTCCTTAAAAATCCTTTGCTGTCCTCCTCGCCTCTGTTTTATAGATAGAAGGGTAAAGAGGGTCGAATCCCCTTAGGCTATGGGATTCACAACCTGGGCTGTGATTTCTTCCTGTACATAAAAACACCTTTTCTAATCTGCCTATTCCCTTTATCTGTCTACTGCTGTGTCTGTCCCTTCTAATCTTTCTTTTCCTTTTATCTCTACTACTGTTTATCTCCTTTCAAATCTGTCTGTTCACCAAAGGGAGCCTTGGGGGAGGGGGATGGTCCTGGAACCCTCCCGTTGCTCTAACACAGCAGACTCTGTACCCCCGCACCAGTTTTCATTTAATGTGTTGGACAACTTGAATTTATCTTCTAAAACACTTCCTTTTAGCCCTGAGATAAAAGTAGTGGCGGATAAACTAAGAAATTTCTAGTACAGATTCCTGCCTTGGGGCTGGAGAGAAGACTCAGTTGATTAAGAGTTTCTGCTGCCCTTCCAGAAGACCTGAGCTATTCCCCAAACCCACATAAGGCACTTCACAATTGAATCTAGTTCAAGGGGGATCCAACACCCTTTTCTGGTCTCCATGGGTACTGCACACGAACACATACACACACACACACACAAAACTAAAAAAAAAAATCCTGCTTTTTCTCAAAATTAGTGTAGAAATAGCAGGAAAAATGTCCTCCTCTAACTCACTGGAATTTCAGCTCATTAATGTTTCTGATAGATGGGAAATCCCCCAGGCTGTGCAAGTCAGTCATGCCAGATTATGTCTTAAAATACACTGTAACAAAGCAACCTGTGTGACACACACACACACACACACACACACACACACACACACACACACACTGTTGCTTTTAGTTGAAGCTCCCCTGGCTGGCTACTTAAATGTACTCAGGTAAGCTGCTTCTTGGGTCAGGAAAGAGACAGAAACATCTTAGAGGAAGTTGCCTGGACACTGACAGGAAATCTCAGGTAGAGAATGGAAAATTTGAGAACTGGGAGGCTGACAGAACAACTGGCTTCATCCCTCAGTGAACATAACAGAAAAGTATGGAAAAGAAACTGGAGTTTCTCGTTACTATTTATATACAGGGCTTTGCAGTTAAGAACAGCGGGTGTTGTTCTAGAGGATCCCTGGTTTAAGTCCCACCACCTACATGGCAGGTTACAACTATCTGTAATTCTAGTCTCAAGGAATCCAACACTCCTTGTCAGAGTGCGTTATCTCCTCAGGCACCAGGCATGCATGCAGTACACAAACATACATGCAGGAAAAATGTCCATGCACATTTTAAAAATTAAATAAAAATTTAAAAGTCATTATGTGTACGTGTGTGTATGTGTGTGTGTATGTGTGTATGTGTATAGGTGTACGTGTTCCCAAATGTTTAGGTGTATGTAAAGGTGGAGAGGAGGGTCAACATTGGGGGCCCTTTTCAAGCGCTCTCTACCTTATTCATTATTACCTCTGTGTGTATGTATTCCTATTCGTGAATGTGGGCATGCATGTGCCATGGTGCACTTCTGCAGGTCAGTAGACAGCCTTGGGTGGTTCCACCTCCCATCTTGCCACAGCTCACTGGGATTTTAGATATTGACTATTGAACCCATTCTCAGATGTATCTTGGGAATCCGAACACAGATCCTCATGCTTGTATGCTGGTAATATTATTATTATTATTACTATTACTATTATTTTGAGACAGGGTTTCTCATTGAACTTGTTTTGGTTGAACTGACTGGGCTGGGAGCTCCTAGAACCCACCCATCTCTACCTCCCCAAGGCTGGGAGCCAACATGACTAGCTTTTCTGATGGCTTTGGGAGATGAGCCCAAGTCTTCTTGCTTGTACAACTTTCCTGACAGCTGTCTCCCAGGCCCCTGAAATTTATCTTAATTATGTGTTTGCCACAGCTGTGTGTGAAGCCTTCCTGTCAGGCCTTTGCTGCCAGTGGGAACCTTTGCTTTGTGTAGGACATGGAAACATTCTTCCCTTTCCTTCTACCCAAGCCCGGGGAGGGGGGAGGGAAGGTGGGGAGTGGGGATGGATGAGACCAATCCCACACTGGTGCAGTACAGGAGGAGTCCACAGATTCCTGCACGAATCTCTTCCACTGACAGCCTCTCACAGGTACAGGAGCCATGTTTGCTCAGCCAGTGGAACAGCCTGTAGGTAGTCCAAATGCAAAATTAACTGTCATGGAAACAGAATGCACACTGCGAGGTTCTGAGGCAGTTCTAGAGAGCAAGGAGTAGAGGGACCTGGGGTTCATGAGTGTTGTGATGAGGCAGCTTGAGGCAGCTGAGACCCCACATTGCCTAAGACTTTTTTTTTTTTTCTTTTTTTGTTTTTTCGAGACAGGGTTTCTCTGTATAGCCCTGACTGTCCTGGAACTCACTTTGTAGACCAGGCTGGCCTTGAACTCAGAAATCTGCCTGCCTCTGCCTCCCAAGTGCTGGGATTAAAGGCGTGCGCCACCACGCCCGGCTGACTTTTTTTTTTTTTTTAAGGTACATAGCCCAGGCTGGCTTCTAACTCTCAGTCCTCCTCCTCAGACCCAACAGGTACAGGGATTACTGGTTCTCTCCCTCATGCCCTGCTGCCTGTCTGTACTTCTAGGGGGCTTAATGCTTTGACAAGCTGCCTACAATTTATTTTCTCCCTTGCTTCCTTTCCTAATGTGTGTGTTTTGCCTTCATATAGGCATGTGCACCATATGTGTGCAGTGCCTTTAGAGGCCAGAAGAGGGTGTCAGAATCCTAGGGCCTGGACTTACAGGTGGTTGTGAGTTGCCATGTGGGTGGTGGCTGGGAATCAGATATGGGTCCTGGACAGCACAGCCGGCACTCTGTTCTCAGAGGCCATTGCTCCAGCCCCACTACCTACAATTTCTTACTCTGCAGCCACTATCCTCACACAATGCCGTGGGAAGAAGGAAATGCATGAACGTGGAGAGAGGGCTGCCATTCTAAAGAAGCTGTTGCCAGAAACAAATGTGCATTCATCCTGGCAGGGGGTGATGGGGCCAATCAGCTAAACAACCATCAGTGACCGAGTACCAGTGGAACAGCCCGTAGCTAGTCCACATGCAAGATTAACTGTGAGAAGATGGACTCCAGCAGATCATGTCTGGGCAGCAATGATAGACAATGTCCTCCCTAAGTGCTGCCATTATCTTCAGCATGCAGAATTCTAGGCTCTTGGCCAAGTGAGGGATTTCCAGTCCCCTGGTGTTCTCCCAGTAGGTGGGACTGCCCTTGCTAAGTACCCTTGACTATTCTGGCACTTATTATGTAGCCCAGGCTGGCCTCAAACTTACAGCAATCCTTCTGTCTCAACTTCTCAAGTGCTGCTGGTATTATAGACATGTACTACCATACCTGGCACAATCCTAACTTCTAAAAATAAACCATACACACACACACACACACACTATATATATCTATATCTATATATGTATGTATGTATGTATGTATATATACATATATATATGAAAAGGGATTTATGAGATAGCTGAACAAATTTAAGTTCTATGTGTATATTTTAAATTTTTTTACATTTTATTTGTGTGTACATGTATGGGTCTGCATGTGCCACTACTCAGGTAAAGATCAGAAGATAACTTGGGGGAAGTGTGTTCTTGTTGTCACATGGGTCCTGGAGATTGAACTCAGGTTGTCAGGCTTCGCAGCAGCTATCTCCCTGATGAATCATCTCTCTGGCTCTCTATATGTATACTTATTTATTTAACACACAGTCCCTTATGAAGCACTGGTCTAGAACTCACTAGGTAGATCAGGTTGGCCTTGAACGCAGAGATCTGTCTCTGCCTTCCAAGTGCCAGGTTATGCACCACCATGCTCTACGTGTGTATTTTATGACCAATGTCATATGTGTGTATTTTATGACCAATGTATTGCTGTTAATATTTTAGATATGACAGTAGTGTTGTGGTTATATTCTACACAGAAGGAACCCTTGTCTGTTAGGTTCACAGTGAAATCCAGATGGAGTCACCACTGTCTTCATCCTCTGTATTAAAAACAGGGAAGTCGGGGGCTGGCGAGATGGCTCAGCGGTTAAGAGCACTGACTGCTCTTGGGAAAGTCAAGTTCAAATCCCAGCAACCACATGGTGGCTCACAACCACCCGTAATGAGATCTGATGCCCTCTTCTGGTACGTCTGAAGTCAGCTACAGTGTACTTATATATAATAATAAATAAATCTTAAAACAAACAAACAAACAAAAAACAAAACAAAACAGGGAAGTCAATGCAGGGGGAGTGAGATTGACCCAGGGTTGGAACAGGTGACACAGCACAGGACAGTCATAAGGCTTAAGGTCCTCAGGCCTTGTCAGACTATTTTGTCACTTGTTGTGACTCCACTATAAAATGATTTTAAAATTACTGAATTGTTACAAAAGGTGTTGTGTACCCTCCAATATGACAACACCCCGCAGGAAAATTTAGCTGTGTGAAACTTGTTCTCCCAAGTCCTTCAGTGGCCTAGACAAAGGCCCAGCTTGGCACTGTGGCTCCTGACCCTGGTTTGACATCCTCCACATGACGGCTGGAAGTGGGCCTTGGCTCTGAGATCCTCCAGGAATCACTGTCTGGATATCAGGGCATCCCTTTGTTTCCTTTATTTTGAGGCTGCTTCTATTCTGGCAGCTGGTCCTGGTTTCCTATTTAGAGAAGCAGCAAAGCCCACTTCTTAAACAAATAGATGTAAACACTTTGATCCAAAGACAAATGAGGAATAACAGTGCAGGTGGTACTCAGATAATTTTTTTTAGGGTGTTAAAGAAGTGACAGAAGTTTGAGAGGAAGTGGATGACAAGTTGCAGGAAATATTTTCTTAGTTTATTTATCAGGTTGACAAAGTGTCCTCACACAATCTGTTTCTCTCCTGTCCCCAGGGATCTATGCTGGGGCCACAGAGACTGCTCAGGATGCCTTCTAGGACCTTCTCAAATGAAGTATTAACACCCAGGAAAAAAAACTAATGGGAGGAGCTGAGATCTCTACCTAGGAGGCAAGGCTCTTTACCCATGGCACCAGACATCATTTCTTACCCTGCTAGTAAATGACCAAAACTCCGAGAAGGGAGTGTACAGTGTGAAAGATAAATTCTTAACTATTTACTGATAACCACTGATTGTTCTTGGGAAGGAGAATGCCCTGGTCGCACAAGGAACACAGTCAGCAAGTGTGTCCACTGGCTTCACTGCTTCCATAACAGGGTCTTTATATGTGGCCCACACTAGAAATCACAATCCTGGGATCACGGGTAGGCATTCGCAAGTCTATATTAAAGTACAACTCTCCCTCTCTTCCCTCTCTCTGTGTTTTCATGTAGAGAAGTCTCATACACCCTACCTGTTTCTCCAACTGTAAGAGCTTATGAAACTAGAGGGCTGTTCTAAGTGAGGCCAACTTACTTCCCCATCACCCTGAAAACAGTCTCTTTGCCTGTGACAGCCACACTCCACCCTACACCCTGGCAATCATCACCCCTCCATTAGACCTACCTGTACTTTATCATCTCAAGAATACTCTGTGAAGGGGCCAGCAAGATGGCTTGGTGGGTACTGGCGCTTGCTGCCAAGCCTGATATCATCAGTACCACTCCCAGGACCCTCACAGTGGCAGGAGAAACTTGCCTTTGCAAGTGGCTCTCCGACCTTCACACACTTACTGTGGCAGAAGAGAGTGCTAGGTTCCCTGGCACTGGAACTCACAGTTGTGAGTTGTCATGTGGGTGCTGGGAACTTAACTGCCAACCTATCTCTCCAGTCCCAGTCACCTTAAATATTTTTCCATCTAGTACAGTTCTCTGAAGATTCGACATCCCATTCTTTTTTATTGCTGAATAATATTTCATATTATGAGCATGCCACAGTGAACTCATCTATCAAAGGACTTCTGGGCTGCAGCCAGTTTAGGCTTAACCCATGAATCATCTTACCCACAGGGTTGTGAGAACATCAATTTTTATTTCTCTGGGATAAATGTATTTTAAAGAACATGTTACCATCATTTTCAGCCTTGATCTTCTCTTACATATCCATTACTGAGGCCACGTAGATGGCTTAGTGGGTAAGAGCCCTTGCCACAGTGGAGAGTGAGAACCAGCTCCCACAGGTTCTCCTCTGACCTCTGCATGCACTGCCCTGCTTGAGTGCCCAATTTGGCTTCCTTCAATGACCCAGTATGGTTGAGATAAGTAAGCCAAATAAACCTTGCCTTCCTAAGCTGCTTTGTCATGGGACAGTTGGATTGAAGGAGGGTCATTTGGAGGGCACCCTCAGGCTCTGAGGACAAACAGAAAGAAACAAATAAATAAATGTATATATATATATGTATATAATACATGTGTGTATATATATATATATATATATATATATATATATATATATATACATATACATACGTACATACATATGTTACTGACATCTGGATAACCAAAGAGCTGCAACCAAAGGGTCCTGTGATCATAATGGTCTAAAGACTACAGTCTCCTTGTGTCCTACCAGGTCTGTTTTATGTATCTTGGTTACCTGCCTGCCATGGGATCCAGGCACTCTCAAACTTACTAATGCATCCTGTGTGGAAGACACTGGCTGCCCACAGCAGGTCCTGGATGAAGAACGGATCTGTCACTGTGAATTCCTTTGAACCTCTTTAGTTTTAGCCACCTGATCCTAGCACCTGGTTAAAAGCAAGAAAGGCTCAGGGGTGAAGCCGGGTGTGTGATCTCCAGCGCTGGAAACTAAAAACAACAAAGCATCACCAAGAATGCCCAGGAAGAGTTTGCACAGACACCCTGGGGGAGAGTTGCTTTTATTTCCTGGAAGAGGATGGTGGAACTTTCCCTCCTCCTGTAGCATGTGGTACTCAGCCCGGAAGACATGTTCTCTTCTGGGTAGCTCCTCTCACCCCCATTCCTGGTCCAGGGACCTTAGAGCCTGAGGGTGCCCTCCAAATGTCCCTCCTTGTATCCAAATGTCCCAAGGCAAAAGCGAGTTAGGAAGGAAAGGGTTTATTCGGCTTACTTATCCCAGCCACACTGGATCATCGAGGGAAGCCAGGCACTCAACCAGGGCAGAACCTGAAGCCAGCGCCACGGAGGAAGACAACTTACTGGCTTGTTCCGTATGGGTTGCTCAGCTTGCTCTCTTAACACTTCAGAACCTCCTTTACAGAGGCGGCACAGCCCACAGTGAGCTGGGCCCTCCCTCATCAATCATCAGTTAAGAAAATGCTCCATAAACAGGTCTACAGGCCAATCTGATGGGGGTATTTTCCCAATTAAGGCTGCTCTCCCCAGAAGACACTAGTTGGTGTCAAACTGACAAACAAAAACTACATAGACTAGGAATGGTGGCCTCTCAGAAACCCAGCGAGAACTTAGTATCCATTCCAGAGAGTTTCTCCTCCAGGAGGCTTCCCCAGCCGGCCCGAAATTCAGCTTCATGTCCTTGTTCATGCATGGCATCAGCCTGTCACTTTTCTTTCAGATCCCGCTGGTCGATCCAGGTCCTAGTGCAGCTGAAGTCAGGTTGCACCGTCTACTTTCAGGGACGTGTTGTTCCCTCACTAACCTTTCGGATATTTCCCTTGGAGCATCCATGGGGCTGTTTAACAGGAAGTTCCCAGTGTTGTCCTGCTGATGGATTGATCCCGGAATATCTCAAGACCTTCTTGGCCCCTGGGGAAGTGTGGCTTTGGAAGTGGGTGGGGGGGGGATCAGTGAGCGCTCCACACTGTCCTAGGGCGCCTGTCTTAGTGCTATGTCCTGGCTCCACCGCCAGAGGCTCCAGACAAGGCGGAATGAACAAGAGCTAGCCGGCTGGAAGGCTGCCACCAGAGACGGGCGCGCGACGGAGGCCTTAGGCCACACGCTACAGGCTCCGGGGCTGAAAAAGCTCGCAGGATTCGGCGCGCTCTAGGGGCTCAGCACCCGGCGCGTGCTCTCCGCTTTCCCGCCAGCCCCGCCCCCACTGCGCTCGCCCTGCCCCACGCGGCCACCTGCTACCCAGCGCGCGCCGGTGGAGGGCGCGGGAGCGCGCGCCCGGGAGCTAGCGAGGCCGGGAGGATGGCGCGGGCCTCACTAGTGCAGCCGGCGCTCTGGGCGCTGCTGTTGCTGCAGGTAGTGGGCCCCGCCGCGGCCGCCAAGCTTAACATTCCCAAGGTGCTGCTGCCCTTCACGCGGGCCACGCGCGTGAACTTCACTCTGGAAGCTTCTGAGGGCTGCTACCGCTGGTGAGGCGCGCGGGCCCGGCGGGAGGCGGCAGGTGCGCGCGGGAGGGGGCTTGGGCCGCAGGTGCGCGGCGTGCTCGCTCCAGCCGGCCCCGCGTGACCCCGCGGCGCGCGCGCGCTCTCTCTCTCTGCGCATGGCGCCCGGGCCACTCGCGTCTGGGCTGCGCGGGAAGAGGAGGCTGTGATCGCGGCAATGGAGGGCAGCGCCGCATGTGCCCTCGGTCCCCTGCTGACAGGGCCCTGAGGTGCTCCAGCTTGAACAGCCACGGCTCTGGAGTCTGTGGGAGACGGGGGAGGTGGGACTCACCCCTGGCGCCTGACTGGTGTGAGAAGAGTGTCTGTAGAGACCTGGGCAAGGAGTCTGTGGGAGACACACCACACCCGTTAAGCCACTTTGGGAGGGTCATTAAATCTTGGATGAAAGGACCATTTTCCAGCTCAGAAGTGGGAGGCAAAGGAATTAGATGCTGGTGGAGTAGGGTCTGCTTTGATGACCTGGCTTCCAGCAGGGTGTTGTGGTCCAGCCTTTGGCTAGGCAGATGAAGGGAGAACTTCTCATTGCTGGGTGCAGGCTGAGTAGGGTGTGATCAGGTCACACCCTTGACCCACACCCTCACTAGTGCGACATAGTCCCTTCCTTCTCTCAGGCTACACTTTGCTGCCAACCTCCTTAAGAATGTGTTTAGGTCATTGGTTCTCAACCTGTGTGTTAAGACCCAGTTTGGGGCCTCCTGTCAGATATTTACATTACGATTCCTAACAGTAGCAACATTACAGTTATGAAGTAACAACAAAATAATTTTATGGTTTTAGTACAGTTCAACAACAGAGGAATTGTAGTAAGGGCTTACAGCATTAGGAAGGTTGAGAACCACTGATCTAGGCTAAGGCTTAACTAGCTAGGTATGTGTGTTAGTGTTCTATATGATACCCAGAGCTCAGACCCACATTCTGCTATATGTACTTCTCAAATTTAATTTGTTTTAAAAGTCTGCCTCATAGGGGGTGACACTGTACCCCTATAGTTACTTCACTAGGGAGGCTGAGGCAGTAGTGCCGCTTTGAGGTCAGTCTGGAGTGTCTTTAGGTTGGCCTCTGGAGTATGAAGAGGCAGAGTCTTTCTATTGCAGTTTGGAGTAAATGCTTTACCCAAGGGGAAGTGTTTATTCTTCTCTGGGGCCTTGTTTTGAGTGAGGAGATCAGCTGTTAATACTCTGGAGGGATACATGCTCACTCCATTGTTGCAGTTGTCTGCTTGATAGATGGGCCAGCGAGAGGAAGCTGACTATTTTAAACAGCTGGCTCCAAGGGAACCCATCTCCTGGCGCGTATTTGTGTGCTGCTTCCTAGGAAGTTCTGTATGTTTCTTCCTAGAATAACAGTTTCTGTCTTTACTTCCTCTCTAACTGCACTTTCCTGGGAGTTGCTGATGGGTCTTGGCAGATTTTTATATTCTCAGTAGGAGGACTGGGAAAGGTATTCAAAAGCTCAGATACCTCAGCGGCATGCCAAGTGCCCTCTGGATTGTTTAGTGTCTGGTGGCTTTCATCCTAAGGTGTGGTTGAAAAGTGTCTTCTTTGAAGGTGTTTGGTTGCAGTTTCCCCCTTACTTCGCCGGAAGATGGCCTGTCAGTCAAGCACAGTTCAGAAATGTTATTCTGAATACAGTCACTCGGTGCTTTAGTTTTGAGAATCCTGGAGGTTTTGAGAGTTGGCAGAGAGCTAAGACTCACACCTGCAGTCATCTCTCCCTGGAGGAGATGGCCTCTTTATCCAGGAGTACTTCAAGTCTCTGAGATGAAAAACAAAGACAATTTAACCCCTGCCAGGCCCTGGGGGTGTTGCTCATCCTTGGAATTCAGTGCTGAGCGCCAGGTTCTCTGAAGTTACTGCATGTCTGAGCCTGTAGCTTCAAGGTTACCTTTTCTAGTTCCTGAATTGTAGCATCCAGTAACTGGGAGGTCATCTGGTCCGTGTTGCTGCGTTTGAGGGAATGCAGAGAGGGAAGAGGTGGCAGCTCACTCACAGTGTGGTGATGGTGCTGAAGCTGAAGGCCTTCCAGCCCATCCAGGAAGCAGAAGCCTCTAGTCCATCATCCATCAGTGGGACCTGGGGCCACAGCCTTGGCAAACTTGCCAGGCTCATTTGTCTTTCCAGTTAAACCCAGACAGCTTTGCTGCAGACCAAGTTGTGATTTAGCGTAAGCTATTTTGCATGGAAAATTATTTTATTGGTTCCTTTAAAAGGTATCCTTGTATATACAAATGATATCCACAAAAAGCTTGAATTGAGAGGAAAAAAGAAATTTCACCCTTGTCTTTCAACTTTGCTCCAAACTCAGGCTCATTGTGGTCTCCTTTCAGTTCTGTGGTTCATTAAGAAGGTGCTCTGTTGGGAAGTGGAGTAGATAAGGCAGGAGAGAGAAGTGAGGATGAGGCCCAGGTAAAGTCTGGAGACCCTCTGGTGTTGGTCTATACTTGAGGCAAACCTTGTGCATCCATGCCTGTGCATGTGTGGTATAACTTCCCAGCTCATTGAATGAATGAGTCAGTCTTACCTGAGGTAGTAGAGAAACCTGCCCGATAGATTTGCCTAGTTTGGTCCTGAATCTTCTTAGCTAAGGGATAAGTGAGTTAGGACAGAAAGATGGGGAGAGTTGTCGGGAAGTGGCAAGTGAAGAAAGCACTTTACCCTGCTTGGCTGAGAGTAAGAATTCACTACAGTTGACATAGACTTAACATTTCTCTCGCTGTGCCCATCTGTCTACCCATCCAATGAACCAGGCTGACAGCCTGACTTTATATGTTACTGTCTGTCTGATTAACTAGGCGTAAGGCCTGAATGTAAATGACTTTGGGTAGGGCCTCATTACCACCCACCCCCATTCTCAAATTTCAAACAAAACTGTATTTTCAGTAAAGACTCCCATCATCCTTTGTTCCCTTGAGCTAGACATTTACCTTATCAATGGCAATTCTGTTGCATGACCTTCAGCAATCTTCTCTGATCTTGATGCCACCATTTGAAGATGGTGGCATCAAGACCCACTAAAATAGGAACATATGAACACACACACACACACACACACACACACACACGAAAGATTGTTTAGTTTTTTCTTTTTGTGTGTGTGTGTGTGTGTTTAAGATTTATTTATTTTATGTGTGTGTGCCTGGTGCCTGAGGAGGCCAGAATAGTGTTGGATCCCCTGGAACTGGGGTTACAGATGGTTATAAGTGATAAGCGGTCGAATTGGTGCTGGAAACCAAACCCTCATCCTCTGCAAGAGCAACAAGAGCAACACGTGTTCTATATCACTGAGCCATTTCTTCAGCCCCTTTATGGTTATTGTAAAGACAAAGAAAGGTGACTGTCTCTTGATGAGTTGGCACACACAGTTATTTGTGTCCACCATGCCTTATTTGTGACACTGTGTTTGTGTGTATATTTTGTTTTTCTCTTTAGGCATTTCTCACTTTACCCTTGTGCTCAAGCCTGTATTATAATATCTGGAGGCTGGAGGGATGGCCCTTTGGTTAAGAGAACTCACTCTTCCAGAGGACCTGGGTTTAACTCCTAGCACTGATGTGGAGGCTCACAGCTATGTAACTCTAGTTCTAGGGGATCTGATGCCTTCTTCTGGCCTTTGAGGGCATGGCACACACATAGGGCACACATATACATATGCAGACAAAACACCCATACCCATATAAAATAAATTAGAAAAGAAAAAAATTTTATTTTTATTTTATTTTATTTTATTTTATTTTATTTTATTTTATTTTATTTTTTGAGACAGGGTTTCTCTGTGTAGCTCTGGCTGTCCTGGAACTCACTCTGTAGACCAGGCTGGCTTCGAACTCAGAAATCCGCCTGCCTCGGCTTCCCAAGTGCTGGGATTAAAGTGCGACACCACTGCACGGCTAGAAAAAAATTTTAAAGATTTTTAAAAATCCATAATAAACCCTGAGCTGGCTAGTTTTTATGGGAACTTGACACAAACTAGAGTCATTTTGGAAGAGGGAACCTCAAGTAAGAAAATACCCCCACCAGATTGTGAGGAAGTCTGTGGTGCATTTTCTTAACTGACGTTTGATGTAGGGAGGACCCAGTTCACTGTTGGCTGTGGAGCCCGTGAACTGGTAGTACTTCAATAAGAAAGCAAGCTAAGCAAGCCATGAGGAGCAAGTCAGTAAGCAGCACCCCTCCATGGCCTCTGCATCAGCTCCTGCCTCCAAGTTCCTGCCCTGACTTCCGTCAGTGATGGGCTGTGACCTTAGAATTATAAGCTGAAAGAAACCTTTTCCTCCCCAAGTTAGCAATAGAAATCCGGAGATAAACCCCAACTCCTCTTCATAGACTGGCTGGTCCCGAAGTTCTTTTATGTGTTGAAGCCGTGAATCTCTATTTTTGCTAATTCAGGTCCCTAAAAGTCTAGGGGAACTCTTCAGGCTGCTGAGAGCAACAGTAGAGAGCTTTACCTCCTGCCTCTGTTCCCCAGACTGCTAGCAATAAGGATTCCCAGAGCAGTCAGAGTGTCACTTTAACAAAGAGTGGACAGGTAATGGTGACATCCCTATGCACTGGACTGTGCTCCAGAAGGAGCAACAGTGAAGGAGTGGGTGATGCCCTGCTTCCTGGAATTCAGGGTTGGACTTTGGGAGCATTTGCACATGGCCTGTGGAAGAAATGGACAACAATCCCAGACATGTATTCTGGGATACTTCTCCCTGGAGGCCAGCTGGGCCTTGAGTACAAACGGAGAGAACAGCTAGGGCTGGGGCTGAGCATGTTGGGAGAGGAGGTGCACTTGGTGAGGTGAGGGTGTTGGGGAAACACAAGAACAAAGTGAAAGTAATTCAACGTTCACTTGAATCCCAATGAAGCCTGGTAACACATTCACCAGAAATATCCCTGTCTCTTATCCCCAATGTAGGTGGTGACTGTCTCACCTCATCGGTGAGAGCTGACCTCATAATTTGGTTAACTGCCCAAAAGGGAAGGGGTGGGGAATGTTCAGGAATTTGGATCCTTGTCCGGCTGAGCATCTTTGATTAAAAAAACAAAAGCAAAACTGGTTGGTTCTCACCAGGGTATCAGAAGGTCCAGAGCTCAGCAGGCAGAGGTCACGTGGGCTTTGGTTAGGGGACAGGTCAAGCATTGAGATTTGTTTTCTGAGAATCATGCCTACTTGGCCTCCAGGGCTGCCTGCTGCAGAGGTTTCTGAGGGGTGGGACTCGAGAGGTGTCTCTGCTTGCTCACTTTACAGGACTGGTGTGAGAAAGGTTCTGGAAACTGTCAGCATGTTGGCTTGAGCCGACCTGGAGCCCTGGGTGGTTTTCTTCTACTTCCTTTGTGGGGTTCCTCTATTCTGCCTGACCCCGAGGTGGCTTCTACCCATAGACTCATGAGAGATGGGCCCTGCAGATAGGTGGAGGGTAAACTGGGTTGACCAGAAGTCCAGCCTTCCCATCCATCTCCTTTGATTCTCTTATCCCTCTCCCTCACCCCTTGTATTTTCCCGTTATTTTCTGACCTGACCTCCCTGAGTCTCTGTTCCTCTTACTCCTGCCCAGGTCCTGGCCTATATTCTGAAAAGGGGACAGCTCTCTTAAAGGCAGTGGCACCCAGAGAGTTGGAGCATTCTGTATGCCAGTGGGTCTCATGCAGCCATGGTGAGGAGAAAGTGTCACCCTTTCGAGCTCAGTCTCCCTATTATTTATTTACTGGTGCTGGAAGAGAACTCAGGACCTGGCACGATCTGGGGAAGCACTGTTCTACGAAAACTTAAACCCGTCATCTCAGAATTCACTCTTGATTGTTGAGACCTGTTTAAAGATTTTCCCGAGTCAGTATGTGGATAACAGTGTTTTACTTATTTACTTTATAATGTATGCCTATGAGTCTTTACCTGTGTGTATTTGCCTAGTGTCTGTAGAGGTCAGAAAAGGGTGTCGAGTCCCCTGGAGCTAGACCTAAGAGCAGTTGTGAGCCACCTTGTGGGTGCTCAGAACTGAACCTGGGTCCTCTGCAAGTGCTCAATGGCTGAGCCGTCTCTTCAGCCCCTCTCCTATTTTAAAACAAGAATTATGTAACCCAGAACGTTGCCTCCTAACCGTTTGCGCAGTTCAGGGCATCAGCGCACCCTGACATCCATCTCAGAACTCTGCCTTCTAAAACTGAAACCCTTAGCCGTTAAACACTAACTCCCCACTTCCTCCTACACTGCCCCTGACAACCCGCCCTCCTGCTTTCTTCTCTTTCTTTCTTTTTAAAAATATTAACCAAAAGTTTTACTTCCTAAGTGACTGTCCCCTTCATAGCCTCCTTCTTTCTAAGTGTTTGGCTGCTTCCGAGAGCTTCTGTGAGAAGCACTGACCCCAGGTTCAGAACTTTTTTTTGCGTCTGGTTTTCTGGCAAGCCCAACAGAGTGTCTGTTTACCCTGGTGTATAAGGTTTCCTTTCCAGTAAAGGTGAATTAATTTAAAGAAAAAAAAAATCGGAAGATAGTTCAGCAGTTAAGAGCACTGACTGCTCTTCCAGAGGACTAGGTGTTAATTTTAAGCACCCATTATGGTTGCTCACAGTCTCCCCCGCTTCCCCCCCCCCCTTTCCATGCTCACACATACAAGCAGTCAAGAAACGCACAGAAAATAAAGAATAGAAAGCTGCAAATGGTGTTGGATGTGACTGTGCTGAATCAGGTGGTGAGATCCCCAAGGTGGGTGTGTTGGGTGTCCAATGCTATTAGAAAGTGACTAAGATAAGGAATGTAATGGGGAAACCAGTCTACAATCGTTTGGACCTGTGGTGAGGCAGGACATCATGGTGGGAGTGGGTGGTGGGCCAAGGTCAGTTTACCTCTTGTAGAAGCAAAATGGGAGGGAGAAAGGGTCTGGGGCCCCAATATATCAGTCAATAGTGTGCTCTAATGCCCTGACTTCCAGAGGACTAGGGGTAACTTCTTCAGGGTTCTTGTATCTTTCAGTGACTAAGTGTTCAGGATAAGGCCTTCTGGAGACATTTAAGGGCCAAACCACAGCTGTGGGAAAGGTCATGAGAAAGCCCTGGAGTCCAGGCAGCTGCTCTTGGTGGTTAGAAACTGCAGGACCAGGAGACCAGTGTCCCTGCTAAAGCCCAGTAGGAACCAAAATGGTAAAGCTAGTTTGTCTTCTAACCCCTTTAAATATTATTCTTCACTTAATCCTAAGGAGCTATTTTTTTTCAATCCCTAAAACCTGCTCTATCTAGAGGGATGGTTATAGCCACTTAAGTTGAGGTGCCTGAGACCTGGAGCCTCCCAGCAGAGTGTCGCTGGGGTGTGAAGTGGAATTGGGCTCTTCAGCTGGTGCCTGGCTTGCTTGGCCCCTCCCTCAACAAGTTTGAAAAAATAAATCAGTCAACTTTAAGAAATATATTTAAAAGTACATTTAGAGGTGGGGCTGGTCAGCTGCTCACTGATGCCATCTTCTGCAGGTTCCGGGAAGTCCTTAGCATAGTTTTTTAATGTTGTACCCACTACAAAGTAGCAGGATTATGTCATTGCTTCCTGGTCTAAGCTGTGTTGAAGCCATTGTTTTCTAGGCATATGGTGACATGTGGCAGTTTCCTGATCTGTCACCTGGGGTTCTAATATGACTATTGGGGACACAGCTGTACACATCACACTTTACTATTTAACACAGAACAGAATTATCGTATAATAATGAACATTACTGTGGTGTGTTTATTACAGTACTGGGTCTGTAGGAAACATGACTGTGAACCATAAAGAGCTCAGCCTGGAGTATTCACCTCCCCAGCCTTGAGATGCTGTGTGTGACAGGAAATGCAAGCCAAAATGTTTGCAATACAATGAAGGGATGTATGTAATTTTGACTCCTGAAGGAGTCTCTTAGGCAAGATTTGTTTCCGGTTTCTATGTTGGAGTTAGAAATGAATGCATGGTCACTAGGATCTGCTCCTTGTTCTTAGGTTTTGGCTGTGGTGTCCCTTGGCTCACTCTTAGGGTAGCAAGATACTATGGCAACCAACCCCCACCCCCACCCCCATTCCAGTCTGTGTGGACATAAGCCACAACACCTGTTCTAATTGGATCTGCCTGAGGGACATATGACAGTCCAAGTCCATCTCTGTGACCTGGTGCACAAGGCTTTTGTTGGCCAGTAGTGTGTTTGTCAGTATCCTCAGTGTTCTCTGGAGTCTCCTAGACTGAGAGAGGATAAAGGCTCTGTCTCTTCCGGCTGCTGTTACAAACCCATAGATGAAAAAAAGTGCCTTGAAATAATGAGAATGTCTTCCCTTCATGCTGGAGGAAGTCACAGATGTCTGAGTGGCTGTGTTGTGAGGCTGTGTCCCACTTGCATACTACCAGTTTCGTGTTGTGTTCTTGGGTGTGTCTGTGGTGGTGGTGGTGAACCAGGCAGCTCTGAGAGGCCTCTTTAAGTGGCACTAAGCCCTTTCTCGAGGCTCTGTGCCCATAGCCTAATCACTCCCCAGTACTGCTGTCTGGGGAGCTAGGATTTCAATGTGGGAGCCGGAGGGACACGACATCATCCTAGGCAGGTCCACCCAGGGGAGTTAGGTGCTGTTACAGAAAGAGGTAGATGGAGGTCGAGGGCATCCCCTTCCTGAGTGACAAGTCAGATGTGAGTGTCTTTTCTATGCCTGTCTACTGGATTGTTGGTGGGGAGAGGATGCCTTTGAAGCTGTTGTCACCAGGAGACTTTGGAAGGAACATGGCAGGAGCCTGTGAGAAGGTGGCCTGGCTGTGTGACAGGCACTGAACCCAGTGTCTGCAGATGTGAGCTCTCACCTGACCAACGTTGGGACTGATTCTGAATACACTTGGAAAGCTGTGCAGCACCCAAGGCTTTCTGCTTTACTCCATAGAGTTGTTCCAGTTTGCTTTATACTTAAAAACTTTGGTGTTAAGAAAATTTCTCACTTGAATGTCCTGTGAATCCTTGGGGAGGCAGACAGATTGTAGTGCTTAGACCCCAAATAGGAAAGGGCAGCAGACATTCCCTAACTCAGTTCAGGAGTGTACAGTATACCAGCTGCCCACAGACCCCAACACAAAACCCCTCACCACAGTGTGTGAGAGAGTTAAATCCAGAGAAATGTCAGGGAGCAAGAGGGTGAAACCCAGGAATGCAAAGTTGGCTTGATACTAAAACAAAACAAAACCTCAGTGTAATGTTAGCAGCAAAAGGAAGGAGGGCACTAATTGTCACTGATGGCAGACCTAGCTTTTGTCAAGAGCACAGAATTCCTCAGCCACACCTCATCCATCCAGCTAGCCTACTGGAAGTTGCAGGCTTCCCCTTCCTGGCCCATGTTCCACCCAGCCCTGAGTCCTCCTTTCTCCCTTCTGCGTTCTCCTGCTTACCTCCTACGGAAGCAGAAGCTACACAAAGGCAGAGGCTCATGTGTGTGCTGAATTCTTCTCAACATCATAGGTGATCCAGCAAAACTCACATGGTTTGGATCTTCAGTATCCCTCAGGGCCCGTGTGCTTCAGGCGTGGGGTCAGCAGAACCTTTAGAAGGTGGGGCTTAGAGAAAAGAAGTTGTCTTTGGAAATGTGTTCTTGAAGGATTGCTGGGTCTCTAGTTACACTGTCTCCTCTTGTGAGCAGCATCTTGGTCTCCACACACTGATGCCAAGAGAAACAACTAACACTAGGCTGGAACTCCTGAAACCATAGGCCCAAGTAAGCCTCCCCTCCTTATATGTTGCTTTTTAAAATAGGGATTTGTCATTGTTTTAAAAGCTGACTACTCCTCATGGACTCAGAGAATGGCTGAGCATTAAAGATTCCAGGAGGACCAGTGGCACAGGGGGAACTGAGAGGAAGGAGGTGTTGCCCTCTGCCTTAGCTGTGAGAGTGGGAGGGATGGGCTACTAACAAGGACATGTGACGTGCAGGGAGGCATTTGCAAAGGGATAAAGATAGGGGAGTTGTGGGAGAGAGGGGCTTATAAGCTGAGATCTGACTTCAGATGGTTGAGGCTTCTGCCTGAACCTGCCTGTGGATCTGAGGGTGTCAGTGTCTGTGTCTGCTCTGTTGGGGAGGCCTGGAGGAGGAGGCAGAACCAGAATCAAGGTTCAGGGAAGCACACTGACCTGCAATTCCTTGCTCTTGTGGTTAAGAGTCCTATAAACATTGTAGTGAGGTAGTCTCTACTGACCTTGTCCTGTTCCCAGCCCCCAACTAGGTTCTTCCTCCCCCTCTAAGAATCAGTGGATAGATAGCTAGAGTGCAAACCAGAGGTACTGTATCATCAGTTCAGGATCGATAGCCTTAGACAGGGTAAAACAACTTAAAACATAGTGCCATAGGGGATTTGAATGAAATGTGTGTGCCTCAGTCAACGTTCCATTGCTCTGAAGAGACACCACCACCATGGTATTTCTTATAAGGAAAGCATTTAATTGGGTCTTGCTTATGGTTTCAGAGGTCTAGTCCATTACCACCACAGTGGATAGCACATAGGCAGATATGGAGCTGGACCTGGAGCTGAGAATTCTACATCCAAATCTACAGGCAGAAGGAAGAGAGAGCTACTGGTCCTGGCTTGCGCTTTTGAGACCTCAAAGCCCACCTCCAGTGACACACTTCCTCCAACAACACCACGTCTAATCCAACAAGACAACACCTCCTAATCCTAAATAGTGTCACTCCCTGATGGCCAAACATTTAAATATATGAGCCTCTGGGGGCCGTCTTATTCCAGCCACTACAGGGTATAAACATGTTAGCTTTGGGATGCCAGCCACTGGCTTTGAGAATTGCTGCAACTCAAAGCTCAAAGGTCTTTGGATGACAGTCAGTATTGGTCCCTAGCAGGGCAAGTCTGCAGGTCTGGTGTCACAGCTCTCACAGACTTTTAGAGTGGTAGAGAGTAGAGTCTTTGTAGAGGTGGGCAGTTTTGATGTCTACTGACTGGATGTAGAGTTCCTGTACCTGCAGTTGCCCTGTCAAAGCCCAGAACTTGGCTTGAGTGAGCCCCCTGCTGGAGGTAGGAATCTCAAGTGCTGGGGCTCCAGTCTCTATCAAGTTATCAAGTTCATCTCCAGCAGATCCTGAAGGTACTCAGCTCTTCCTGGGTTGAAGCTGTATATCTATAGAGGACATGCTGGACCAGGATGGTCTCTGATTGGCCGAATGTAGACACACAAATAGGGTGAGCATAGAGCTAATCACAGAAGAGCTGTCAGACCTGATGGGAGAGGGGAAGATCCTTGTGCCTCCAAAAGATGGTCGGAAAGCTCTGTGTTGGAGCTCCATGTACCCCAACAGCAGTAGGACTGCTGGCCTGTGTTCAGGATCCCCCCTCAGCTGGGTAAGAGCTTTGTGTCTTGTTCTGTCTGATATTCCCTAGTCCTTTCCAGCTAGACTTTGTTCCTATTAAATGAGGATATGGTGGTTCATACGGCAGGTGAGTGGCAGTTCCCTGTAGCACCTTTACCTTTCTGCAGATATCAACAGTGAGACAGGCCATACTGCCTGATCCTCAGCCCCGCTGTTTATTGTGCTGACCTAAGGTTCCCGGGAAACACAGGTGTGTCATTTTCAGACTATGAGACTTGCCATATGTTCCTTGAGGGTGAGTACACTGCTGTCTATTGGTTCTGTACAATTGGGGAGGTGCCCTGAGGATAGCAGTTGATTTAACCTGGGCATGGGGGTGCACTGAGCAGAAAGCCATGTAAACTGGTTTCCATTTCTTCTGTAGAACATGAAACATGACACCACCCACGTGGGCAGACCTGGTGGACTTTTTCTTTGCCTTCTCAAGTTTGACAGGTTTCTCCTGATTGGTTCTTTTCTACAACTCATTTGCATACACAGTCAATTAGAGTCCACTAGGCTTTCTGTAACTAGGAGACAAGCCATGTTTTCCCCAGTTTTGCTTCCAGCTTGGTCTTAGTTGTTTCTGCTATCTTTAGAGGAAGAAGCCTAAATACTTCACAGTCCAGTTCCCAGCCATAGTCAGGCTTCCAGCTGGATTAAGTCTTCTCTAGACAGTCAGTCAGTCAGTCAGACAGTCAGACTGTCAGACAGACAGACAGACAGACAGACAGACAGACAGACAGATGAACTTGTTCCCACTGTTTCAGCCTTAGCCTTTGAGACGTGCCTATAGATGCAAGCCAGGGAACCAACTCTAGCCTTCAGGACCTGCCAGAGATGGGAGAACTGTTGTTCCTGCCTCTCTTGTCAGTGACCCACTCTCTCTGCCAGGAACTTGGCACCCCAAAGCCTTACCCACCCAGTGGGAGCTTTTGAGCTACAGCACTTGCTAACGGGTACCCCAGAACACAGGGCTGCCATATTTCTAACTTGTTAGTTAGCATCCTGGGCCACCAAGGGTCTCAGTTTCTGATTTCCTGTTTGAGGATCTGTGTTCCCATTTCAACTTTTTACTCCTGTGTGACGAATGCTATCTTTGTCTGCCCTCCCTGTTATTTGTGAGGAGGCAAAAACCCAAGATAAGAGAATTGACTCTCAGTAACATCTTACATTATGATTAGAACTTTCAGTAGAGGAAATGCCCCTTCTTGATAGGAAATGAGGAAAGAGAGGCCCAAGTCTCAATACCCTTTTCAAGAGCTCACCCCAGCAACCTAATCCTCTCCCACTAGAGATTGTACATCCTCCCAGTAGCACTGAATGCCTATGACCAAGCCTGTAGCATATGGGCCTTTGGGGAACATCCAACACACAATCTATAGCTATCACATAGACAATGTCACTGCCCGGAAAAACCTGTACTCCTCACATTCACCCCTAATTTCCAGCCCTAATAAGTTTGTCCAGATATTTTAATTATAAGCCATATGCCTAGATTGGGCAGATCTAGTACTATACTAACTTATTCTCCAGCTATAAAACCCCTTGCTATTTGCAGTTTCTCCCAGCCACGTGGTTCTGGTCTATTAGGACTTCCTCCTCCTCTTCCTCCTCTTCTTCCTCCTTCATCCTCCTTCGATCTCTCCTTTTCCCTCTACCTGCTACCCCCTCTTGAGCCTCCAGTTTCACCTTTCCCCACCACTGCCCAATCACAGGCCTTTTACTGACCAATTAAAATGGGGAAAAGGTTCACATGGCATCGTCTGAGTAGTGAGGGTCTGCTCCTTGGGAACAGCCCCTCCTGAGGAACCAGTATTAACATTAGAATACAAACAGCACAGCCAGGTGCGTGGGACAGGGTGGCGCACTCCTTTAATCCCAGCACTCTGGAGGTAGAGGCAGGCGGATTTCTGAATTCGAGGCCAGCCTGGTCTACAAAGTGAGTTCCAGGACAACCAGGGCTATACAGAGAAACCCTGTCACAAAACAAAACAAAACAAAATACAAACAGCATCAGAGCAACCCACCACATCACTCTTTCCCTACACTGTCTCTTCTAGTGGTTCCTCAAGTCATACCTGCGTTACTAGGACATTCACAGCAGAACATGACTACCCATGACCTCCTAGACTGTTTGGGCTTTACCAGAGTTTCCAGGAAGGTCCTCTTCCAATTTACTGATCCAAGCTAGTGTCCTACAGGGCAGTTATTTGTCCTGTTTCCATAGTCTCCTTTGATGGATGTGAATTTTCTAGCCACACACTCTCTCTCTGTCGCTCTTTTTCTGTCTCTCTGTGTGTCTCGTGTGTGTGTGTGTGTGTGTGTGTGTGTGTGTGTGTGAAGCTTAACCTTGAAAAATATCTTCAACTACTACTGAATAAAGTCCATCTCTTGCATAAAGAGTGAGAGACTCTTCCTCAACTTTGTTCTTCCCCCTTGGCTTCTGAAGTGCTGTATCCTCAGAGGGATGCCTCAAGCTAACCACACATGCCTTTCCCTGAGAATTCCATCTCCCCTCACTGGTGGCTGAGGTTGGTTTAGTATTTCAGACTTCCTGCAGCAGCTTAGTTGGTACCTGTGTTGTGTCTCAGTGTACTCAGTTGTGATGGGAGTTGTTGCTTGTGACCACCTGGCTTCTAGCAAGACATTAGCTGGACATGAGGCTGGAAGTCTGGAGATGTCTGTTCAGGTGTGCTATGTGCCACTGTTTTGTGTCGAACAGCATATTATGTAACCGAGGTTGCCCTCAAACTTGCTATATAGCTGAGGAGGACCTTGAATTGCAGATGATCCTGAGTTTTGAGATTACTGGCAAGGGCCACCCACCATGGCTGGCTTTTAGCTGTGACTGACTCTAGCATGTCTGTGCTGTGTTGGAGACTGGGCTAGGTGAGGCTGAGGCACTTTGCTCAATGGCTGTCCTACCCTGGGCACTGGTCACTCTGCATAGATAGCTCTCAGTGTGTGTGACAGGCAGGACAAGTCTCTGCCATCACCCTGCCATCTTGGTGGCATTCATTCAGAGGCCACTTGGAACTTGCAGTAACAGTGAATACCCACTTAGCATCTGGTAGGTGCTGACATTTGTCCTCAGTTCTCCTTGACCTGGGACTGTTGCTGTGCTGTGTTATGGAGCTGAGGCAGTGACACCTGATGGCTTCCCCAGCATGTTTCCAGCTGTCCAGCTTACCTGTTGCTGGGCTTATCTGCCTCTCCCCTTCCTGTGGTTGTGAGACCAGTCTGAGTGCATAGGGACCGGTTATCACTATACTTTGTGGTCTCCAGGTGCTGTAGAAGCCATATGGGGATGAAGGATAACATCTGGGTGAGTGCTCTTGAGTCCAGCCTGGATCAGATCCAGTATTTGTACCTCATGCATAAATCCTCTTCCTGCTGATGAAAAATTGCATCAGTAACTCATAGGTTGAAAATATTGCATAGAAAATTCCAGAAATAAACTATTCAATCAATAGGTTTTTAAATAACTTTGATTACGGTCTTGTTATAACTTGTATTTTATTATATTACCACTCAATCTCTTTCTGGGCCTAATGAGTAAACTAAAATTCACCGTAGGTGTGTGTGGAGGCATAGAGAGAGGCTGCAATAGTTTCAGGGGTCCTCTGGAGTCCTGGGCTTGCTCCCTGAGGTGAGGAGGCCTTGTGTAGTCCCATGGAGAAATCTCGGAAGGTGACTGTTGAATACAGAGGCTGTGTCCAGGTGCTCAGTGTCTGGCTTGATTTGCCTAGCAGGGGCTGCGTACAGTGACTCAAGCCCTCGGGTTGCAGAGCTCTGGTGCTGGAAGGCTTGGTTTGGCTTCTTTCCTTCTTTTGTTTTCTTTTGGGTTGATGTATGAGGTGCCTCACCTCTGTTCTGTGTTTCAGTCCAACAGGATCCCAGGTAGAAGCCTCTTCTCTGGCTCCTGTGTCTTGCAGTATGGTTCCAGGGAATGATCTTTCCTCTCTTTCCACAGGTCATCCACCCGGCCAGAGGTAGCCAGCATAGAGCCATTGGGCTCCAGTGAACAGCAGTGCTCCCAGAAGGCAGTGGTGCAGGCCCGCTTGACCCAGCCAGCCCGCCTGACCAGCATCATCTTTGCAGAAGACATCAGTAAGGGTTTTATGGGGGATCCTTGGTGGGGTTGTGAGACAGGCTCCCTTGAGACATCTACCTGGGGTCTAGGAAGCGTCCTTTCAGGTTTTTCCTCACTGAGACTGACTTTCTAAACTCATAAATTAGCATTTGTTACCTTAGATACTCTTAACTGGTGTCAAATCAAAGTGAAAAAATTTGACCTACTATAGGAAACCATGTCTTTTTGTTCCCTGTATTTGGTTCATTATTTTGTAGATGTGGAGTACAGTTTTCCTCAGGATTCATGGTAGGTTGGTTCCAGGGTCTCCTGGGATGCTGTACTCCTGGGACCAGCCCCTCAAGTAATCTGGTGCAGTGCTTGCTTAGAACTGTTTCCTGTATTCCTCAATCATCTCAGACAACACGCAATGCTTCATGTGTTGCAAAGCGCTGCAGATCAGCAGACCGTGTGATCTAAGGGGTAATGGCAGGATGTGAGTGCCCAGTACAGAGGATGTTTCCTGAGTGTGTGCTTGCTAGAGTGTTGCCTTTGTGAATCCCCAGATGCAGGAGGCCGACTGAACCTGGAGAGCATGTGACCTTCAGTTAGGCTCCCTGCACTGTGATGTGGTGGTTTCCATTTTACTGTGTTTATTATTAGTATTTTCCAGCAGTGCAGAGGTTGAACCCAGGGCCTTATGTGTGTAAGGAAGTCCTGGATCACTGAGCTACATGCTCAGCCTCTGCTAGGAATTATTACTTTAAAAATACTTTATCTTATTTATGTGTACATGTCTGTTCTGTGTGTATGCCATGGAGGCCAGAAGAGGGCGTGTGATCCCAGGAGCTGGACTTAGAAGTAATTGTGAGACAGCTCATACCCAAGTCTTCTCTTCAACCCCATATTTTAAATGCTGAACACTATGCCTTTTCTTTTTTAAGATGGGGGGTCTTTCCGGGCGTGGTGGCGCATGCCTTTAATCCCAGCACTGGGGAGACAGAGACAGGCGGATTTCTGAGTTCGAGGCCAGCCTGGTCTACAAAGTGAGTTCCAGGACAGCCAGGGCTACACAGAGAAACCCTGTCTCAAAAAACCAAAAAAAAAAAAAAAAAAAAAAAAGATGGGGGTCTTACTGTAGTCCTGGCTGTCCTGGAATTCCTTGTGTAGACTAGTACACCAGGCTGGCTTTGAACTTATAGAGATCCCCCTGTCTCTGCTTCCCAAGTGCTAGGATCAAAGGCGTATGTCCAGCCTGCTGAGCACTATTTTTAACAGGAGGCGATCTCACAGATTCCCTCATGTTAAACATTTAGAGTGCTCGGTTTCAGTTCAGTGTTAGGAATGCTAGTTTTATGCACACACAGCTTGGGCTTATTTATTTCCTACCTACCATAGAAGCCCAGTTTTGCTGGGTCACAACATACACATTTTATTGTTTTTAAAATGGTATTTTAATTATATTTATGATGTGTGTTTGTGTGTGGGTGTATGCATGTGAGTGCTGGTACTCGTGGACATGAGAGGCTTCGGATCCCCCTGGAGCTGGAGTTGCAGGTGGTTGGGGGACATCTGATATGGTTGTGTCCTTAGGAAGAATAGGCTGTGCTACAAATGGCTCAGGCCTCTATCCAGCCCATAGTTTTTGTTTTGAGGTAGGTCCAGTCTGCCCCTGAACTACTAGACCCTAGCAGTTCTACCGCCTCAGTCCCCTGAGTAGCTGGGACTATAGGTATATACCCAATACCTTATTGAGCACAGCAATATAAGAATTTTTAAGGCTTTTGATACATGGGCTAATACAGATAGAACAAGTGTTTCTATCTGGTGCCTGAAGAACGGTCAGAATAACTAGTATTATACAATGGTTGTCCTCACTCTAGAGGGTTCTCCAGGAAATTTTGTTATCTGTCTTATTTGTGAGGAAGTAGAAAGTCTGTGTATAGGCTGGAGAGATTAAGCAGTTAAAAGCACTGGTGGCGCCGGGCGTGGTGGCGCACGCCTTTAATCCCAGCACTCGGGAGGCAGAGGCAGGCGGATTTCTGAGTTCGAGGCCAGCCTGGTCTACAAAGTGAGTTCCAGGACAGCCCGGGCTATACAGAGAAACCCTGTCTCGAAAAACCAAAAAAAAAAAAAAAAAAAAAAAGCACTGGTGGCTTGCTCTTCCAGAGGTCCTGAGTTCAATTCCCAGCAACCATATGGTGGCTCACAACCATCTGTAATGGTATCCGATACCCTTTTCTGGTGTGTCTGAAGACAGCTACAGTGTACTCATAAATGAAATAAATAGATCTTAAAAATGTGATATACTGGGTAGTCTTATAGAAGGTTGATGTAAGTAAAACAGGGAGGCCAGGGAATGGCTGCACAAACCTGGAGACTTGGGTTCCATCCCTAGAACTCAAGTAAAGGAGGACAGAGAGAACTGGCTCCACAGAACTGTCCCCTGTTGTCCCCTGTGTCCACATGTGTGCTGTGCTAAGCAGCCTCCCTACCTATCATCCACACAGTCATAAGTAAATAAAAATTTTCAGAGAAGCCGAACAAACACCAAAAGAACAAGTACGAGGGGCAAGCATTAGTGTGAGTCCTGATCTTGGTGCACAAGCAGAGAGAGAGAGGTACAGTCAGCTACTGTGTTTGCCACTTCCCTTCGTAGTTGCAACCTAAGCACTGCTACACTTTCCTGGAGGAATTTTTCCTCACACAGCTTTAAATGTGGGTTAAAAAGAAACGATGAGAAAGCCAGTCTTCCTGTCTGGGTAGCTATGCTAGCTACCAGAATATACTGCTTGCTCCTGGGGTAAATTAGGTTCCTGCTGTGGTGTGTTGGGTTCTCAGTTACTGTAGTCAATGCCACTGGAGGTGGGATGGTGACAGGGCACCATTCTCAGTGCTGTTCTTCTTTGTCCCTGCAGCTACAGGGCAGGTGCTGCGCTGTGATGCCATCGTTGATCTCATCCATGGCATTCAGATCGTCTCTACCACCCGTGAGCTCTATCTTGAGGACTCTCCGCTAGAGCTGAAGATCCAGGCTCTGGACTCAGAAGGTGACTGCACCCACTGCTCTTTGGCAGGCTACCATCTTGGCCATAGCTCGGTTGCTGTGTCTTCTTATGACTGGCTGCTGCTCCAGCCAGAAAGGGAGAGTCACTGTCAGGGGAGCAGTGGAGGGGGTAGAAGTTATCTCTGAGGTGACTGTGTCCCCTGGTGGCATAAAACCTCACCCCACCTCATGTTCACAGGCTTGACAGCCCGGCCGGTGTGTACAGGTCTTAGCTGCCTCTGGGAGTAGGTATAGTGCCCATGCAAAGTTAGATGTCTCCAGGAGCTGACATCTGGGCATTGGAATTGGAAGAGCTGCCCACAGAGGTAATGACCATACTGGGCAGTAGGAACCCTTCTCCCTGCTCTGTTTCTAGGCTGGTTTTGATTTCCTAAACACTCCAGACCTCTAACAGGTATATAGATGAGGGCAACTGTGGGCTGCTGGCTCAGTGCATTGGGAGTCACTTCTTGACTGGCACGGATAGTAACTGGCTTTGGGGTGGTGTTCTAGTGTGTGGCCTTGTCTGGTGGTAGGCAGACTATCTGGGATGGAGGCTGACTTCTTGGAAGCAGCAAGAGGAGCTTGTTGTTCAGCTTGTTATAGTTGTGACCAACACCTGAGATCAACAAGTTAAGAACGAGACATTCTTATTTCGATGTGTATTTTTAGAGGTTCCAGCCCAGGTCTTTAGGCCCATGGCCTGGCAGAGCATCATGGTGGGCACTTTTGTCATAGGAGACTGCTCACCTTCTAGCAGCCAGGAAACCAAGAGGTGGAAGCAGTGGGCTCCAGATGATCCCCTTCAATCCCTTGTCCCTGTTGATGTAACTTCTCCTGACTAAGCCAGCTCAGTCAGTTGACAGGTTCCCTAGGGAGGGAGGGAGGATTAGAAGGGAAAAGAGACAATTGGATAACACTGTAGCATGACCCCAGCCAGTTCTGAGGCTGAAGTAGGGGTTTTTTTTTTTCAGCCTGCTTTTATATCATTCTAGGTACATACAAAGGATACGGTCAGTTCTAAGTCATAAGCAAAGGAGTTAAGGAATACATAAAGCATAGATTACTGTATTCAGGGTATTAACAAGACCCATCAGGATACAGAGAACACACATTCCTCGGTTGTATTCATCTTGAGCCTACTTCTGAGTCCTAGCCCAAAGTCATATTCCTGCCTGAGGCCTACTTCTGTATACTGGCCCAGTGTCAAATACCTTCCAGGTTTCTAGAAGAGGCTCCAAAAGCCCTCCACATTCTCTCTACTAGGCCCCAACTGCTTAAAAGTATACCACTTCCCAGGAGCACAGCACCATGGCTGTTAACTAAGCCTTCAGTGCATAGTCATCTAATACATGCCCCAGAACCTTGGGGTGTAGAAATACATCCTGTGAATAAACAAGGTATGTGCATGGGATAAACGGCCCGAGTCAGAAAATGCAGAATCTGCAATGTGTTCAGTCTTAGGCTTTTTGAAACACTTGGAAGAGTCTATGTAAACACCCCCAGATCTGAAAACTACAAGAGCAGAACCACCTCCAGTCCCAAACGTCTTCAGGTCATGACTGTTTATAAAGCATGGGGGACAGTAGTGCTGGGGAGAAGACCCTGGGGACAGCTGAGTGAGTGCGTAGGGTGAGTAGTGAGGGTTTACCAGCCATGGGCATACACTGGGGTGGGTGGGGCAGGTGAGTAGTTGCCTTGTAGCTGAGCCAGAGTCTGAGCTGTAAACTGGCTCTGGGAGTCCTGCTTTGGGTCAGAAGTAGGCCATCTTGTTCTGTGATGGGCTGCATAGTGAATGTGACCAAGAGTCTCTGGGTGTATGTCTCTGTCATGTCTTTTCATTGGGGACCTTCTTGCTCCAAGAAGCCATGGGTGATGCAGCAATGAGTGGAAGCGTCCTGATAAACTTTATTTATAAAAGCAGGAGGACCACACTTACTCTAGGAATTATAGTTTGCTAACCCCCACTCTGTTTCTGCTTGTAGGTATTTAAAGATTTTTTTCTTCTGAGATTTATATGCTTTAATTCACCTTGGTTTTTGTTTTGTTTTGTTTTGTTTTTTTTAGATTTATTTACTTTATGTGCATATGAGTGTTTGCATGCATGTATGTACACCACATGTGTAGAGTACCCACAGAGTCCAGAAGTAGACTTCTGGTCACCTGAAACTGGAGTTACAGCCTCCATGTAGGGGATGGGGACAAAACTTGCTCCTCTGCAAGAGCAGCAAGTGCTCTTAACCACTCAGCCCTCCTTCCAGACCTAATTTACCTTTTTGAAAGTGGATTTTGGTTTAATTCACAAAATAGTGCCATCATGGTTGCCTCACTGTCTCATTTTAGAACCTTCTCACCAGTGTAGAAGGAAACCCACCTGTGGATGCTTACTGCACGCTGACTATCGCCCAGCCACAGCCAGCTTTCTGTCTGCCTTTCTTGCTCTGGACTTTTCCTGAAAGTGTGGCTGTACGGCACAGCCACAGTCTTCTGACTGTCACCTCTCACTCCCACTAAGCCTGGTGCCTCCAGTTCCTGTGTTTCAATACCATGTGACAGCAGGTTGTTGTTCTTATTATCAGCAGCACTCCACTCTGTGGACAAACATCTGTGTCTCCAGCCTTCAGCTGATGGAATTTTGGGTTTTCACTTTGCAGAATTTCTATGAAAATGTGTTTCAGGTTCTCTCGAGTAAGCACAGATGGAGAGATGGCTTAGTGGTTAGGAGCACTGGCTGCTTTTGCAGAGGACCTAGGTTTGATTCCCAAAACTCACATAGCAGCTTAAAACCACCTGTAATTCCAAGTCCAGAGAATCTAACACCCTTCTCAGGCCTCACCGGGACACTAGGTCCACATTCACACATATAAATGACTCTTTAAGGAGCAGCTGAGTGATGTGCTTTCTGGCGGGCTTTCCCCAGCCAGACATGCCGACCTTTGTTGTCTATTTCAGTCCAAGTCTCTTCAATGAGTGAACTTGACCCTTGTAAGCTTTGAGGACTTCACTGTCTGAGACGGGTTGTTGTGTCTTCGCTAGATTCCTGGCGTTACTTAACACTAGCTCTGCACCTTAACAGATGTCCTGTGGGAACCTGTGGGTGTCAGCCCCCATGCTAGGCCATGGGCAAGTTGGGTAATGCCCTTTGTACAGCCAAGGAAGCTGTGGTAACTTCCCTGGGGTGACACGGCCCATAGGTTGCAGAATATGCTGCTGCTGCTCTGACTGCAGTACTCTGACTGTTCCTGCTGCAGTACTTTTCCTGGCTGTTGGCAGCTCTCTGCACTCTGCCTGCTGTGTTCTCAATGTGATTTGCCTACCTGAAACTCTGTCCTCTGTGCACAAGAGTGATGGTGCCTGTAAGAGCTTGTTTAGCCATAAGAGGGACCAAAGCTGTTCTTGCTAGATCAGCCTGGTTACTATTGTTTTGTTTAATTTATTCCTGGGCAGGTCAGCCATTTGCCTGCCTATCCTTCTGTGTCTTAGTTAGGGTTTCCATTGCTGAGCAGAGACATCATGACCAGTTGGGGCTGGCTTACAGGTCTAGAGGTTCAGTCCATTATCATCATGGCAGGAAGCATGGCAGTATACAGGCAGACATGGCACTGGAGAAGGAGCTGAGTGTTCATCTTAATGAAGCTACATCCAGGAGAGGACTGACTTCCAGGAAGTTAGGAGGAGGGTCTCAAAGCCCACTATCATAGTGACATACTTCCTCCATCAAGGCCACACCTACTCCGAAAGACCACACATCCTAATAGTCTCACTCCCTTCCTTGGGCTAAGCATATTCAAACTGCCACATTCTGCATTCTGACCACATTTATAATGCGATTAAGCAAGTTGTTTGTTGTGACTCAGGCTCTGCCTTTATCTAACTCTCTATGTAGCTGAGGATGACCTTCAACTTCAGCCCTGCTTCCTTATGCCTTTTGCCTCTTGCCTACAGAGTGATAGAATTATAAGCATACCTGGTTTTCTGTGGTTCTGGGGTTTGAACCAAGAACTTCACACATACCAGTCAAGTACTGTATGAGCCAGATCTCTGCTCCCTCATGATGTATCTTGACATGAGGTCTTCACTAGATGTGACAACCTAATCTTGCACATCCATCCTCTTGGTGTCTTAGCATTCTACTATGAGTAATTACCTGAGGCAATCAGCTTTGAAAGAAGAAAGGTTTCCTTTGGCTTAGGGGTCTGAGGTTTCAATACATGCTTGTTTGACCTGATTGCTTTCCAGTATCCCATGGAGTAGCGTGCCTTCACTATCAGTGGTGCTATAGACTAGTGACCAAGTCTTTGTGGGAGCTCAAAATCTAAACTTTCACACTCTGTCTTAGATGTATTCTATTTTAGGAACTGGAAGTAGACTAGGACAGACTCCTTAAATGTCCTCCTCTTGCAGCCCTTTGTTCCCTGCAGATTTCATGTGGTTTCGGTGCCTAAGAACCTAAAGTAGGCATCAAGTCAGATTTTTCCTCAGAGTAAACCATGCATTTATTTTAAAACAATGCTTTTGTATTCATATAGTTTCACTATTTATTAGAGATGAAAGCACATGTGTGTACTGACAAGACGGGTGTGTCTGCTGTACTTTTCAGAGCTGATGAATATTTTGATTTTTGAAGTCTCTGTGCTGAGAACACTGCTTTTCATAAATATATAGTGCAAGATAGGAGAAATGCATTTTGGGATATTTCAGAATTCCCAAGTCAAAATTTACAAACCCATTTCCTAAGTTGTTGGCTGCAGCCGCTTTGGGCAAGGGAGAGATTGAGGCAGGTCTTATAACTTAGGCTGGTCTCAAACTCACTGTGGCTGAGGATGTCTTGTAACCCTGTTCTTCCTGCCTCTGCTGTACAGATGCTGGGGTTCTGGGCAGGTCCCACTGGGCCTACCCTCCTGGAGCAGCTTTCAAAATAAAAATTAATAACAATATAACCTCAAAGATAATTTGGTATGTGCTTGAGGAGTGGCAGGAAAATAAGGAAACTTCTTGTTTTTCTTAATTAAACGATTATGATACTTTTAAGAGCAGAAACCTTTGTGCATAAAGTAAACCCACTGCATTTATAACACATGGTGGTCTGAGGTCTGAGCATGATGGCATGCCCAATGCAAAATGCTCATGTTAGCCAGGTGTGGTTGCCCAATCTTTTAATCCCATCTTTGGGGAAGCAGAGGCAGGGGGATTTCTGTGAGTTCAACACTAGCTTGGTCTATACAGTGAGACCCTGTTTCAGTCAAAACAAACAAACAAAAAACCCCAAAAGCTCATCAAAGTCCACATGTTGCATGTTCAGAACCAAGACTGTAGTCAAGTTGTGTAGCTCAACATGTGGCGTTACACACTTGAGTTTTCACTATTTTCTGCTCGATGCCCCCAGGTAGAAATGTTTCACTGTTGTATCTTTTGTAGATCCTGCATTCAGCCAGAGCTGAGGATGTTGTTGGCAATTTGCTTTCAGGACTCTTTCCCATCCCTCATGCACCATGTGCATCAGTGAACTGTAACTGAGCACGCTCCAGGTGCTCAGAGACGCCCCTTCCCTGTGCTTGTGCTGGCCCAAGTCTCTGCTGTCAGAAGCCCTGCATCCTCCAGGCCTTCCTGTTCGGGTGTTCCTCCTCCCTGGCTTCCCAGGTGGAATTTTCTCTTTTCTGCCTATGTCTCTCAACCCTCACTGGCCTCAGTGTTCAGGACTAGTTTTATTTGTTGAGCTTAGCTCTTGGCTTTATTCTTCTGGCTACTTCTGGACTTTGGTGCTGTGTCCGGCCAGCAGATCACAGCCTGGGTTCTAGCCTGGAAAGGCATTTTGGAAACCTGGAAGAGAAGAGGGGCTAGGTGGCGAGAGAAAGAAATGCAGCTAAGACAGCATTCTGATCAAAGCTCAATTTTACTTTTTCAGATACTCAGTTATAAAGGAAGGGGGAGGGAACCCGATTTCCCGCCAAACAATCTCGGGATCAAGTAACAGGATGAACACGTGTGTGGCTCCAAGCAGCAAAGCAACACAGTCCAGCAGTAGGCGTGGCAGGACAAATGAGCAGGAAGCTCCACCCTTGAGCAAGCAGGTTCCAGGCTGGGGAAAGGGAGACCACACTTTGGAGCCTGTGAACATTGGACACGTATTTGTTCATTTGAGTTGCATGTTTTTCTGTGGCCCTCTTGGTATTAGGTACAGGAGTGGTTTGTCCCTTGGAGTCGGTGTTCCTGGGTCTCCTGGTTTGTATCTCTTGGTTGTGAGGCTTTGAGCAGGGCTCTGTGGGTTGTACACAGTGGGTGCTCATAGCTACTTCTCAAGTGGAAAAGCAAGGCTTCGTTCGGGCCTGGCCTGCTCCCCAGCCCAGCGTGTCACTCTTGGGTATGCTTACGTGGTATTGGTTTCCACACTGCCTTCTTGGAGGGCCCTGGGCCACAGCAGGGGAGCCGTAATATGGCTTCCTGTGGTTTATTTTGTCAGGAGTAATTAATCTCCACCCTGCCCATGGCATAGGTTTATACAGGGCAGTGTGCTCAGAAGGAGCCAGGCTTGGCTTCATGCTCAACTCCTGCTCCCTGGAAGACCAGAGACTCTGTTATGGACTCTGGTGGAACAGTGGTTTGTTTTCTGGTGACATGGAACCTTAGCGATTCAGGGTGCTGCATCCTTGCCACTTTCATGCATCCTGGAATGCCTTCTCTGCCACCCTCCCCTGGCTCCTGGTTTCCTGGGTCCTCCTGTTTCCTTTTCTCATTCTTAACCATTTCCTCCCTCTACCTGTGGGAGTCTAGGAAGGGAGAGTTGGTGCATATGCAGAGTAGGGCCATCCATTGAGGAAGGAGAGATGTGACTTGAGTTCTCTAGAGCTCAGCCCAGGTGGGATGCAGGATGGTACAGTGACCAGCCGAGAAGGCAGTAATTTGCCGTGTCTGGCCTGTTTGTGCCCCCAGGTGCAGGGCAGGGTTTTCATTTTCAGGCTCCTCTGAGCCTCTGTTGTCACCTTGGTTTAGCTCACACCCCGAGGGAGCATGTCCTCAGCTGGTTCCATGCTTGTCTGCATACACAGAGAGCCTAGAAAATTCCAGTTAGTTCCCCATGTACATCCTGAATACGTGAAACTTAGTTCTTCTGACTCTTGAGTCATCACATCTGTCACCTCTTCCTCTTGTGAGTGTCAGCAACCATGGGGCAAGCTGAGCCCAGAAGCCATACATGCAGACACAGACATTCTATGAGACAGACCCCTTGGATAGCATCTGTCTCCCCTGCCCTCCTTGTAAGGCCTTTCTGCTCACTGGGTACAGTGTCTTTCTTAAGATTTATTTTGTATTATGTTCATGTGTTTGTGTAGGTTTGTGCAGGAGAGTGCAGGTGCCCTTAAAGGTCAGGACCTGGAGTTGCAGGTGATTTTGAGCTACCTAGTGTGGGTGCTGCGACCCAAACTCAGCTCCTCAGTTCCTGTGTAAACACAGTATGCATGGCTTTAACCACTGAGCTGTCTCTGCAGCCTGCTAGAGACACTTTGTGAACTGATCCTGTAGATGCATGAGGTGAAGTTTTTGTTCCTATCATGTAGTAGAAAGAAGGGGTCTGCACTGAGCCAAGAGGAATCCTCAGAGTGTTCTCGGATATGTAAATAGCCACAGTCAGACATGGTGATGGAGAGGGGCTGAGAGGTAGGTCTACATCTGGATTGGCAAGCAACACGAGGAGAAGTGAGCTGCTCAGCCTGACATGAGCTTCTGAAACCTCAAACCCCACCCTTTGACACACTTTCTCCAGCAAGGCCGTACCTCCAGCAGCGCTGCTGTCCACGAGACTGGGAGGACATTTTCATTGAGACCAACACACTCCCCTTCCTCTAGTGTCCCCTGAGAAGTAAAGGCAAAGGCCACCTTTCTCTGGACTTTTTGCTAAGTGTGGTTTGATTTGGTCTTTGGTGATTCATTAGTGTAATCTTTATGTGTATTATGTGCCTGCATGGGTATACATGCTACATCACCTGCATGCAGATGCCCATAGAATTCAGGGGATGTCAGATACCCTGGAATCAGAGTTCCAGGCAGTTGTGAGCCACCTGACATGGATGCTGGGAATCAAACCCGGGTTTCCCGAAATAGCAGCCAGCATTCTTAACCTCTGAGGCATCTCTCTATCCTCTGATTTGGGCTTTGAGATCTTGGATGGAGAAGGTGAGATTTCAGTGTGGTCTGATTTTACAGATTCTACTGCTTTATGATTTGGGTCTAAAATGTCTGTCATAGGCTCATGTTGAAGATTGCAGTTGGAGCAGGAGCAGGAGTGTTCAGAGATGTGGTCTGGGGAAGGGCTTTTGAGAGGTAGTGCAAACTCAGGAGATGGACCTGGCTGAAGAGGCCCTTGGGAGCATGCTCTCATGGATCATACCTTGTCTCCATTTCCTCCCTGGGTCTTGATTCCAGTACGGTGAAAATCTTTGCCCTGCTTCCCTTTGTGGTCCCTGCTGCCAAGATGTACTTCCATCCTCCTGTACCTTGAAGGGAGGCATTCTCTGTTCAGGAGATATCAAGGAGGGGGATTAGTTCTCAGTGGCCTCCTAAGGTGTCTATAGCAACAGAGGATTCAAGGTTAAGTGGGGAGGGACAGGCCTATGGTCAAATCTTGGCTCAGCCTTTTATGGTAAGTTGCAAGTATCACTATTCCTTTGAGCCTTAGTTTCCCCTTTCTGAAATGGAGGTCGTGGTGTGCACCTTGCATGGGTGTGGCGCTGAGCACTGTCACTGTGTGTAGTAAAAGCTGCCATCTCCCTGTTCTAGGACCCTAGGGAACAAACTTACGTGTTTTTGCCTCTCTGAACTTTTTTTACAGGGAATACCTTCAGCACCTTGGCAGGACTGGTCTTTGATTGGACAATTGTGAAGGATACCGAGGCCAATGGATTCTCAGACTCCCACAATGCACTCCGGTAAGAGGCTCTGTGACAAGGCCTGGCTGTCTTTGAGTAGAAGCAGGAAATTGGAGGTCCTTAGGCTTCTTCTTGTCAGTAAAAAGGCCAGGGTGCCACCCAGGATGCCTAGTGCTTACAGTGACTGATTGGGGAAGAGAGTTTAGTGCCTCCCAAGCATGTGGACAACTGGCAGTCTCTGTGGCTCATGGTGGTAGATTCTGTGGGAGCTTGTTAGAGAAGTTAGGATGTTTGACTCTAGAAGCCTATCTTGGGGTATACAAAGGTCATGTGGGTGGCCAAACAGGGTGAGCAAGTTAAAGGGTGTGGTGGAGGGGCGGCAAGTCCTGGCTAAGAGGACAGGCCAGTAGTGAACACAGTTCTCAGGATAGGCTAGATCTTCAGCATAGTGTACAGACAGACTTATAGAGAAGGGACTTCATAGCAACTGGACTCATTACACCCCTTCCCGGCTGCCATCTGGCCTGCCCACCTCTGACATTCCCACTTTCCGGCTAGGGAAACTGAGGTCTGGAGAGAGTGGGCTTGTTGGTAAGTGGTAGAGTTGGCATTTGCATTCAGATCTCTATCGATCTGCTTTCTCCAGCATGGGAGCTGCTGAGCCCGTGCTGAGTCAGATGCATGTTTGACAGAATGAAAGTTCCTTCTGGGCTAGCAGGGAGGCTTAGTGGGCAAAGGAGCTTATCACCAAGATGACTTGAGTCCCCAGGCCATTCGCATGGTAGGAAAATTGACTCCTGCAAATTGTCCTTTGACTTCACTTGAGCAGTGACATGAAAACACACACACACACACACACACCCCACACCCGCTGGGGGTTGGGGTAAATAAATGCAAAAGATTTTTTTTTTTTAAATTTCTTTCCTGAGTCATGCTTCTTACATTGAAAGCCGTGGCTGAAGGCTGTCTGTTGGCTGGAGCGGCAGCAGAGGAATTCAATTAAAAACCTACAGAAAACACCAGTGTAATGCAGAAAATGTTTCCCTAGATTACTTGAGGGCCTGTTGCCAGCATGATGTCCTGTCACCTTTGATTATTTTACTGTGCTCTCACTACCATTAGGATATTTTCTTGAGTCTCTACAATAAAGTTATCAAGAACAGGAAATTGGGGCTGAAGAGATGGCTCAGCAGATAAGAGCATGGGCTGCTCTGTCAAAGAATCCAGGTTTGGTTCCCACCATCCGTGCATCTCACAGCTTTCTGTAGCTGCCCTGTAGTTCTCATGGATCCAGCACTTTCTTCTGACCTCCACAGGCACTGCATGCACATGGTGCAGATACACATGCAGGCAAGGCACACACACAAAATAAAAATAAATAAAACGCACATTTTTTAAAATCAGCAAATTTACTCGCATGCATGCTATCTTCAGACCTTACAATAGCAACCCAGGGTCACACATTGCATGCTGCCACTTGTCTTTTTTTGTCTGTCAGCCTGGGAAAGTCCCTTGGTCTTTCTTTGACTTTTGGAGACTTGACACTTATGAGCATGACAGTCCAGTTGGTATGTGTATGAATGCTAGGCATGAGGCCTAGGCATTGTGAATAATTGCTGCACCCTGTCACTGAGCTACTGGATGATAAACCACAGCTTAGGGCGGTGCTGGGGTATCCTGGGGCAACTGCAAGTGTGTCCTGCTGGCTGTTCTTCTTGTGCAGAGCAGGGGGCCTATTGTGAATTGCAGGTTGAAAGAGAGACGAAGCAGGAACCCCATAAGCTAACCTTACTTGTCAGCCACAGGAGGCATCACCATGTGTGATTTACTTGCTGTGCTGATCTGCATTACTGATGCTCTTGGAGCTGGGTCCTTGGGCTTGCCTTTTAATGTGCCTCTTCCCTGTGGACCCAGCTGATGGTCTCAGATTTCAGTGAATGTCATCATATATGGGTGTTGATAGAGTGCCCAGTCCCAAGATCAGGAAGACGTGTTTAAGTATTACCAAGCAGAATGATTCATGACGTCAACGTCCCTTATTCTGGGGTCCAGCCCTCAGTAGTAGACTCTAGAAATGGTAAATGCCACCCTGGGACCTGGAAAATTCTGTGTTTAGGTCTCGTGATGTGTTCCCCTTTCAGCATCCTCACCTTCTTGGAGTCTACGTATATCCCACCTTCCTACATCTCAGAGATGGAGAAGGCGGCCAAGCAGGGCGACACCATCCTAGTGTCTGGGATGAAGACTGGAAGCTCCAAGCTCAAGGCTCGAATTCAGGAGGCTGTCTACAAGGTGGGCCTGGGTTTCACAGTAGGATAAGGATGACAGTGGATTGCACATCTGGATTTAGGGTGTTGTGACTTCTATATCTTTCTGTTTATTTGATTTGTTGAACCATGGTGTAGGGGCAGGGCTAAGGCTCCAGAAGTCGGTGTCTCAGGGGTCACAGCATCTGCTCCTCAGTCTTGGAGGAGTTAGCTCATTTCCAGGAAGTCCTTCCTATCCTGAAGCAGGCACACACCTACCATCTGAGACTCAGCTGTCTCCCATGCTGTATCTCCCTGTGCTCTAGGGAGGCCTTGAGACTGCCTCAGTAGCCAATTACGGATGGTTGCATCTCCCAGCCTATCTCCAGTTAGTAAAAGGCTTTTCCTGTCAGCTTTGCTTGGCAGCACCAGCCCAGAGTCCAGATCTATTAGGCTATCGGGGTGCTGAGGCAAATTATGGAGATTGAAAATGGCCATAAATCCACCAAGAACAGTCTAGGTATATTGGCATTTCTGTCAACGAGGATCATGTCTGCCATTAGTTTTCTCCAACAGTGAAAGCCACAGGCACTGAGGAATCTGACGCCCTGGGCACACTGGACAGGAGGCCCTGCAATCCTGTCTCAGTCTCTTGAGTTGCTTCCTAGGAGGGGAAGAGACTAGGTAGGGAGTAGGGACTGAGGACACACAACACTCCACCTCTCAGGTCACCCTGGACCGTGAGCACTTGTGGAGTGAGAGCTTAAGCATCCGAAGACATTGCGCTGGGTCATCTGGTTTCCTTCTGTGTGGTTGCTGTCACTTTAAATCAAGCTAGAGCATGTGGAAGGTACGGCGAGTGGTCATATGCTTTTGGCAGTGACAGTTTTGAGAGCATCCTGGTGCCATACCTATGAGGTCCTCCTGGATTCTAGGGTGTGGGGTTGCAAACGATGTCCTGTTTCTCCATACCTTACTTATTTATTCCTGAAGGAATATACCTAGAAGCCAAAAACAAACAACCACAACAAAAACAAAATCAGGGTTCTGGGGCTTTAGCTGTCTCTGAGCTGTGGACCTAGCATGGCTAATCCTAGGGTCAGTCCCCAGCACTGCATAGAAATAGAACAAATGGGGCTGTAGAGATGGCTCAGTGGTCAAGAACACTCACTGCTCCTGCAGCGAACCCAAGTCCAATTCCCAGTACCTATATCATTTGGGTCAAAAAATCTGGATACAGGATATCTAGTTTCCTCTCAGGCTCCCATAGGCAGTCATACACATATGAAATATATACACAGAGATACAGACATGTACATGTAATTTAAAAGAAAAATATTAAAAATAACAACGAAACAAACCAATCGCTTAGCACTTAAGAGCACTTGCTGTTCTTCCATAGGACCTAGATTTAGTTCCCCAGCACATGCATGGCAGCTCATAACCATCTGTAACTCCAGTTCCAGAGGAGCTAACATCCTCTTCTGGCCTCATTGGAAATGAGGCATGTCTGTGGTGCACAGACATATGTGCAGGCTAAACACCCATACACATTAAAACACACACAGACACACACAGAGACAGACAGACAGACACACACACACAGACACTACCACTACAACCACCACCACCACTGTAAAAACAAAGAACTTTTTTTTTGTTTTTGTTTTTGTTTTTTCGAGACAGGGTTTCTCTGTGTAGCCCTAGCTGTCCTGGAACTCACTTTGTAGACCAGACTGGCCTTGAACTCAGAAATCCACCTGCCTCTGCCTCCTAAGTGCTGGGATTAAAGGCGTGCACCACCACTGCCTGGCACAACACTGCCTGAGAACCTTCCTTACCTACAATTTCTCTGCCCCCGTCCCCCACCCCACCTCAACCTCTTTCTTCTTTTCTCTGTGCTAAGAATGTTCGCCCTGCGGAAGTCAGGCTGCTGATCTTGGAGAACATCCTTCTGAATCCAGCCTATGATGTTTACCTGCTGGTGGGAACCTCCATTCACTACAAGGTTCAGAAGATCAGGCAGGGCAAGATTACAGGTACAGTTATGACTCAGAAGTCATGTTAGATGCTTTCTTCTTTCTTTAAAAAAAAATCTATTTTTTTTTATATGTATGGGTGTCTTGTCTGAATGTGGGGGTGGGGTGGGGTGGGCTCTGTGCATATGCAGTACCCGAGGAGGCCAGAAGAGGGCAGTGGATCCCACTGGAACTGGAGTTAGCTACTGGGAACTGAACCTGGGTCCTCTGTGAAGGGAGCCAGTGTTTTAACTACTGAGCTATCTTTTCAACTGGTTCCCTTCTTGTTACTGTGGTAAAATACATGGCACTATAAAGTTTTTATGTGTGCAGACCAGGAAGTAGCATTGCATTCCTTTGTAGCACTTTTTAACCACTGTTACATCCCATCTCCAGAGCGTATCCACCTTCCCCAGCAGAGCCAATGTCCTCATCACACACACCCCATCTCTCTCCCTTGCACCCACGGCTCACAAACATTGTCTCATGAAGTTAACTGCTTTGCTGAGCTCAGTTGCATGCAGGCCTGTGTGCTCGTCCTGTGATTGGGCTGCCATTGACTGTGCCCTCAAGATTAGTTACTATCTACAATGTGTCAGACCACATTGTCTGTCTGTCTGTCTGTCTGTCTGTCTTTGGACAGTTGGCATGGCTCCATCTTTTGTTTGTCATGAAGAATGCTGTGAACATGGATGTGCTTACAGCTTAGTCCCTGCCTTCAATTCTCTGCTTCACTTAGAGGAACTTCAGAGGTGTTGGCTCACATTGGATCAGGTTGTTCTGCTGGCCTGCCTCTGACTGCTGAGAGACGTTGAGCTTTGTCTCAGGTGGGCTATTCCTGCCCAGGCTGTGAGGAAGACATGATTGGCAGGAGTGGAGCTATTCTGGAAATTTTTTAAAATAAATACATTTTTCTTTTCTTTTTAAAAATATTTATTTAATGTATGTGAGTATACTGTTGCTGTCTTCAGACACACTAGAAGAGTGTGTCAGATCCCATTACAGATGGTTGTGAGCCACCATGTGGTTGCAAGGAATTGAACTCAGGACCTCTGGAAGAACAGTCAGTGCTCTTAACTGCTGAGCCATCTCTCCATCCCTATTCTGGAAATTCTATGGTTTGGGGTACATGTATTTTAGAAGGTGAGTATTGATGGAGCTGGCTCTCCTAGACATCCTGACTGTCTAGTTCATAGGTGTAGGTGTGTGGTGTCAAAACATAGTGGTCAGAAATCTCAAGACAACTGTGTTGCATTTAGAGTTGGTTCATCTAAAGGTTTCAGCCACATGGATCCACAGGTGACCACCAGAGTGGAAGGGCCACTCCCGGTGACACTGAAGAAGCAGAATAGATGCTATTACCTACAAGCAACTAAGTTGTCCAGTTTCCTACGTTGAGTTCTAGGTTAGGTGACAGTTCATGGATGGTGACCTGAGGGGTGTTGCCTCCATGAGCCACCAGCAGTGTAGCTGGTTGGTCAACCCCAGATGGGGGTTCCTTGATCTATTTGAAGGCCCCTACCTCCTGGTTCTGCACCCGCTTCTCTGACAACAAAGAGGGAGGGAAGCAGGCTTGTGTTTTGTTGGTGTTTGCTGAGTGCTGAGCAGGTGACATCAGCCTTCTCCTTGGCGTTCTGTCAGGGTGAGGGTACTGGACAGGAGGATGTGTAGGAAGCCCATCTCAGGCTTGACCCCACCCTTGTCTCTAGGGAAGAAGATTAGAAGGACAAGGATGGTTCCAAGACTGTGGTGAGGCAGTTAGAAGTGGAGTGCTGTGGTCACCGATGTGGCATCCCAAGGAGGGGGTATCTTGAAAGGCCAGAGAACACAAACAGGCTTGTATAAAATTCTGTGTGATGGGTGGTGGTAGTTCATGCCTTTAATCCCAGCACTGGGAGGCTGAGGCAGGTAGATGTCTGTGAGTCTGAGGCCAGCTTGGTATACAGTGCTAGTTCCAGGATAGCCAGGACTATGTAGGGAGACCCTGTCTCAGGAAAAAAAGTTCTGTGTGAACACAGATGTTGGCCAGAAATGGTGTTACCTTGAAGGGTGAGGGCCTGGAGAGGGTGGTATTTTGAGTGACTGTCCTCTGATATCTGGGGCCATTCACCTGTGCCCCTTACATAGATCACCCCAGCTGGGCTTGCAGTTCACAGCTGTACATATAGAGAGGAGGAGAGCTCAATGGGCTTCTCACCCTGCTGTCCATATGCTCCCTGCCACCTGACTGCCTTAGAACTGCATGGGCCTACAGGGAAAGCCCAGCCCTACTGGGTCAGGCTTTCCAAGTTCAGCTGGCTCGGGGAGGAGTGCCCACAGCCATTGTAGGCAATCCCTCACTGTCTTAGTCAGGGTTTCTATTCCTGTACAAACATCATGACCAAGAAGCAAGTTGGGGAGGAAAGGGTTTATTCAGCTTACTCTTCCACATTGCTGTTCATCACCAAAGGAAGTCAGGACTGGAACTCAAGCAGGTCAAGAAGCAGGAGCTGATGCAGAGGCCATGGAGGGATGTTCTTTACTGGCTTGCTTCCCCCGGCTTGCTCAGCCTGCTCTCTTATAGAACCCAAAGACTACCAGCCCAGAGATGGTCCCACCCACAAGGGGCCTTTCCTCTTCATCACTAATTGAGAAAATGCCCCACAGCTGCATCTCATGGAGGCACATCCCCAGCTGAAGCTCCTTTCTCTGTGATAACTCCAGCTTGTCTCAAGTTGACACACAAAACCAGCCTGTACACTCACCTATCATCTGTAAGGAAGTCCATAGACTCTTGCGAGGAGAGGTGGCTATTGGTAATGTTTCCCCCTGAGAAGGGATTTTAGCAACAGGTGGACATTGCCAACAGTGTCTCACTAGGATCTAGCACCTCTGAAGCTCTGATGACCAAGGTTCTTAGAATGCTTCCTTTTAGGACTCAAGAGCTCTGAGAGGTAAACTTCATGAAGACACTGAGTAGGCAGGGACACAGGAAAACCTGAAGGTCACGGAGCTATAGAGTTCAACTGAGTATGTTTTTACTGCTGTCCCCTCAAAAGAAAGTCAGAAAACCAGAAGGGTAGTGGCTGGACTTTCTCTCAGCAACAAGATGGAGATGGTCTACTACACAGGGTCCATGAGAGATGAAACTGCCCAGCTCAGGAGATGAGGGAGAGCTAGCATGGATAGGAGGTTCAGGGTTGGTATTTTAAGAAACTTATCCTAAATCAGCACCCACCTTGACCCTTCTCTGCTTCCTGACTGCTATGTGTGTGACCATATACCTTATACTTCCACTGTCATGCCTCTTATGTGAGCCCAAAAGTCTTCCCTTCCTCAAGGCCTTTTGCTAAGTAGCTAACATAGCAGTTTATGACCCATAGAATTACAAAGATCCGGAAACCTTGGAGGTTTGGTGACTTTGTTACCTTAGAAGTTAAGGAATGAGAGCCCATGAGAGATAATCAGACAGAGGAAAGTCCCCTGCTCTCATCAGCTTGGTCCATGCCTGGGTGATAGGTGATAGTGTTGCCCAGGCTTATAGAGACTTCCAGATGGGTGCTGGGGCAACAGCCTGCTGGCATTGTTTTACCAGGAGCAAAGCCCACAGCTGGAAACTCCATTTTCTTCGTGTGTGTGTATGTGTGTGTTTAATTCCAGCACTGTCTTTTTGGGTGTTATTCGTCATGTGCAGTCATAGGAACATCCTTTAACTTCCAAAGCTGGATTTAACTATTTTGTTTGAAAATTAATATCCAACTTACATTAACTGACATTTTCTTCCCCAAATTTATGAAGTCTACAAATTGGGAATTTCACGGAAACTTTCACATTAAAGAAATCTGTGGCTGAGCTTGGTAGTGAGTGTCTCTGATCAGGCCCTCAGGGATAGGGCAGGCAGGTCATGAATATAGATGAACCTGGGATAGAATACAGGTTCAAAGACAGCTGGGCTATAGATCAAGGCCTTTTCTCAAATAGAAAAGTGTGAAGATTTGTTGAAAGTGATCAAAGAGACACTGCTTCTGAGTCAGGAATTCTAGACTTACAGGCGTTTCCCTGGGTGAGGGCTTTGGCTTGAGTCTGTTGGCAGTTTGTTGACTGGATGACCCTTGCCTGCATCTGTGTGCTCCACGTGTGTTCCTGTTGCCTGCAGAGGGCAGAAGAGGACATTAGATCCTTTGGAACTGCCATTCTGTATAGTTGTAAGCCTCCCTGTAGATGCTGGGGAGAAATCCAACAAGTCTTCTTAACCATCGAGCCAGCTCTCTTGCCCCAGAACCTTCTAACTGGTGTGTGTGTGTGTGTGTGTGTGTGTGTGTGTGTGTTTAGTGTATGGGTGTTTCTGTGCATGTTTATGTACCACTCTGTGCCTGGTGCCTATAGAGGCCAGAAGAGGGTGTCACAACCCATGGAACTGGGGTTACAGACCATTGTGAGCTACCATATGGGTGCTGAGAATTGAAACTAGGTCCTTTGGAGGAGTGGCCAGTGTTCTTAGCCACTGAGCCATCTCTCCAGCCCTAATCTGTTTGAATCTTCTAATACAAAAACAAAATTTATCAAAAACAACAAAACCAGAAACACCGTCTTAGCCAGAAGAGCACCTCTGAGCTTCATCCCAGCTCAACTCATTCTTTAGATTTTAATGTACTCTTTCCACAAGGGCTGTGATGGTGGTCACTGGTGCTGGTGGTGCTGGTGGTGCTGGTGGTGGTGGTGGTGGTGGTGGTGGGTGCAGACTCCTGTGAGCCCTGTTTCCCTATGCCTGCCTCTGTCTGTGTTCAGCACATTTATGGGATTTCTGATACTAGAAGAGACTGAGGTTCTGTTGAACGTTCTGACATTCTTTTCTCATAGTTCCATGCTGGTGCTGGCTCCTGTCATGTCACTTACAATAGGAAGTTTTCTTGTATTTTAGGATCTGGTGTCTTGCTCTATTGCCCATGTTGGCCTTGATCCTGAGTCCCATTGAATGTCAGCCATCTCTTTGTTTGACGTATTACTATTAGTGACTGCAGTGTGTCAAAAATGTCTCTTCTCATCTTCCCTGCTGGTGTCCACTGGGCCACTCACTTAGGTTCTGGAGCCTTCTGCTGTACACTGTAACTCAAATCCATACACTAGCTTAGAGGTGTTCTCAGGTTTGTTCCTGCAGAGCCCAGGAACACCAGGCTGCTGCAGTTCTCCAGCATCACACCCTGTAGAGGGTCCTCAAAAAACAGTAGTCGTGGTCTGCCACTCCTCAGGGGACATCTATGGCTTTGTCATTGTCCTGGCTAGTGTTTTTGTCAACTTGACAGACGCTTAGAGCCATCTGGGAAGAGAGAACCTCAGTGGAGAAGACAATGTCACCAGACCGGTCTGTAGGCAAGTCTATAGAGCATTTTCTTGATTAATGATTATTTGGGAAGGCCCAGCCCTGTGGCCAGAGCTAGTCCTGAGCAGGTGGTCCTGGGTGGTATAAAAAGGCAGGCTGAGCAAGCCATGAGAAGCAAGCCAGCAGGCAGCATTTCTCCATGCTTTCTGCTCAGTTCCAGCCTCCAGGTTCCTGCCGTGACTTTCTTATAATGGACTATAAGCTATAAGTTAGCAGACTGGAGAAATGGCTTAGTAGTTAAGAGCACTGACTGCTTTTTCAAAGGACCCAGGTTTGATTTCCAGTTACCTATACGGTGGCTCACAACCATCTGTAACTCCATTTCCAGGCAATCTGACTACCTCTTCTGACCTTCATGGACACCAGGCACTGCACTAGTGCACTGATACACATGCAGACACAGTACCCAGACATGTAAATTAAAAGAAAAGTTTAAATCTGTAAGTTGAAATAAACCCTTTCCTCTCCTAGTTGCTTTTGGTCATGGTGTTTATCACAGCAATAGAAACCCTAGCTAAAACAGTCCTCAATTGACCTTTTCTATTCCAAAAGGCAGGAATGGGCACACAGAAAGGAAGTGGATCTGAAACAAGTCCAAACCCAATAGTGCCAACACTTAGTCCTGTAGTTTAGCTCCAGCATCCCATACATGTGGTGATGGTGTGGCTGAGCTCTAGTGGATTTGGGCAGCCTTGTGCCTGTGGCTTTCCCATTTGTATCCCACGTTGCCTGTCTCTAGGGCTGGCTCTACTTGTTAGGGTTAGGACATGCTTGGGGGCAGGGTGCTGGTCTGCTCCTAACTAGCTATAAAACCGTATATCGTAGTCTATGTTCTATGTTAGAGGAAATACTCAGGGCTGCTCCTTGATGTGGCACATTCTAGAGATCCAAGAGCACCAGCTGTGTCTCAGCTCTGCCTTTTGTTTGCAGCTCCCTTGGCTGCTTTTCCTCAGGGCAGGTGGATCCTGATGTGGCATCATGTGCAGCAGGAGGTAAGAGAGGAAGCCGAGAATTCACGAGCCAGGCCTGCTCTTTTATAACAACCCGCAGTTTCAGGAGCTTACTGGAGTTCTAGACCTGCCTTCATTCCTTTCAGGGCCGTGCCCTAGTGACCTAACCACTTTCCCCTAGGCCACATTGCTTTGTTTTTAATTTCTAAATCTTTTCAAAAATTACATTTTTAAAATTCTGTATCTCTTTGTGAGTATGTGCATGGGGGTGCAGGCGCCTGCAGTGGCTTAGGCATCAGTTCCCCTGAGCTGGAGTTGTGAGTTGCCTAAATGTGTGCTGAATATTGAACTCAGGTCCTCTGCACTCTTATTCCCTAAGCCACCTCTCCAGCCCCCAATCATCAGTCTTCCCCCGCTCTCTGTCTCGGTATGTGAGCATGGAGGTATGCCTGCCACTGGTCTGAGAGCAGCCTCAATGTTGGCCCCCACTGTTCATTTCCTTAAAACAAGGGCTCTTGTTTACTGCTGAGTACATCAGGCCAGCTGACATGGAAGCCTCTGGGGATTCTCCTGTCTTGCATCAGGCCATAGGAATGCTGGGATTGCAAACACGTGCTACTGCTCTGTGTTGGTGCTGGGTTTTGAACACTCTTTGGACACCTTTGAACATCCTCATCCTTACCCAGCAAGTGCTTTACACACTGAGGCATCCGTGACATGTTTTCTAGCATATGAAGTTTAGGTTCTTAAAGCAGTGGAAGTCATAGCAGACCATGAGCTAGCTTCTCACCTCACTTGCTCAGCCCTCTCTAAAGTGCGGATGCCAGTCGTCCTTGTTCCTAGGGTTGTTGAGAGATGAGATGAGGGAAATTGGTCATGAGATGCCTAAGCAAGACCAGAGCTTTTTCACCGCAGAGTCTGGTGTCGCTTTTCTTTTCTGGGAAATTGAACTCCCATCCAGCAGGTGTCATTCAAACAAAAGTGCTGTGTTCTCTGCCCAGAGAGTGAAGAGGGTGGGTTTCCCAGAACCTGTGATTTCCTGGGAATTGTTCTGTGACCTGGGCTCTTCTTGGGAAAGGCATTTTTATACAAATTTAGACCCAGGGGGGAGCACAGAGAGTGGTCAGGATTAGAATCATCCTTTGCATCCAAAAACCCATAGAAGACCATCAGGTCCAACTTTTTTGGTAATACAGTGAGAACCCCACTGGGCCCAGACGTAGAGAAGAGCTTGCTCACTTCAGGGGGATGGTCAGGTGTTTGCCACTGCTAGCATTCTTCAAGCTGCTGTCTTGACAGCAGGTCCCAAGAGTCAGGGCTGGAGACGGCTGTCTTGGTGTGCAGCATTTCACACCTTCATCTTACCTGCTTTTCTTGTCTCTTTCTCATACAGAACTCTCAATGCCTTCTGATCAATATGAGCTGCAGCTCCAGAACAGCATCCCAGATCCTCAGGGAGACCCTGCCCGTCCTGTGGCCATCCTGACACAGGACACATCAAGAGTCACTGCCATGCAGATGGGACAGAGCAACCTGGTCCTGGGCCACAGGAATATCCTCCGCTCTGGCACCGTGTCGTGCCGACTGCTTTGAAGCCAAGTTGTTTTTCTCCCTTAAAGCCAGCCAGGACTAAAAATAGCACTGTTTCCCCATCTGTCTGAAAATCAGAAAGAGCCTAAATAGCAACCCGCTGAGTGGAATTGCTCACCTCTGTAGATGACTCACAGAGACTCCCAGAGCCAGGAGTCTGGCGGAGGCATACGTCATTCCAGGCCTCTGGAAGCTTCCCAGGAACCACAGCCCCTCCCCTCAGAGGGGGCCTGGCAGAAGCTGTGTGAGTACTGTGCGAACACTGGCACATAGGTTGTTGAAAACCCAAGATGGATTGTGTGCCCTGGGGTCCCTTGCAGTGACTCGGCTTTGTAGGGCAGATGGTACAGTAAGGTTCTTGACCCACCAGCATCTTCGTTCTAATTGGCCTAAGCTAGGGGTTCCTATCTGTGTGATGCTCAAACCATGTGCATCAGGCAGAAAGCCCTGGCTGCTTTACCTTTTGTACCTTATGTTTAATACCTTAATTAAGAATTCAGGTATCCGTATGCAAGGAGCTTCTAGGCTCCCCAACAGCACCATCTATGTGGTTGAAGCCGGATACCTAGGTAAGTCTGGCCCCCTGGGGTTTCCTACACATTGATTGCCTGTGATTCCATCATTTGAGAGATCAAAGAGTAAAAGCAAGACCTGAGATTCAGCTCAGTGGTATATGTCTTAGCTAATATGAGAATAGTCAATCCCTTGGACCAGTCAGCAAAAGCAAACCCACCTAACTGCAGAGGTACAGTAGCTCTCACTCTGGCCATCAGTCCTCAGCCCTGGCAGCATGCAGACCTGAGTGCTGCTCTGGACCTGTCAAGGTTGGGGACCCTGTGCCTAGCTGATCATCTTTAGGTTGGTGTGAGAGTTGGCACTACCTTGGCAGGGAAGAAGGGGGCATCAGAGAGAGGAGGGAACCACCTGTAGCAGTAAAAGACCCTGAAGCCCAGGTGGATCTGGGAGCTGCAATGATAGCCAGCACAGAGACCTTTAGGGCATGTGTGTCATGGGAGTCACCATGGTAGTATTTTCTTTAGTCTGAGGCAGCTCACCTAAGGAGCTCACAGCCAGAGTTCAGTCTGGAGAGCAGTGGCCAGATGGACAGCAGTACCCTTAATTAAGATCCTCTTGTCAGGGAGCTTGTGAACCTCTGGTGGTGCAGCACCCAGCTAACAGGCACCAACCCCCCCGTATGCCTCAAGGACCCTTTGTGTCTTGGCAGCATGCTTTGCCTGATTGGCCTGGGGTGAGACTTAGCTCCACAGTAGAGGTTGGTACAAACAGGTGGCAACAGTGTGGTAGGAGCAAACACCAGGGCAGAGGAAAGACTTCGGGAGGTTCATTGGGAGGCAGGTGCTGTATCAGACTGATTTTCTGTGGTGGGAAGGGCACCTGGCAGAGTGAGCAGCTTACTTGGAGCTATGGAGATGAGAAAGCAAACAGCATTGTGGGAATAGAAGTAGCTAGTGTTGCATTGTGTGTGTGGGGTGCGGGGTGGAGGAGACACAGGGCTAGCTAGGTGCCCTCAGAGCCCAGACCCAGATACATCTTATCCAGAGCTCTCAGGAGCTTTAGCCTAGGATCCAAAACCTGTTCTAGCTTCAGACTTAGACCTGTCATCCCTGAGAGTTTAGACCTTCTGCGGATACAGGTGAGACACAGTATCACCACAGGTTACTTGTGTTTCAGCCTTAGAGTCTACACTGCCATGGTCTTGAGTGGACTTGTATGGCCTTGGGATAGACTCATATTGGCCAATGGGTAGACCAGCTGAGGACTCAGAGTCTAAATGAGCTATGGCCTCAGACTAGATCCACTGGAGCCTCAGACCTACTGGGAAGTCGGAATTCTGGTTGTCACAGCCTCAGAGCTTAAACCTGCTGAGGGTCAGATTCTGGGTATGTTCAGTGTTGGACCCAGGAATCAGGAAGACCAGCTGTGGTTTCTCTAGGTTGGGAATAATGGTAGCCATCAGGTTCTGGGCCCTTTACATGGGTGGGTGTGTAATTCTTAGCCTCAGGTTCTCTCTCAGCCCTGCTGCCCTTGTATCATGAGTGTTGAACCCTACCTCATGTTCTAGGTTTCACAGTCCACCCTGGTGACAGATGGGTGCTTGAGACTGGACATCTGTATGCAATTACCATCGAAGTATTTGATAGATCCAGCAACAAGGTCTACCCATCTGATGTGAGTGCCCTCTGGAATTCTGATGGGGAGGCCATGTGGGATCAAGAACAGCCAGAGCCATGGGGTTCCCACATAGGCAGACCAAAGCTTCCTGTGATACTCCTAGGGCTGTGGAGATAATGTCATCGGGTCCCTGGAGCACTTCAAGATGTTGATAGGCGATGAGTTGGCATTATCCCCTCATGCAAGGTTGGGCAGCAGGGCCTGTGGATAGTGTTGGTGGGGGTTGAGGGGAGGCTCTGCACATTGGCCTCCTGCTCCTTACATGGAGTCCCTGAGGCTAAGAGTCCATTTAGCTTTGGAGAGGGTTAGGTGTCCAGGTGCACTTGCCACCTCCCAAGAAGCTCTCAAGCAATCAAGGCTACTATGTTTAGCTTTTTGGCTCTAGAAAGGCATGGCAGATGAGTTGGAGAGTGGTGGCCATTCTTCTGTCCCTTGGGAGAATGTCCTAGCACCCTCACATAGATCACACAGTCACTTGCTGTGGTGTTAGAGATTTTAGAAGCAAGCCAGGTTCTTTTTTTCTTTTGTAGAGGTCTTTCTGTCCCCTGTTAAGCAGTGACTAAGCCAGTCACTATGTTTGAAGTCGGATTTCAGAGACTCAGTTTTCTTTTTATATTCTCTGGTTCCTTCTTGCAACTCCAGGACATGGGAGGGTAACCGTAGTCTGTCTGCTGCCCTGAGGGTCACACACTCAGCCAGGACCGTGGTGCTGGGTCTTGGGGGCCTGCCTGTGCTCCATGTGGAGGGGGTCAGAACACTGGGACTTCATTCCTTTTGCCTGCTTTGTTTGAAAGGCTTTCAGGCCACAGAGGCTGTCAGCCTGGCCTCCCTGCCACCTTAGAACTTTTCCAGTCTTTTGATATCACACTCATCTTTTTTTTTTTTTTTTTTTGGTTTTTCGAGACAGGGTTTCTCTGTGTAGTCCTGGCTGTCCTGGAACTCACTCTGTAGACCAGGCTGGCCTCGAACTCAGAAATCCGCCTGCCTCTGCCTCCCAAGTGCTGGGATTAAAGGCGTGAGCCACCACGCCCGGCTCACACTCATCTTTTAGAAGCTCCCATATCTACCTTGCTTGCCTTTCCAGAACATCCGAATTGAAGCTGTGCTTCCTGCTGAGTTTTTTGAAGTTCTGTCGTCTTCCCAGAATGGATCTTATCATCACATCAGGGCTATCCAGAGTGGCCAGACGGCCATCAGTGCAACCCTCACCTCTGTGGTGGACCAGGTGAGCTGATCTCAGCCCTTTTTCATGTCCTAGCTGGGCCCCCATGACCTAACTCTGAGGGCAGAAATGTCAATTGGCAGGTACTTTGCCCCACAACCCACCTGGTGCCACTGCTCTGATACCTGAGGAAACTGTCTTAGGGTTTTTATTGCTGTGAAGAGACACCATGACCACAGCAACTCTTATAAAGGAAAGAATTTAACTGTGCTGGCTCACATTTCAGAGATTTACTCCATTATTGTCATAGTGGGAATCATGGTGACATGTAGGCACACACAGTGATAGAGAAGGAGCTGTGAGTTCTACATCTGTTTCCTCAGGCAGCAGGAAGAGAGAGTGACAGTGGGCCTGGCTTCAGTATTTGAAACCTAATAACCCACCCCTAGTGACACACTTTCTCCAACAAAGCCACACCCACTCCAACAAGGCCACAGCTCCTAATAGTGCCACTCCCTATGAGCCTATGGGGGCCACTTTTATTCAAACCACCACAGAAACTTTCCCACCTGGGGCTTGAGCTCTGTCCAGGTGCCCTCTGGCTGTCCAGAGCCTGTGGGTGTGAGGAAGTCCTCCTGTTGCCACAGACTTCTTTTTCCACCACCCTGCACCTATTTCTATAAAAACGGTGTGTACCTTTCAAGATCACACACAGAATCTGTTTGGGGATAGCATGGCAGCAGGCCCACTGGCACTTAATCGGTTTTGTCTGCTCGAGTCCTCCAGCTTTGGTTTTGTCTTATACTGAAAAGCCTCATCAGCCCTAGTAGGGAGCAGTATTTTACCAGTTGGCACATTGTCAAGGGTGTTCCTCCTGCCTCATACAAGCCCTCCAGACCTGTGAGAGGCAGCATGTAGAGAGGAGACAGGAAGGATCTACGCCCTAGACAGTGGTTCCTCTAGCTAGACAGCAGGTGTCTCCATCACCAGCACTGCTGCTCTGGGTTTTGGATAAGATGTTCCTGGCCTCAGTTTCTTTATCTGTAAAGTAGGAACAGTGACATCCATCCTGTGAGGGATACCCAAGGAATCAAATAAGTAGAATTTACATGATGGGCCATTAAAGATCTAGAATAAGCCTCCCCACTAAGTCTGCTGTCTTCCATATTCTTAGGAACACAAAGCTACCTTTTATGGCCTGGTATGCCCTTCCTCAGCGAAGAAAAGTGTCTTAGTGACAGGAAAATACCTAGTGATAATGTGGTTGCCGTGGTGACAGCAGCAATCTCATCCTTGTAGGACGGAGGGGTCCATGTGCTTCAGGTACCTGTGTGGAACCAGCAAGAAGTAGACATTCATATCCCCATCACACTCTATCCCAGCATCCTGACATTTCCATGGCAACCAAAGACAGGAGCCTATCAGTATACCATAAAGGTAGGTGAGATGCTGCCTGTGGATGTTTTCTTTGGGGTGTTTCCTTGGGATGTTGGCGGTTTGTTGGTTTGTTTGTTTGTGTGAATTCTTTTTTATGTATTTATTGAGACAGGATCTAAACTATGTAGTTCTAACTAGGTTGCTTTAGAACAAACTCTCCTGCTAAGTAAGCCTTTGGCGGATTTTCTTGATTGATGATTGAGCCCCTGGGCAGGTGGTCCTGGGGTGCATAGGAAAACCACTGAGTGGGGCACAGTGATGAACCTTAAATACCAGCACTCAGGAGGCAGAGGCAGGCATATCTCTGAGAATTCATGGCCAGTCTGGACTATATAGGAAGTTCCAAGACAGCCAGGCCTACATAGATTCTGTCTCCAAACAAACAAACAAACACAGAAAGAAAGGGAGAGGGAGAGGGAAGGAGAAAGAAAAGAGAGCAAGGTGAGCACTTGAGTCAGCAGCAGTGTCATGACTTCCGCATCAGCTCCTGCCTCCAGAGCCCTGCTTGCCTGAGTTCCCCCGACTCCTCTCATCTTACGCTGTGCCTGGAAGCATAAGATGAAATAAATCCTTTCTTCCTCACGTTGCTTTTGGTCCTGGTGTTTTTCACATCCACAGAAAGTAAACAAAGACAGCTAAAACACAGAAATAGAAAATAGGTCTGAGTTCTGCTTAGCAGTCGTTCTTCTAAAAGATTATTATTTTTAAAAGTAATATGAATATAATCATAGGCAAACCTGAATTCAAGTGGAAATACCACCTTCCCTACTACATGCTTATCATTAGTGCCTCGTGACGCTTCCAATCCCTGGTCCTCAGGGACTGCACTCAGCTAGGGCTTAAGCTCCCACTAGTCAGCCTGGTCCCGTCACTCGCTCCTGTGGTCTGCCTGAAGACATGATGACAGCTGTCCTGTGTGCGCTGGCATGTGTACACTAAAATATGTCACCTTTCAGGATGTTCTTCACTGAGAGTTTCAGGTTGATCCCTGATCTAGATAGGGCCTGTCATTCACTTCTCCAAAGATGGTTAGGAGCAAGCAGAGCTGTGTGCTGGATGTGCTTGTGTGCCCAGAGCAGAATTCTGCTGTAGGATCCATGACTAGGGAGGTTTCTGCCCAGGTCTGAGCTCGGGTCATAGCTGCGAATTTGTATATCAGTTTCCAGGTCCCCAGAACAGATCTAGAATGGAGATGGACAGAGAAAGTGGGGAAATGTTGGCCTGTGCGACATTTTTCCATGGGCAGGACTTTGGCTGTGTGTGCAGGTATGATTTTGAATGTATGATATGTGTACATGGTATGCTAATGTGTATATTTAAGAGTGAGCCCATGAGTGCGTGTGGTGAATTTATGGTGTCAACATAGGTGAGTGTGAATGAATGTAGGGGTCAGATGTGACTGAGTGTAAGGAGACATGCGAATAGTGAGTGTGAACAAGTGTGTGAATATGTGAGTGAGAAAGAGTGCACACTTGCCCCAGCCCTGTATATCCCCAGGCAGGGAGTGGCAGGGGGCTGACAGATCCCATGGTCATTTCCTTCCTAGGCCCATGGAGGCAGTGGGAACTTCAGCTGGTCTTCGTCAAGCTCCATGGTTGCCACAGTCACCGTCAAGGGGGTCATGACCACAAGTGGTGACACTGGCCTCAGTGTGATCCGGGCTCATGATGTTCAGAATCCTCTCCATTTTGGCGAGATGAAGGTAAGATGGTGGCAGGACATCCTATGGAGAGGCTCAGGACAGGTTCCAGCTGCCCCTCTCACCTGCCCTCAGGCCGTGCTCAGGGGTTTTATTCCTCTGCCCAGTGGTTGTGCTATGTGGAGGGTTGATGGGCCCATCCCAGCTCTGATCTCCAGGAGTCAGGCCCCATAATAAGGATGGACAGAATACTGCACACCAAACAGTGACTGGCAGAGCCTGAAAAATCCACAGCAACAGCCAGGGGACATGAGTAACCACAGAACAACAGTGGGAAGTTTCCCACACAGAAGGCAGGACTCTGAATTAGAAGGGCCGCCAAGGCTGGACTGAGGGCTTCCTGGCTCCTCTTGCTCTGTTAAGGTGCAAGTTCAGGTGTCCTGTTGCTGGTATTTGATCCTGACTGACTAAGAGCCCAGGTGCTGTCAGGTAGGGTTGCTCACTACATCTGTGCTCCCCTTCTTACCCCGACTCTCATGCTGTGTCCAGTCCCAGCCTCCTCTTACATTAAAGGGGTGTGGGTTTTCAGTGGGATCCACACACGTATGTTAAACATAGGTTTATCCTCAGTTACAGGTGAACCTATCAGGCCTGACAGAGGAAGTGCAACTACCCACTGTTGGGATCAGTTATGAGTCCTTTGCCTCAATCCCTTCCTTCCCCTGTAACTGACACCAAAGGCAGTGCTCAGCAGGCCACACGTGCCACAGTTAAAACTGACTGCATGGCTACATGGAATATGATGGGTAGTTCTCTCCTTCTCTAGGTGTATGTGATTGAGCCCAGCAGCATGGAGTTTGCCCCGTGCCAGGTGGAGGCTCGAGTGGGTCACACCCTGGAGCTGCCCCTGACAATCAGTGGCTTCATGCCCGGTGGGGGCAGTGAGGTGGTCACCCTGAGCGACTGCTCCCATTTCGACCTGGTGGTGGAGGTGGAGAACCAGGGTGTGTTCCAGCCATTGCCAGGTAAACCAGTAGCAGAATTGGGGCCCAGATGCTGTGGGTTATCTCTGGACACCAGAGGGGCCACAACATGAAGAATGGCCTTTCCCTGCATTCTTGTCCTTCCTGAATCCTGCCCGATGTGTTGCCTTTGTCACTCCGTCTCTACGTTCTTTTTTCTTCAGTGTCTGCAAAGTGTCTCTTCCATGCCTGAGTGGAGTCTCCTGCACACATTTGTATTTCAGTTCATGAAATGCAACAGGTGCTCACACTATGATACACACATGGGGTTTTGATTAGTTCAATCATAATGCCGGTGACAGGCCCAGGCCACCCCTGAGTACATTTTTTTCTCAGCCTCCTGTCTTGGGGATAGTATTATTGGTAGTGACTGTGACAGTATCAGCTTGCATGTGTTGAGCAGGCAGTTTGCCTAGCTGACCTTATCTAGATCATGCACCTATAACAGGAGGAGCTGCTGGTGGACCAGGCATCCAGTGACGACACTGGGGCAGCTTAGTTGTTTATGGCCACATGTGGCCTGTACAGGGATGAAGCACAGACCTGCAGCTCCAGTTTCTATGAGTTGTGGCCTCCCAGAAGTGTGGCTCCAGGGAGGGTAAGGATTTTCAGCTTACAAAATCCACAAGACACTTGGGAGTAGGCTGTGGGCAAGAACAAAGATAGCATTCAGTGAGTGACTGTGCCCATGCCATGACCCAAGGTGTGCAGCTCAGGCAGGGATTGTCTCATGGTGAGCCTAGAATGCCAGGACCTATCCCATCATAGAGGTCTCAAGCCTAGAGGCTGGGAGCCATTGGAGGTGTTTGAGCAGAGAGGGATCTGAGTCTCTAGTGCCACAGATGCTTTCCAGGTAGCTGTGTGTACTCTGTGGTTGTAATGACATCCAGAGCTACACAGAAGAAGAGGATATCTCTAGAAAGTGCCCAACTAAAGCCACTAGCTGGTAGACTCAGAAAATGTAATGTTTCCACACGTTAGCTATTGTGGGTGGCAGAAGTGGCATTCTAAAGGAGAGGGACCACCAGCAGTCAGAGATGGACTGTCCCATGTACTGATCCCACTGTAGGGTGCTACTCAGTCTTTGAGGGAAACCCAGGGCCTGTAATTCAACATCCACAGTGCTGTTAGGCCTCTTCACTTACTGGTATGATGTTCGATCTCTCTGAGACTTGTTTTCTCCATGGGTCATGGGAAATGGGTGCAAGGGCACCTGCATCCTGAGAGGGCTACATGTGGACAGAACATACGGAGGGTTTTTCAAGGAGTCCAGGTTCTGAAGACAGCAGCCAAAACAAATCCTGTGTAGTCAAAATTTCCCTTAGAAAGTGCTGGGATCTCTCTCAGTGAGCAGGGTGTTGGATGGAAATCTCTGGGACTCAGCAGGCTTGGGCAATGGATGTCTTATATGTGAGAGAGCCACCTTAGGGCGCACATGACCTGTGGAACAGATATGGTTATCAGGATAAGTTAGGTGAGTCAGCTTCTCCAAGCCAGGGTACACAGCAGGACTCTGAGGAAGGGACTGTATCGGGTTCCCTATTGGGCAAAAATAACTATGGACTGGGGCAGATCATTTCTTAGAAAGGTTTAAGATCTAGAATACGTAGAGAACTTCTGTGTATCAAAAATAAAACAGAGAAATGACTCAGTGATGCATAAAGGACTTGAGCAGATATTTCTGAATGTTATATGTCATAGGCACATTGTAGGAAAAGATGCCCACCCTCATCTATCACCACAGAAATTCAGAGCAAAACCACCTGGAAAGGGCTGGAGAGGTGGCTCAGTGGTTAAGAGCCCATGTTGCTCGTCTATAGGACCAAGGTTAATTTCCCAGTACCCACGTTAGGCACCTCACAGCTGCCTGTGACTCCAGTTCTGGGAATCCAACACCCTCTTCTGGCCTCCACGGGCATCACATGCATGCACTCACATTACACACTCATAGTTAAAAATAAATTTCAAAGAAGAGTACACCCATTGGGGCAACTACCATTACAGCAACAGAAAGCATTAGGGTGTGTGGAAACTGGAATCCATGCTCCACTGGAGGATGTTAAAGATAGCCACTGTGGGAAACACTATGCTGGGTTCTCAGAACCCTAAACAGAAGCAGTATGACTCAGAAGGTCCCATTTCTAGGCATAGACCTAAGGTTATTGAAAGTGCGAATGTAAAGACGTCTTTGTCAGCCTATAGCAGCATTTTTCACATGTGCAGGGAGCTCAGTCGAGGACTGGGCAAGAGGCATGTTCATCTCTAGGAAGGAAGGTCTGTTGTGGTGCCTCACTGAGAAGCCTTGAGGACTTTGTGCAGAGTGAACTAAGCCAGTCACATGTGGATACGTGCTATGTGGTTCTACTTAGGTGAGCTGCCTATAGGAAGCAAGCTCTTAGAGACAGGGAATAATGTGGATAAAGGCTGCCCGACCATGAAGACTCTAGGACTTTGGGGAGGCAGGCAGACCAGCACAGCTCCCCACCCCTCTTTATTTAAGGCTGTTCTGATGGAAATGGGGAGGGCCTCTAGGGAAACCTGGGCTGCTGGTAAGCTCGCTCTTGACCTGGATATGGTGTGTTGAGCACATGGGGGAGATGGGAAGCCATTGCCAGTTGTATTTGTACCAGATCTGTGTGTAATATACATGAATCAGGTTTTGCTTTTGTTTAATTGTGTTTTGTGGTGCTGGGGATAGAACCCAGAGCTCTCTTTGTGCTAGGCAACCATTTTACCACTGAGTTACAACTCTAGCCTCAAGTTGTATATGAAGACCAGAATGAAAAGGGGCCCTTAGCTTACCATGTCTTCCTCTTGAAGAACAAGTTCATGTTAACATATGATTTTCTTTGTGCAGGGAGACTGCCGCCAGGACCTGAGCACTGCAGTGGGGTCAAAGTGAAAGCCGATGCCCAGGGGTCTACCACCCTCCTCGTGAGCTACACACACGGCCATGTACACTTGGATGCAAAGATCACTCTTGCTGCCTACCTGCCCCTCAAGGTGAGTTGTCCCTGTCCTTTGTCATCTGCTCTGTCTGTCCCCCACCTTCTCTTTAGTGTTCCTGGAGGTTAGATGATGGTCTGTCTCCACAGATCCTGTGGTTTTTTTTTTTTCTTTCTTTTTTTTTTCCTAAATTGACAATAAGCTAGGGTCATATGGAAGAAGGAACCCAGTTGAGAATATGTCCCCATCAGATTGATTTGTATACAAGTCAATGGAGTGTTTTGAGTAATGATTACTGTGGATAGTCCTGGGTTGTATAAAAAGCAGGGTGAACAAACCAAAGAAAGTTGCTCCCTGGTCTCTGTTTCAGCTCCTGACTCCAGGCTACTGCCTTGAGCTCCTACCCTGACTCCCCTTCCTCATGGACTGTGATTGGGATGTGTAAACCAAATAAATCCATTCCTCCCCACGTTGCTTTTGGTCATGGTGTTTATCACAGCCATAGGAAGCAAACTAGAATAGTCACCAAGTGCTGTTAATGGTACCTGTGGGCAGGCTATGAGTTCCTTAACACCACAACCACCCTAGTCCATAAGAAGCTTCCTGCCAAAAGCTCTGTGAGTTCTCCCTTTGCTTAGTGGAGACTCTGAGGGCTGTGTGATCTCACTGGCTAATTCACAGTTTGCTTCAGTTAGTGTTGAGAATCTGTAGAGCGCTGGGCACTGTTCTCTGCCAAATATAACACGGGCCTAGAGACTTGTGCTGGGTGCCTCTGCACACAGGTGAGGAAGATAAAGCCAGGTGTGGTCGTGTACAGCTGTAAGCCCAGCACTGAGGTGCCTGAGGCAGGAGGATCTTACATTCCCGGCCAGTCTAGGCCTGGGCTCAGTGATGAGACCTGTCTCAAAAAAGAAAACAAAACAACCCAAATAACCTGGAGCACAAAAGGAAATCGAGGAGAGCTTGGGAGCAAGACACTGAGCTGGCCCCGAGCAAGCTGGCCAGGGGCACCCGAACCCTGTGCATGGCCTGTCTGCCACGACACACACATACACGCATACACACAGAGCATTCCACACCAGAGAGCAAGCCTTGAGCATGCTGGGCAAGCACTTGACCACATCTCAAACCTTTTCATTTTTATTTTGAGATAGTTTTGCTATGTAACCCAGGCAGGCCTTAAACTGCTTCCTAAGTAGTGGGAATTACAGACCTATGCCTTCACATTGGCTAGTTTTTGTTTTTTAAAGCACAGTGTGTAAGTATGTGTTGGGGTGGGGGCTGGAGAGACGGTTCAGCGGCTAAAGCAGGAGCTGGAGAAATGCCCAGCCATTAAAGCACTGGATGCTCTTTCCATTCAACTCCCAGCATCCACGTAGTGGCTCACAACTACCTGGAACTCCAGTCGCAGGGAATCAGAGCCCTCTTTGTCCTCTGTGGATGCATGTGGTACATAGCTATATACCCAGATAAACTATTCATAGAATATAATAATAAGAAGGAGGAGAAAGAAGGAGAAGAAGGAGAAGAAGTAAACTACTCATAGAATATAATAATAATCATAAGTAGTAGTAGTAGTGGCAGTGTGGTAGGATTAATGTATATGTTCAGTCTTATGCCCTACATTCAGCACTTGGTAAGTAAGTACTGTGTTGGGACCTGTGCGAAGTGCATCATGCCTTCCCAGAACCTTCTTTGTGAATATTAATGTGTTGCTGGCTCTTACCTCTGAGAAATGAGCATGAAAAGCATGTTTTTGTTCATGAAGTCCTTTCTCTCCCATGTAGTCTGTGTTAGGATAGATCCTAGGTAGGAATTTCTAGGGTTTTATTTTATTTTATTTTGAAACAAGGTCTCTATGTGACCCCAGCTGGCTTAGAATTTGCTATGTAGCCCAAGCTGGGCTTGAACTTGTAGAAACCCACCCCTGCCCCTGCCTCTTGAATGCTGGAATTAAACTGGGCACCAGCATGCCCTGCACTCTAGTGTACCCCCCGCTCCCGTGAGGACTTCATTCTTAGCCCCTAACTCATGGCCACTCTGTGCCTGATACCCATGTGACGACTGAATTTCAAAGAGGACACAGGCTTTGCCTGGCAGTCCCCCAAGCAGGGTGGGAACCTTACTTCTATATGCCTAGCATTGCCTGGCCACCTCCTCCCAGAGCAATGCTAAGCTTTCCCCTTCTTTCTTCAGGCTGTGGATCCCTCTTCTGTTGCTGTGGTGACCCTGGGCTCCTCAAAGGAAATGCTATTTGAAGGAGGCCCCAGGCCATGGGTCCTGGAACCTTCCAAATTCTTTCGGAATGTCACTTCTGAAGACACAGGCAGCATCAGCCTGTCTCTCTTGGGTCCTCCAGCCTCCCGGAATTACCAGCAGCACCGGGTCCTCATGATCTGCCAGGCCTTGGGTGAGCAGGTGAGTAGACAGTCACCCTCAGTGCCACCTTGCCTACTGGGAGAGACAGAAAATCTACTCAGTCCTCGGAGAGCTATGAGAATGTTGTTCCTCTTGTATCCAAGAACATGGGAGTCCAAGGCTCAGTGAGGTGGCCTGCTAACTGAGTAGAATGTGGCTGTTGGAGTCCCCAGTACACATCAGCTTTCTTAAAGCCACCTGTCGGAGTGGCCTCCTCTTTCCCAGGGCTATAGTATCCCCCATCTACTGCTAAAAAGTAGGGGTAGACGTTTGAGATTAGGAGTCACAAAACCCCATGTTTCAGAGTTGGGCAGCTGTCAAAAAGATTGTGACCCTGAACCTGGGTTTAGCACACATACTTCTTCTTTCAGGATTTGGGGGGATGTGGCAATGCCTGATGTGTGAACTTTTGGTTGTTTTGAGATAGGGTTTCCCTATGCAGCTGAGGGTGGCTTGAGTGGAACGTACTTTATTATTATGTAGCATAGGTTGACCTTGAACTCACTTTGCCTCAGCTTTCCAAGTGCTGAGATTACAGGCATAAGTTATTATGCCCAGTTTCAGAATTTGGTTTGGTTTTAGTTTTGTGCTGAAAACCAAACAATATTGGAAGATTAAGAGAACTGAACCAAGCGTGTCATATCCTGAGTTCCCGCAGAGCCTGCATGGCTGGGCATAGTACCCTATTCCTCAGACTAGGCCATGTCTGTGTGTGGGCCTTGCACTCTTCTGGCTTCTGATGGATCTGTTTCTGAGAGTCCCCAGACGGGAACAGAGAGCAGGCAGAACCATGAACTGAAAAGTGAGAGTGAAAAGAATGCAGAGTCCGTTGAAGATGCACATGTACACCTTGACAGAGCCCCCTGACATCAGCAATCCACAGCAGGCTGCTGTGTCAAAGGAGTGCATGGAGAAAGGCCTCCCTAGAGGTGCTAGTAGAAGTATAGGGCAGTATTAAGAACAAGAAAAGCTGAGGCTGAAGAAATGGCTCAGCGGTTAAGGGCACTGACTGCTCCTCTAGAGGACCCAGGTTCAGTTCCCAGCACCCACATGGCTGCTCACAACTGTCTGCAACTCCAGTTCCAGGAGATCCATGGATGTGGTACACACACACACACACAAACACACACACGGTGCACATACATGTAGGCAAAATACCCATATACATAAAATAAAACAAATAAATCTTTTTTTAAAAAGGGAACAAGAAATGCATAATACCAAATATTATTTAAGACTAAGAGTAGCAACGAATTATCTTGGCTTGTCTGAGTCATTGGAGTTCCTGCCTTGGCCTGTAGAAGTTATAGGTCAGGTCTCCTCTAAGGCCTACACTCTGGGCTTCCTCACTTGTGGTATCATGGGCAGAAAGTCAGGAGGTGCCTTCCTCCTCCTGCCTCAAAGCAGACTGTTCTGTCCTCAAGTTGTGTGTCACGGAGGAGGCTGGGGATGCTAGCTCCCTCAGGTGCAGCTGTTAGCTGTATTGCATATAAAACCAGAGGCTGCACTTGACTTCAGTGGCCCCCGTCTAACCACAAGCAGGCCTTTCTGACAGCTCCTGCCCTGTCCTGTGAACTGTTGCATAGTTGGCCTCTCTCCTCTAGCTCGGAGGAGCAAGTGGGCCTGGAGTCAGGTGGTTCCACCTGTGGGTCTGGCCTCTCCACTGGGCTTTGTCCTGTACATCCCCTTTTCTGACCCATTCCTTCACAGTTAAGGTCTCTTAACCTTCATGGTGCAGATTCCTCCATCTGTGTCTCGCCTTGATGGGTGTGAAGTTAACACAGATTCCTCTTTCAAATGTCCAGGACCAGATTCAGCTATGGAGTTTTCCTGATGTCCTGGGGAACCATGAGGCATCTCCTAATCTGCCTCTTCTCTGAGATGTTTGTAGATGGTACCTGGGGTATAGGCATCGTCACTGTCCTACGGACGTTAAGTCTCAGTTCAGAGAGGAGGGACTACGCTCAGGTGTCTGACTGCTCCTCTTGTTCCTTTAGGTCATTGCTTTGTCCGTGGGGAATCGGCCCAGCCTCTCTAACCCCTTCCCTGCTGTGGAGCCCACTGTGGTGAAGTCAATCTGTGCTCCACCATCCAGGCTCACTCTCATGCCTGTCTATGCCCTCCCGCAGCTGGACCTATCCTGTCCATTGCTGCAGCAGAATAAGCAGGTGGTGAGTATGGCCACTCTTGGGGAGGGAGGAAACGTTGCTTGGGGAGGGAGGAGACATTGCCTGGTGGATCGACAAGAGAACCCTAGCTCCCTGCACCCATGCATGGTCTTGACTGTTCTGAGAGCTGGGACTCCATATGCAGGCACCTGAATCTTAACAGCCAGAGCTGTGTGGGGTGTTTCCATTTGCACCTTGCATGAGGGAATCCAGGGCCTGCAAAGGTGGGAGACATTCCAAAGTCCAGTTGCATAGCTGCTCCCAGCTTACAGCGAGACATACTTAGCTTCTGGTTTTCTATGTTATAGGGGCAGGAAGGTGACAGGCACTTGTTAGAAGCCAATTTGGAGTTTTGGTCTTTTCCCAGGCTAGTACTAAACAGTTCATCTTCACTTAATTGTGTGCCCAGTGGAGCCAGTCACAGCCTCAGTCAGCTTCAACACCATAGGGGAAACTGATGCTCTGTGGAGCTCTGCAGTCCATAGCTCATGGGCATTCACTCAGTCCCATGTCTTTGTGTACTGTCAGCTGATGTCAGTGGCTGTCATGTCAGAGCACATGTGGGTCAGGCTGGCTGAGGGGGTGGGGCACAACAGTTCATGGTGTGTTAACTCAAGATGGGTTCATTGGGTTGTGACCTCATCCTAAGTCCAGGAGCTTCTGTAGTAGCCAAGCAAGACACAACCCCTCAGGCCCCACAGCTTCTGATTCCAGACTCGCTGTTGCCCTCTGCTGGGCACCTGAGGAGCTGTAGAGCCCTTGTGGAGTGCCCTGTGGTTTCAGCTGTTCATGTGGGGTGTTGTCTTTGTGTGTGGTCAGAATGGGATTGGGAGCTGTGAGGAGAGAGGACATCAGCATTGTATTGTCACAGGGCAGGGCATTCCAAAGTAAGTGTCAGGAGGGGAAGAAAGTGCCTGGGACCTTCAACCAGCAGCTGTGCAGGTAACACCTACAGGTTGGCTTTCCCAGAAGCTGGGACAGATCCAGTCCTCAGCTCTGGAGTCTCATAGCCCAGGGCCCTGAGTGCATCCAGCTCAGGGATGTGGAAAGTAGCCTCGGCCCTGCATGGAGGAAGGAAGTCATGGTTTCCTCGTCCCTCCAGCACATACTCTGGTGTCCCTCCTGTGCACGTGGTGGCTAAGGCCAGTTCTGTGGGCTTGGAACCTTCACCTCGTAGCCTCATCTCCCCCATCACCGTGACTATCTCTGAGGTGGGCAGAGTTGAAAATGTAGAGCCAGCTTTATCCATCTCCAAACCCAGAAGCTCCTCCTAGGGTCTGTGTTTTCCCAAAGTCATCTCAGAGTAGGGGAGCCAGGCCTCCCACACATCTGAATGAACCTTCTGATGCTGAGTGTATGTGTCCATAGCCTTTCCAGCTGTGGGGCGGGTGCTGTGAGCTGGGTCCCTGATGGGTGAAAGACAGCTTTGCCTTTGATCCTCACCCGTCTGTTCAAAGCTTGGTTAGGAGAGCTGTACAACTGTAATGCCTGGGGCTTGAGGACCAGCCTTCATCTCTCCTGTTGGGGGTCAAGCACAGCTGTTTCCCCTACTGCTCTGGTGTGGATCTGTGAGGCGGTTCTGCCTTCTCTGGCCCTTGTTCACCCTGGAGCTGAGAATAAACACTCCACAGACCCCCACTTATCTCCTTCACTTGCTTCACTTGTGCCAGTAAGGATGGTTTACAGTAAGAGGTACATCAAGGAGTGGGAAGTGTCGTAGGGGGGGTTACAGACTCAGAATCTGCAGGTGGCTTAGCCCCAGTGTCTGCTGCAGAATCAATGACTGCCTCTTTTTTTGTTTTTTGTTTTTGGCCTTGGATTGGGGTGCTCAGAGAAAGACTTCTATATCTCAACTTGGAGACTTGTTGAGATGAAATCCTCAAGCCTTTTTAGCTTTTTGTTAAACCATATTATTGCATAGTTACAGCATATACGGTGTGTGTGTGTGTGTATACATACATAAAATCTGTGAGCTATCAAATCAGTCTGGGCAACCCTTCCTCTCAAATGATATTTCCATTGTGTTGGGAAGCTTTAGACTGCTCCCTTTGGCATTCTTCGTGTAATCGATTATTCTGGTATTTAGTTGCCCCCCTGTGCTGCAGAACCCCAGAGCATACTGCTCCCCATGTTCAGCGCTACATCCGATCCTTCTCCCCCCCCCCCCGCCGCGCCCCCACCAAGCCTCCAGTGACTCCCGCCTGCTCTACTCTGCTTCTGTGAGATCATTTTAGCTACCACACATGTGTGAGGGCCCACATCACCTGTCTGTGTGTGCATCCCTCTCTCTGCCTGGTTTGTCTGCAAGCTTTACCTTTTAGTTCACATCTGTTTTGTGTAATTGTCCTTGGTAGAGGGAACAGCATTGTGCTAAGTTTGGATTCTCAGGAAACATCTGTCTGCTGGGCTCCCAGCCAGAAGCAGGGAGCAAAAGTCAGTGAAGAAGTTTCACCATGATTCCAACATGAGAGATAGTTGGCCTGTGTTCAAGCCCTACCTGCTGTGGGAACCAATGATTGATGGTGACAGAGTGATGGGTTATGTGACTGGATGTAGAGTCCAGAGAGTAACCATGATACATTCTGTGTTTTCTGCTTAAACCTGCTTGTGGCTTACAGTTGGGCTCAGTGGCAACACCAAGTCCCTTCTGTGGCCTGTGGAATCTTGGGACCCTGGTCCCTAGCTGTTCTTACCTCTGACTCTATGCCTTTCATGCTTGAATACGTTGTCATTCCCCCTACCTGGTGTCAGTCCTAGGGACTTGGATAGGCTGAGCCCTGGGGCTTGTAGCTCCCCCTTTCCTGGCCCCATGCCTTCTTTACTGTACCTGCCCCTGCCCCTTATTTCTTTATCCAGATTCTTCTGTGCCTTTGGCTTCAATTAAAGGCGTACCTGCCTCTGCATACCTGACCCCTCCTCCCAGTCCTCTCACTCCCTGGTTCCTAGAGTGACCTATTACTGTAGAATTTGCTTGCCTAGTTCAGTCTCTGCCAGTCACCAGAACAGAGCCTGGCTCCTGCCAAAAGCTCAGCAAGCAATCGTGGGTAAGTGAGAGCCAAACCAGGAGCACACTGCCCCTGAGTCCCTCTGAGAGGCACCCTCGTGTAGACTTAGGGACACTAAGAGAGCAAGAGCATGGGGAGTGGGTGCTAGCCGGGAGAGCATCGACCTTCATGTTGAGCAGTCTGCGCTGCTGAGCTGCAGCAGGACAAAAACCAGATCACATACAGATGTGCCTTCCCTGAGTTTAAGCATGGGTGAGGAGCCCAGCAAGGGGTTTCTGGTCTGTCTGCAGCCAGACTGGGTTAGTCCAGGGCTACCTTGGACTGAAAGGTGATGGCGTGACTCTGGAGCTTGACTCAGAATGGACTGCATGTTGTTGGTGTCAGCAAGAAGTAATGGGCCTTGGACACAGAACTGCCGTGCGATCCATCAGTCCCTATGTTCCCAAGCCATGGCCAGCCATTCAGGCGTGGCCCCTGCGATTTATGGTCCCATTAGGGGACCTTGAAGAAGATATATCCCCAAGGTGCATCTAGGTGCAGTATCAATTTAGTTTTATAGCTCTCCAAATCCAGAGGCCACCTAGGACATGTTTGCAGAGTAAATTATTGGCAAGGTGAAACACCAGTATGGAGTCAACCAGCGGGAATGATTGACTGTAGTCAGACCAGGGCAGGTCCAGGTCTTGCAGGCAGGTCATCCAGTGTTCCTTTTACAATCTTGGGTGCTGCTGTGTACCTGGGGACTGATTAGTCTGGGATTGGGTTGAGCCGGTGCCTAAGGAGCAAACAGTGTCACAGAAGTCCTTGGAGCATCTGGCCTGCTGTGTTCTGCTCTAAGCCTGTGAGAGTGTGAGCAAGTTCTGGAAAGAGTCTGAGCCACAGCATTTCATTTTGTAAAGTGGGAAAGTTCTAGTCAGCCTGCGGGCATGCTTGCATAGAGCTGATGCCTTTCCCAGAAAAGCACTGATTTTCTACCAGAAGCTGGGAGGAAGGGTGAGATGTCTGGGGAAAGAGCTCTGCAGTCCCTGCCCACACTCACAGCTCTCCAGTTTGTGTCCTGCCCAGTTAAAACCCTTGATGTACCCAGTTGGAGAGCCAAGTTGCTGATATGAAAGAGTGGTTCTTAAATTGCAGCATGCTTAGTCATGTCTGGAACCAGGAGAAATACAAGAAATTGGAGAGGGATCCTAGAGGTAGAGGCAGGAAGCTTGGTGCAACATCAACCAGGATGGCCATGTCACATTAACAGCTCCCAACCCCACAGCTGCATATCTCAACTGTGCAATGTAAGCTCAGCTCTTGCCTGCATAGTGCAAAAGTCTCAAGATGTCCATCAGTAAGAGCCATTGTACAGCAAGTTTGTGCTTAGGCCTCAGAGGGTCCCCTGGAATTACCACAAATCACTTGTCACATCTCACTAGACTTAGTGAGTTACCCTAGGGTGACAGGATAGTCCTTCCTTCTGGGCTGTGCCTGAATGGATTATATCAGCTGTAAGCTATGTTAGAGCCCACCCCCATCACAGTGTGAATTGTGAATTTGTCTCTCCAAAACCACAGTACAGGATTCATATTTAAAATAAAGTCCTGGGTCAGTAGTTATGAGTGCTGGGTTCAGTTCTCAGCACCCACATGATGGCTCATAACCATCCTGCCCTCTTCTGTCCTCTACAGGCATGAGGCTTACATATGTGTATGTAGGGAAAACATTCAAACACATAAATCAATCAATCTAAAAAAATTATATGAAAAAAAAAAGTCCCAGCCGATAGGTTTTGCTTCCTACCCTGACCGAAGCAGCCAAAGATGGAGGCCTTTCTGCCTTCCTGAGCAGGAAGAGCTGGAGCCAAGGGTCAGTCCAGATTTAGGGAGATACTCCTGCCTCTCCTTGGCTGCCTCTCCTTGGCATGTACCCTGTGTCCGTTTGTTAGGGAAAAGGGGAGTCCTTATCACCCCTGGAGAAAAAGGAGCCAATCTGGGCAGAACTTTGGGCGCCTGAATGATGGCATTCCTGAATGTTGGTTATAGCTCATCTCTGCCCCTTCACCAGGACTGTCTGAGCCACAGGGAAACTCCCAGCTTCATGGCATGCCTGTGGCAGGCAGTAGTGCCAGAGTCTTGGGTGTGGCCCTAGCATCTGATCATTGTTTCTTTTAGGTTCCAGTATCCAGTCACCGTAATCCCCTGTTAGACCTGGGTGCCTACGACCAACAGGGCCGGCGATTCGATAACTTCAGCTCTCTGAGCATCCAGTGGGAGTCCTCCCGGCCATTGCTGGCCAGCATTGAGCTTGACCAGCCCATGCAGCTGGTATCCCAGGATGATGGGAATGGCCAAAAGAAACTACATGGTGAGCCAGGTCTTTAGCTAGAGGGCCTGGAGCTGGAAGAGATGTGGGAAGGATCCTACACTAAGTTCATGCCTCGGACCTCAGGCGTCATTCAGAACTGAATCATGGAACAGAGAGAGAGTTCGGATCCCCATCCCTCCCTTTTTGAGACAGAGTCTCACTGTAGCACTGGCTGGCCCAGAACTCACTATGTAGACCAGACTAGCCTCAAGACATTGAGATCCACCTGCTTCTGTCTCTTGAGTGCTGAGATTAAAGACATGCCATGACAGTTGGCTGCTGATTTTTTTTTTTTTTTTTTTTTTTGAGATAAGGTCTCCTTTCTATGCAATCAAGCTAGCCTCAAACAGATCTTCTTGTCTCTTGAGTGCTGAGATCTCACACCTGGGTCAGTATACCCAGCTTCACTATTTCTTTAATCCCATTTAGGCATGTGGGGTAGGAACCAGGGGCTCAGGACCCAGAGCAGCCAGATCTCCTGTCTCAGACTCCCTGGCCAAGCCGTGACACTAACAAACTTCCTCAGCTGCCCAATGTTGAGCTTGTCCTTTCAACTTATCTCAGCAACTGTTCTGGACCTGTTAATCCTTACAGGACTAAAAGCCTCAGCAAACTCAGTTACCTGTTTCAAAACTTGAAACTGAATCAGCAGCAGGATGAGGTAGCCCCAAGGTAACCAAGGGGCCTGTGACTGATAATTGTTTCCTGTCTGTGCCCTCAGGTTTGCAGACAGTCTCGGTTCACGAGGCATCAGGAACCACAGCCATCTCTGCCACAGCGACTGGCTACCAGCAGTCCCACCTGAGTGCAGCCAGAGTGAAGCAAGCGGTATCTTCCAGAGGACACAGTGGGTGGGACCATGGGCAAGGCCAGGACGGCTCCTGGTTTTGTGTAACTTCTGTCTGGATTCCGAGGGCCTGGACCTCCCTTACTGGAGATCACTACCTGCTTGATTTTTCCTTGTTTCCCAGCATCTCTTGAGGGCTTCAGGCTAAGGTGCTGCTTGGAAGGGGTTGGGGGAGAGGGATCCAGTGGGTACATTTGAGGAATTAGAAGGGTTCTCCAAGGATGGACCTGTGTGGATGATACCCACCCTGTCAGACTACCCCATAAGCTGCTACTGAAATGGTGTGGAGACAGTAGGTACTTGTGGACAGGGAAAGTGGGGGGCTTGTGTCCTTGAGAGCCAGGATGCTAAGACAAGGAAGCTTCCTCTGGGAGAAATCAGTTACCCTTTGGATGTTCTGATGTTCACTTATCCCTGTCCCAAATGTCCATTCTTTTGTAGAACTTGTTAGCTTTTGAGTGGCCTCACTGGGGCTCCTCTCTGGAGCCTCACACCCCACAGATGACCTTTTAAGAACTTCACTTATGCTTCCAACCTCTCTGGGGGCCAGGGGTTCTCTCTGCCTCCCTGGCATCCCCTGGGTACTAACACCACTTGAAGCTTCCATTCCTGGAATGAGGTTTCTACCTGGAGCATCTAGCTTGACTCTTTTCAGAGGGAACTGGTAGTGTCCATGGTCTTACGGATCTGACAGTGTTGGCCTTTCTCTTTCAGCATGACCCTCTAGTGCCTGTGTCAGCCTCCATCGAGCTTATTCTCGTAGAGGATGTGAGGGTCAGTCCGGAAGAAATGACCGTCTATAACCATCCTGGTGTCCAGGTGTGACCCTTTGCCCACCACCTCTCAAGTGAGGAACTGTGCACTCCTTGCCACCCAGCCTGACCCCTCTCACTCCCACATCTCCCTCCAGGTGGAACTCCACATCACAGAAGGCTCTGGATACTTCTTCCTCAACACAAGTACCCAGGACATCATCAAGGTGGCCTACCAGGACACCCGGGGCGTAGCTCTGGTAAGCCTAGGCATGGGGATCCCAGCTGTCTGCTCAGGCTCACATTATTCCAGGCCTCCCTGGTACTGAGCAGAGCCTTGAGCTTCTGAGTAGCCCTGAAGTTCTGTGGTTCCCGTGCTACCTCTGTGCTTTCTCTTCTGCATCTGCAATTACCCGCACTGTTAATTACCTAATTCTTCCCTTTCAATCAATCTTACGATTCATCTTTTAATTATTCTTTTATTACATAAGTGGCTTTGTGGTAACCCTAAGACGCTTGCATTTCAAAGCTTCTCCTGTGCTCTCTTCACTCCACCACCTCTCCACAGTTCCCACTTCACCCTCTCCTACTCAAGGACCTGATTGGACCTCTGGCATGGAGGAGGAATGGAGCGCCCTGTCTCCTCATGCCCTGAGCTGCTCTTTCTTTCACATCGTCATGTAGTCCAAAGTTACCTTACTTGTACTTTTGGCCCTTTTGTTAACACAGGATTAGAGCTCTCTAGATCCTCTTTTCTTTTCAATGGTTTCGTTTTGTTTTATGTGTGTGAGTACTGCATGCTTGTATGTGTACCAATGTATCAAGTACATTGCAGTGCCCTCAGAGGCCAGAAGAGGGAGACAGATCACCTAGACCTGGAGTTATAGCTGGTTATGAAAGGACATGTGGGTGTTGGGAACCAAACCCAGCTCCTCTGGAATGGCTGCCAGCCAATGCTTTTAGTCACTGAGCTATCTCTCCAACCCCTAAATGTTCTTTCATTAATAGAGCCAAAGAAAGAAAACAAAGAACTGTCCTAAATGTCTACGCATGTGTCTTATGGGGTATTTATGTAGCCGTTAAATGAAAAGTTACTCTTGAAAGGAAGTCCAGAATGATACCTGCACACAGTGGCAACACTTGCCTAATCGGGCATCGCCACTGGGCAGCTCTGAGCTCAAACTCTGCTTCCTCTGTTGAAAGTGTACTTGCCTCATTCCTAGAATCAGGGCTCCCCCTCACTCTGAGGAGGTCCAAGATGACAGGGTAGTGGAGTGGAGGGTGTGTGGCTTCAATCCATGAAGTCTGGTTGGCAGGCTGGCTGTGACTCCCCTTTTGACCTTGCCTTGTTCCTGCGGCTGAGCCCTGAAAGGCTAGCCACAGCAAGGAGGTACTTGTGTTCCAGGGAGGGCTCTGACCCAGGCAGTGACCGAGGCCTAGCACCTCCTTTCAGAAACGCTGGAGTGTGTTGTCCACCCCTACTCCGGCTGTCATGTGCTGGTGTTGGTGGCTTCAACTCCCCACATTTCTGTTGCTCCTGATTTTTCCCTCCACTAGCTCTCTTAGCCTATAGATCACAGAGTTAATGACCCTAAGCTGGACAGAGGAACCAACTGGGTGTGAGGAATGTGACTGGAAGTATTGGACTTGAGGGTTAACTGTGGTGCTGGGTATCAGGAGCTGGTGGGGACAGAGGTAAACCGGAGGGTATGGGATTTAGGGGTTGGGGGACGAGTGGCAGTGTGTGCCTCTGTTGATGCCTTTGATGCTGGCTCTTGTCTGCTCAGCTTCATGTGTCATGTGGAGGTTCTTAGTACGTTACAGATGCGGACAGCCGCCCTCCACCATCATGCTTAGAGTGTTTTCCTGCCTGGGAAGGAAACCAGATAGATAGCTACCTGTTACCTTTGAGCTCTTCCAGACTCATCCCCTGTCCCAGCTTTTACCTAATTTACTACTTATCTCTATAGATTTTCCCATTCTGCACAGTTCCTTGTGAAGCAGATTTGTGTCCCCTGAGGAGTAAAGCCATCCACCGTCTTTGTGGCTTTTTCTGTCCTCTTCAAATTCTTGTGTCTTTTGGATAAATGTCTATTTAGAACCTTTGATGGTTATTCTTTTTTATTAAGTTGTAGAACCAATTATATTCTAGATATAATTCATTCATGAGATGCGATATGCACATATTTTTCATTTAAGGCTTATCTTTTTTACTTTCTTTGTAGCATACTTTCAAGCTTATGTTTTTAATTTTTGGTTAAAATAAAAACTAAGATAAAAAATTATATTTTTGATTTTTTTTAATTCTTGATTTTCTTTTAAAGTAACATTTATTTACACATCTACTGTGTTGGAGGTGAGGGGAACATGCAAGCCACAGCATGTGTGTGGATGTCAGAGGGCAGCATTGGCAGTTGGTTCTCTCTTTCCACCTTGTGGGTTCTGGGGACTGAACTCTGGGTAGGAGCCTTGGCGATGAGCAGCCCTGCTGGTCTGTGCTTCTGCCTTTCCTGACCCCCTGAGGGTCTATGGCCAATGGCACTCCTGATGGTTTGCTCTGTTTGCTTTTAAGTTTTGTCTACACTGAGTTAACTGTGGTGTTTGGTGGGAATCCGGGTCTTCTGTGGCTATTCAGCAGTCCTGGCAGCCTTTGTTCTTTTTCTTCTGCACTGGATGATTCTGGCATCCTTGTCAAAATCCAGCAGAGATATGAGCTCAGTTCTGAGGCCACCAGCTCTGCGTGAGTTCTGTGCGACCCACATGTCTTTGCTTCTGTCCCACCACCGTGTATACATTGCTGCTTCATAGCAAGTTTAACATCGTGTGAGTCTTCTGGCTCTTTCTTCAAGTCTGCTTTGACTGTTTTGCATCCCTTACAATTCGATATACATTCTCAAGTCAGCTTGTCAACTTATATATGAAGCCAGCTAGCATTCTGCCAGGACTTAGGTCGGCCCTTTAACAGTAAACAACCTCTGTCCATGAGTGAGGTATTACCCTGTCACCTCAGCCTCCTTTGATATCTTTTGGTGGTGGGTCTAGTTGGGAGTGTTAAGTTTTATACTAGCTTTGTTAACTTTATTTCTAAGTATTTGTTATTTTTCATGTTAATAATTCTAAGTAGAATTGTGTCTTAAATTTTATTTTTCTCACATCTGGCTTTCTGCATATTAGTCTCATATTCTGTAACCTTGCTGAACTCTTAGGAAGTTTTAGTGGATTCCCTAGGGTGTGTGTGTGTGTGTGTGTGTGTGTGTGTGTGTACGATCATGTCATGTGTGAATATAGGTAATTTGACTCCTTCCCTTTGAATTTGGAAGTTTTGATCTCTTTTTCTTGCCTTATTGTCCTGGCTGCAGTCTCAAGTACAGTGTTGAATAAAAGTATGAGAATAGCCATCACTGTCTTGCTCTAGGTTGTGGGGAGAAAGCTTGCATCCTTCCATCACTAAACATGATGTGGTCATTTTACAGATGCCTGAGATGGGATAGTAGTGTCCACGGGGCTTTTAGGCAAGGCTGAAAGTATTTTTAAATATGTTTGTGAAGATAAAGACAGCTAGCATTCCTCACCCCACCCTCATCCTACCTTGCCTCTGTTAGCTTAGATGCAGATGGGGCCTCTGGGTATTCACAGACTCAGTACCTCCACGGTTTCTTCCGATTCCCAGAGCTTCCAGCAGAAAATGAATGGGTATCTCCATGATGCTGCTTGCTCTACTTCTGCTCAGAACTTTTATCTTACCTGTGAGAGAAGGGTGAGGGTATTGGGCAATAATACTGTTCCCTTGACCAGATCGTAAATCTCTGCTTCCGCCCTGTAAAGGAGTGTGGTCATGCTGTAGGGCTCTGGTCACAAACATGTGAGGTTGTCATGGGTCTTTCCGCTGTCAGACTGGTTGACACTGGACTTAGAGCAGATGCCCACTACATCCCCTTTCTCGCCCATGATTGGTGAGTCAGAGATCAGCTCATATACACAGGTGCCCATAGGCACATAGGCAGTGGTAGTGTAGACCTAAGAGAATTCTGGCTTTTCAGTGACCAACAAGCTGAGGAACCCAAGGATGTGCTTATGAGCAAGCTATGTGTGGTGCTGCCTTATTCCAGTTAATAAATGGCCATCTCTACATCTTGTTTAGATTTAATGAAGAGGCAGTATCAGAAAAGCCAGGTGAGAGGAGACAAGTGGCTCAGGGGAATACTATGGTTGCACCTCACTCCATATTCCTAGCTGTGTTCTAACTGGGCTCTGTGCGAGGTTGACTTACATATGATACTGATAAGGTCAGCACACTCTGTGTCCACCTGCGGGGAGCATCCAGTGCAGCTGATTTAGAGCCTGTGGGAGTCAGTCATAGCAGCTGTGAGAGGGGCGTGTATATACATGCTGCTGGTTGGTCCCAAGGATGCTCCTCTCCCCAGGCTCTCTAATGTGACTATGCACTGGCTCTGCTTATGGCCTGGGGACCTTTCGTTTTTCTGTCCCTCTTTCCTATATGCTTATGTGTTAGGCCTTTGTTTTGAAATCTTTTATTTTGTTTCCCTTTTTAAAAGATTATTTTTAAATTTAGCATTTGAGTGTTTTGCCTGCATGTATGTGTGCAGCAAATGCATTCAGTGCCTGCAAAAGTCAGAGGAGCACATCGGAGCCCCTGGAGGTAGAGTGTCGGATGGTTTAAGCCACCATATGACTGGTGAGACTAGAACCCAGGTCCTCAGGAAGAGCAGCCAGTGCTCCTAGCCACTGATCCATCTCTAACTTTTTAAATTTTTTTCAAAGATTTATTTATTTTATGCATGTGAATATACTATCTTCAGACACACCAGAAGAGGGCATCAGATCCCATACAGATGGTTGTGAGCCACCATGTGGTTGCTGGGAATTGAACTCAGGACCTCTGGAAGAACAGTCAGTGCTCTTAACCACTGCGTCATCTCTCCAGCCCCTGACTTTTTCATTTTTATGATCCTGGGGTCTCCCTAAATTTTCTGGTTGACCTTGAACTCCTTGGCTCCAATGCTCCTCCTACCTCAGCCTCCTGAGCAGCAGGAACTGTGGCTGTGATACTCATACTTTTGCCAAGCGTTTTCATTTGTTCTTCTCTATAAAAGAAGGAATAATTGTACACCCCTCTGTGTGAGTGTGCCTTGTCAAAGCTTGACACTAGGAGGAAAAGCTTTAGTTGAAATTCATCCGCACATCTGGAAACATACCTTATCTTTGTGTCCTAGAGATTAAAAATAACTTCCTGCTATCAAGAAGAAGGGAATTTGAAATCAGGAGATGTGTGTCAGTTGCCGTAGCAACCAACAACAGTTCCTCTTAGATTACCCTTCTTGAGTAAGCTGAGGGTGAACCTATGGCCAGAAGAAAGACCTTTCATCCTGGAGCAAGTGCTCTTCCGAGACTGGTTTTGGCTTGGCTCTGTGTATAGGCAGTGAACCTTTGTTTGTTTGTTAGAAGCTGGAACCTTTGTTTGAAAGACTCAGCCCTACAGTTTCCCCTAGAATCTTCTTCAGACACTGCCATTCTGGGGTTACCTCTGTGTGGGTATCTGTACCCATCTTCACAGGGTCACAGTGGGCTACAGCCATTCTGTCCTATGGCCAGTCTGGCTCCCTGGGAAGCAGCACCTTGGAGGCATGCCTTCTGAGTGTGGCTTCCATCCCAGCAGGTTCTGTGGAAGAAACACTGACCTTGGGTCTCTGCTTTCTCCTCCAACTACTTCAAGGGGAAATCGGGTCCTGTTTCCTTCTTCTCTGGAACCTGCAGGATCTTTCAGGGTGTTGATGGGCTGTGACGGGTGCTCCCAGCTTCCTTCAGAGGGCTGTCTCTGAAGGACACATTTGCACATTTCTTTGGCATTTTGCAGCTGCTAATTAGCAGCATCCTCATTTCTCTTCTTCACAGACAAGAAAGCCCACAGCCGTTCTCACGTAGCTCCTAGACAATGCTTCGTTCTTCTCTATTGATAGGCAGTGGAGACGCCACAGTGGCTCCTGTATGTATGGAGTTGGATTTTCAGTGTCTTTGGAAGAGATGTGAGTGTGTAATTCACACAGCAGGCTATGGTGGAAGTTTTCATGCCCACACAATGAACCCCAGGCTGAGCAGGACTGATTAGTTTTGCTCACACAGCCCCCAGAACCCTCTGCAAGGGACCTGTATTTTATTTTTGGCAGGTTTGCACAAAAGAGTGTTTACCTGATTTAAACTTAAAGCTTCTTCCGTCTCAACCATTCCTCATATTTCATGAGTCCTCTGAGCACAGCCTGTCACTGAGAACTTGGTGTGCCCTGAGTACTTGACACTTCTTTGTGCTGTGTTCATTTGAGAAAGCTTTAGTGCATAATATGATGGTAACAAGGAATAAGGCTCGCAGGCTCTGCTCTGGAGAGCCATATTTATCGCAGGCTCTGCTCTGGAGAGCCATTTCTTTATCTCCTTAGTACTGCAGGATGTGGTCAGCCACGATGCCCTGGGACATATGCAGAAGCATACTGGTGATGAATTGGTAGGAGGCGATGGCTGTAGGGCTTGAACTCAGGTGTCCACATCTTCTGTGAGGCTGGTTGTAGATGGTATGGTGCCTACTCCATACTCTCACCTTTGGGAAGCTTGCAGAGCTGAGCACAGCATGATGTTTTATCCAGGCTGATTCCTGGATACCTGTGGTCTTCATGTGAGCACTGATCATCTCTGTAGACTGCTGGGTGAGAGAGACTGAAGGTACAGGTCCTAGTCCTCTTGTGTGGTCACTTGGCCTACTTCACAGCATCAGAAGAGAGAGAAGCCAATGGTCCAGTGACGGTCAGAAATCTTGCTGAGGTCTTTATTCATCTGAAAATGTCACCTGCCACAATAACTTTGAAGTGTGAACGGGCCCCAGGAAGGCGGGGCTGGTGAGCTCATGGGCCATGCAGCGTCTTAATGAGCAATAATGCATTCATCATCTCCAGATTGATGACAGGACTTCCCCTTGGGCTCAGTACTTGATGACATACTCAGTGGCATTGTCAACACTTAGAAATGAGAACTCTTCCCAGACACCCCCACTGCCTCTTCTCAGTGTTCTTGAATGTCCATCAGGAAGCATGTGGTGACAGACTTGAGAAGTATGAACCACCTACAGTTTAGTGAGGAGTGGTCCAGGGTCCCTGTGTGGCCACCAGCTGTTGGTTGGCTCTCTGTGTCCCTCTGTGCTATTTCTTTGTCTTCGGTGTGACCTCATGTGCCAGTTTCAAAGCTTTGTTACCAGGCAAAGCTGTGAAGTGAGTCCGGGAGCTGAGCAGGCTAGACCCCACCGCCTCCCCACAGTCAGCCTGGCACTGTCCTCTCCGTCTGTCATCCGGAAGGTGACAGAACGTCCATTCTCTGGGAAGCCAAGTGGAAGAGGAATTGATTTCCCCACTGCCATTTTATGCCTTTGTTTAAAATGTGCAAAGTGATTTTTTTTTCTTTTTTGAAGGACATAGGGAAAAACAAAAATGAAAAAGCCCACCCACGTCTGCGTTGCCCACGTGGGTCTGTCGGCAGCGTGTGCACCATGTAATTTCCTCAGGTTGTAAAGGACACACCAGCTCCTGACAGCAGCAGCTCCTGCATGAGCAGCAGCCCAGGGCTCAGGTCATGTTCTCAGAGGTGCTCCTTCCTCCATGCCGGTTTGCATGAGCTTTCTTTAGGGGAAATGTAATAACAGCAAAGCCAGATGACTGGTAGCTTCTCCACCCATACTTAATGTGGCTAGCAGCAACAGCTCAAATCCCACAGCCATCATTTTGGAATGTAAGTATGATTCCCACCCTGGGAATCTTTGTTAATCTACTTTAAGCCATCATATTAAATCAGCCAGGCATACCTCATCTGCTTAGATGTGCCCTGGAGCGCAGTTACACCTGCATGTAGCAGCTTGGCCCAGCTTTCCAATTTTGTCTACACCTGGTTACCTGTGGGCTTAGGCCTTTCTTAGCTTAGCCTTTCCTTACTGGCCTCTCTCCTCTGTTCCTGTTCTGGAAGCTGCTGGCCTTGCTTCTCTGTGAAGGAGGCAGTGCCCCTGAATGGGGCACGAAGCTACTTGGGTCAGATCTCTAGCTTCCCTTCAGGCTGTTTCCACCCATCTTTGAGGCATGGTTTGTTCTTCTGTGTCTTGAAGTTGCAGGACCAGAATCCATAGGGTCTGTGTTCTTTGCAGAGGTCTCCAGAACTTCCCGTTGCTAACCAAGCTGGTTCACGCAAAGCTGCGAATCCATGTCTAATCAAGGTGTAGAGGTTTTGTGCAGGCTGCTAGCCAGACACCAGGCTCTGTGTGAAGTCTTCTGGAAGATACAGGTCAGCATAGAGGGGAAAGGCAAGATGAAAAATTCCACAGTGATGAGAGGATGTCAGCCCAGTGGAGGGAAGATCATACCTATCCAGTGAGGAAAGTGAGGCTTGAAATTAGAGCCAACAATTGAGAGCTGGGGTAAGAGGCAGAAAGTTGGTTGTTTCCCTTTGGTAGAGAACCTATCTGCCACCCCCCCCCCACACACACACACACACAAATTCTTGGTATTGGAACTTGTGATGAGCTTCTTACTGAATGCATTTATACCCTGAGCTCCTCTGTGACAGAATGTAATTGGCAGTCAGTCACTGCCCCCACCCCCTCTCCCTGCCCCTGCCTGCTCAGCTGAAACACATGCCTAGGGGACATGTGACAGGTTCCTGTTTGATGTCAGATGTCTCCTTGAGGAGCCACTGCAGCTGAACCAGTGCTTGGAGCTGCAGTTGCTTCTGAAAAATCTCCACAGCATGGGGCTGCATGATGAGGAAGGATGAAGGGGGCTAGTAGAACTGAGGGAGTGAGAAGACTAGGAAGTCCAAGCTTGTGTTTGTTATTCACCTAGAACTTCTTAGTTGCTTATGACTCCAAGCAGAGCTGGGTTGCAGAGATGGGTAGGTCACCCAGCAGTGGGCAACCTGGGTGGTCTGTTCTCGGGTCCATTGTGCTGTGAGTTCAGAGATGAATTCCCTTTGGCAGCAGCTGCCCCCAGCTCTACCAGCTCCTGACATGCATCTTCATCTGGGGGCGGGCATGCTGCTGTTATTAGAGCTGACCAGGCCATCCTGGGGTTGAAGCTTCCGCTTCCAGGTTACCATGTGTGTGTTCTCATCCATCACACTTCGGTCAAGTCCCCCTCGCCCCTATTTGTATAAAATGCATAAAGTTGAGGTGAATGCTACATGGAGTCCCCCCAGGGGTAATACCCTCTGCAGTTCATGCCCCGGCTGCTGGGGTGCCTGAGGAAAGGTGCCAGAAGGCCTTCTGTGTTCACTTCTTTGAAGCACTGACCCTTTGAACAGAGATGGGACCTGCAGCCTTGTGACCCTGTCGGCCTCTGCTTTGCAGGTGCACCCTCTGCTCCCAGGCTCATCGACTGTCATGGTCCATGACTTGTGCCTGGCCTTCCCAGCCCCCGCAAAGGCCATCATTCACGTCTCTGACATCCAGGAGCTCTATGTTCGAGTGGTGGACAAGGTCAGTAGCCACTCTGCATGCCACCCTCTCTGCTGATGCACATAAAGCAGAGACAGTGTATCCTGGGAGGTGCTTCGCTTTTCTTCCTGAGTCCTGCCCACCTCTGACCACTCCAGGGTGGCTGAACTTACGCTGCCACCTCTGACTCCTGTGCTTCTTACGGACAGTGTGAGCTGACATCCCTACTATATTTCTTCATTCCATTTGTCATCAGTAAAGCTTGACAGTAAATCCTGCAGGGTTGACTGAATTAGCCTTGACTTGGGAATGCATGTCCTCTGCCTCACATAGGTTATCCACCAGCCTGCCACACACCTTGCTGAGCTTGGAGTTTTGACCCGGGTTGGGGAGCGGGGGAAAGATTCTTGGGAATTTCAGAGACAAATGAGTAAAACTCAGTACTGCCAAGTGCTCCTGTGTTGTGAATAAGCAACAGACAGACCTAGGTTTTCCTTTTGTGTGAATGGGAATCTCATTTAGAGCTGAGGTGGCTAAAGCTAGGTTTCCAGAGCTTACTACCCAGTCCCTGTTTTCCTGTGCTGGTGAAAAGGGTAGTGGTTGAGAGTGGCATATTCAGGCAGCTTAGACTTCATAGCTAAAAGCATTATTAGCTCAAAAGCTAAGAGTATTACCCAGCCTCAAATATTCCTGAGTGTTTTCTTATAGAGACAGGCTGGCTGTGTATCTCAAGCTGATCTTTAACCCACTCTCCTACCTCAGCCCCTCCTGATGCTACTACAGCCAGCTTCCCTCTAGCATCCCTCTAGTTTCCTGATGGATGCATTAGGAAATGTGCCTACTGATACATTGTATAGGTTCAGACACTGAGCTCCTCTGTTCCCCTGTGATTCTAAACTGTGTCCTGTTTCCCTAATTCAATTGATTGCCCACTGGTAGTGAGTAGAGTCCATGCCTCATGTTATGGCCAAGCCTTCCACCCCCTGGGCCCTGTAAACTCGTCATTTTTCACTCACTGATTAGCCAAACCCAGACATCATTCTGGGTGCCTTGTACCCAGTTCCTAAGTTCTGATTCAGAGGTTGGTGATGCTGTCTCTGAAAGCCTTGGGTGCTACGTGGTGGAGGAATGATCACTGGGAGACTACCTGAGCCTGTGCCTTAGGTGGAGATCGGGAAGGCCGTCAAAGCCTATGTCCGTGTGTTGGACTTCTACAAGAAGCCTTTCCTGGCCAAGTACTTCACCTTTATGGACCTGAAGCTTCGAGCAGCCTCCCAGATAATCACGCTGGTGTGAGTACTCACAGGAGTCAGGGGGAAGGGTGTCTTGGGGGTGGAGCTGATTTCCGTTGTAGTCTCTCAACAGCTCTTCCTTGGAGGAGATATCTAATGAGTCTTTTTGTCTCAGGACTCTGGATGAAGCTCTAGACAACTACACAGCCACATTCCTCGTGCATGGTGTGGCCATTGGCCAGACTAGCCTGTCTGCAAGCGTGACGGACAAATCTGGGCAGAGAGTCAGCTCTACCCCACAACAAATCGAGGTAGTTCTGCTCCTTTTGCCCTGTGTGGGCTGCATCTTGGTTGAACATGTCTTTCTGGTGACAGGCTAGGATTTCAACTACAAGGAGAAGCCACATTGAAATCTGTGACTTCCTATGTTCTCTGAGCAAAAGGCATAGTCACCAGCTCTCAAGTATGTAGATTGCAGCAGTTAGATGCAGAACCAGAAGGAGCTTGAGATGTTGGCTTCCTTCTGTGGCACAGGGGTCCAGGCAGTTCAGAGAAATGCTTGTGCTTTGTCCCATGGCAAAGGGACAAACAGAAATTCTTTCAGAAGCCATAGACTGCTTTTAACTTGTGTAGTACTAACTAACTCCTACAGTCCTGAGCCTTAGCCTAGGTCCAGAAGGGCCATGAGCACCTACCAGGGCTGTGCAGACAGAAGAGGTCAGAAAGGAGCTTCCTGGGGCAGGTCTTTCAGGAGCTCCAGGGTCCCTACACCATCTCGGTGTGATGCAGTCTATCCTGCATCTAGGTTTTCACGGGCACCCCACTGTAGGAAGAAGTCAGGGCAGCCTGGGTCAGGCCACCTTACCCAAGAATCCCCAGATATCCACTAGCAGCAGCAACAGTACCATCTCCAGCAGGTTTCCGCCACACAGGGGTGGCAGGCTTCATTGATCTGCCTTTAGAATCGGGCAGAGGCGGTTTGTGCCTCCAGATGGAAGTGTGCCTTCCTCCTACTGGTGGTGAGGAATTCGTTTCTGCCTATAAATAGCTCAACCCAACCAAGACTAATTCTCAGCACAGAGCAGTCTCCATGCTCTCCTCGGAGCACTTCTTACATGCTTGACAAGTAGGAACTTGTGGGGGCTGTGGGGCAAGGATGGTACAGAAATGGGGTGTCCACCTTGGGTACTGACTGTTCCTGAGCCCTTCCTCTTACAGGAAAATGGTACAGCTCTTGAAGTAGAGCCCTGTTCCAAGATAGTTTGCTTTCAGTAGTGCTAGAGGCAGCTCTCCAAAGAGGGAGTAGTCAGGACTCTGGAGATGAGAGCCAGTCACAACTTCAAAAGTCACCCTCAATTACCAGAGAGCTTGTCAGGCCTCAAATCACAGAAATCCACCTCTGGCTCCCATAGGTCTCAGGTAGATCAGACCAGAGAATCCCTGACAAGTCCCCAGCTGCTAACTGGGGCCCACATCGAGTCCTGCACTGAGAGATTCATGGGTTTCTCAAGCACTGTGTGGTGCCCCGGCCCCTACTGGTTACCCTCAGCTGAGGGATGTTCATACCCCATGTTCAGTGCATGTCATGTACAGCCAGTGCCAACTTGCAGATGCCAGTGCCTTCTCTCTTCTGTCTCCACATCCAGGTCTTCCCCCCATTCAGATTGATACCCAGGAAGGTGACACTGATCATTGGAGCCATGATGCAGGTGGGAGCCACTGTGGGTCTACACAGGCCTTCACTGTCAGCATCTCACCCTTGAGGGATGGTGAGGACTCTCCAGCATGGCAGGTGCTGATGAGAGCCACTGTTTCTCACTTCTCAGATCACCTCTGAGGGGGGCCCCCAGCCTCAGTCCAACATCCTCTTCTCCATCAACAATGAGAGTGTGGCAGCAGTGAGCAGCTCTGGGCTGGTGCGTGGGCTCATGGTCGGCAATGGCTCTGTGCTGGGAGTCGTGCAGGCAGTGGATGCAGAGACTGGCAAGGTCATCATCGTCTCCCAGGTATCTCACATGCCACTGATGAGTGGCTCTTGGTGTGGTCAGTTTTCTGCTCGGTTTGGTCTCTGCCTTTTTGAGGACATCCAGACCTAAGATGGCTCTTCTACAGACTAAGTCTCTTAGGTTCTTCCAGCTTCTCTCTGGGATAAGATCTCTACTATCCCTAGACCTACAGGTTCTCTGGTACATGCTGCAGAACACTGATCTCAGAACTTGGCATTCCTCGGTTTATGTTTTGCTACCTTCTGCCTTTGCAGATGAATTGTGTGACAAACCTGCTAGTGGCCTGTGGCTGTTGTGATTCTGAGCCTTGGCCCAGGACTCACTGAGGTCAGAGCTCTGAGTCCTTTTGTGCACTGTCTGCAGTGGCTCCTGAGCATGTGGTGACAGGATGGAAAAGGCCAGTCCTGATGAGATGCTCTGTGTGTGACCCTATATGCCTGGATTCACAGCTGGGTGCTAAAAGCATGCTGTACGGTTGCCAATAATTCTAGACCTGGATTTATCGTTCAGTGTTCTGCTCGTCTCTTCCTTAACCACTGGCCCAATGGCTCTGGCTGTCTAGGTTCTTTGGTGGACTTTTTATTTTTTTGACCAGCAGAGAAGCTAGAAGCCCCAGTGGAAGCAGTTGTCTTCCCCTGGAGGCTCTCCCTGACCCACACCAGTGATATTGTTGACAAGAGGTGACAGTTTTCAAAGGCTGACAGCGTCCCTTTCAGGAATGCAGTGGGGGGATCATTTCTGCTCCCAAGAAAGCCTGATGATAAAATCAGAAGAGCATCTGGATTCCCTGCCACCTCCACCTCCTTTGCCACAGTGGCTTACACACAGGCATCCTGGAAGACTCCTGTGATTCCGCTCATAGAAGAGCTCATGTGTGCAATGACAGGTAGTTCATTCAACCCTCAGTCACCCCATCCCTCCAGGAGGCCCCTTGTGGGCAACCTGTGCCACTCTCTACACTGGAAGCAACTAAGCACATGCCTGGAGGCCTGATGAATGGCCATCCCCATGGGCCTGGTAGTCCTGGTTCCCTGAGGCTGACTTTGATCCGACATTGAGTTCATTGATTGGCTCCCTTTTCTTGCCGTTTCAGTATCTGCCTCCAAGAATCCAAGTTAAACCACAAAGTCTTTCTGAATGGCAGAGGCAGCCGTCCCAATTCTGTGTATCGATTTTTGTGGAGATGGCAAGGAAGCACTAAGCATATAAAACCGTCCCAGTGGTGCCCAGGGTTCACACGGGCATCCCAGAGAGTGAAATGAAAGACTCCAGCATGCCCTGCTCTGTTTCCTCTGTACAGAAGACTGGCTTCTGAAGCTGGCTCTTTTAATCTCCTCTGGTCAGGCAGAAGGCACAGCCCTGGCCCTCCCCATGCCCTTCTCTCTACTCTTGCCCTGGATCTCCCAGATGTACCTTCTCTCTGGTCTCACCTTGCTAGGCCCTCTCCTTCACCTGTCTCCCATCATGGTCCTTGGCAGGATGTGGGGGTTGTGTCCCCAGCTATTCTGAGAAGGCTCAGCCTGTAGTTTTCACATCCACACTGGGCATATGATTCTATCAAATGCTGCTGGCTCCATCTGTCCAATCCTGAACACAGCAGCATCTTAAGGCCAACGGGTGATTCAGAAACAGCTGGAACTGAGCAGTGAGAAAGATCAGGGACAAGAAGGACTTACTGGACCCTTCCTATGAAGCAAGCACTTACTTGCCTAAATAATGGCACTAGGCAATGTCTTTTCTATTGCTATGACAAAAATACCTTAACCAAGGCAACCTTTAAAAGAAAACATTTAATTGGGGGCTTGCTTAGTTTCCAAGTATGTGTCCATGTCCATCATGACAGGGAGCATGGCAGCAGGCAGACAGGTATGGGGCTAGAATAGCTGAGAGCTTACAGCTTAGCCATAACCACGAGGCCACGAGGAAGAGACTAGAAATGTCATGGGCCTTTGAAACTTCAAAGTCCACCTGTAGTGACAACAAGGTCATACCTATTAGTGCTTCCCAAACAGTTTCTCCAACTGGGGACCAAACCCTGAAATATGGGAGTTTATGGAAGCCATTCTCATTTAAACCACCACAGCAGAGAAGGAATATGGGCTCTACACATGCAGTGTCTAAAGGGCTATACACCTTATTAGTCCAAGGTTCCCATTAGTTAGCAGCATCTGAAGAAGCCAGTGCAGGAGGAGTTAGTCTTTGGTCGAATTAGTTGATACATGGAATTAAGGATAAAGGAAGGGTAAGGCCTGTTGCTATCAGATGTCCTGGTTCCTCTATTCATCCCTGTATCCTGGTGAGTCAGAGAGGCAGATAGGCTAGGTACTGGAGTTGGGAACATCTGAGGCCTGTCCTGAGAGGTCCACACAGCCTAGAGAAGAGCAAATCGGGTTCTTGCTGCCAGCCTGTGGTGCTGATTGCAGCATCTGGATTAAACAGGATAGAGCTGCAGGGCCAGGACCAGACTGGGACTCCCAGGGTGTAGGGAGAGAAAAGGCCGGTCCCATGGAGTGAGCCATCCCCAAAGCAAGACCTCCTCAGGCAGATACTCATTCAGCAGCTAGGCTGACACCTGGCCATGACACCAGATCATGGGTCTGTGGTACCTGTTCTGTCATGTATGTTCCATACACTTATCCCATTGGGTGATTGCAGTAGTACTCGAGGTGGGGTTGGCTCACATCACAAATTAGCAGAAGGGTCATTCTGTCCAAGGTCACACAGCTGGATGTGGTTCTGGTGCCTTGTAGCTAGGCAGGTGCCTCCTTCCCCTGGAGGGTTCTTAACACTTGAGATGGCCTGAACCTCTGCTCTCTTCTAGGATCTTGTCGAAGTGGAGGTGCTACAGCTCCAGGCAGTGAGGATCCGTGCTCCGATCACACGAATGAGAACCGGGACCCAGGTGAGGTGGGAGCCTGATAGTTCAGGAGGCCTTATACTCTGGGCCCAGGCTCTTAACAGGCCACTGCTGGAGCATCATGTCGTGTGAGGGAACCACCTCTACCCTTCATGCATGGAGCGTGTTGATGTGTGGGGAGGTGCTCAGACACATACAGCACGGGTGTTACACTCACCGCCGGACTCTAAGTTTGTGATTTCTTCACTGATCCCTACGAGTTTCTGAGTTACTGCCTTTCTGTGGCTAGGCTGACACCTGGTCTGACACACTAGGTCATGAGTCTGTGGTACTAGCTCTGCCATGTATGCTCCACACACTTGTCCCATTGGGTGATTGCAGTAGTACTTGAAGCGGAGTTGGCTCGCCTCACAGATGAGTAGAATGGTGCTATTCTGCCCAAGGTCACACAGCTGGATGTGGTTCTGTGGTCTCTTAGGGAATGCGAGTCTCCTGAACAGTGGAGTGACATTCTCTTCCATCCTCTGTGCTTACAGTTATGCCTGGGTGACTTACAACACCTACTATGCTGTAAGTGCTTCTGTGTGGCTGTCAGACCGCATTGCATAGGGAATAAAGATGAGACAAAGTCCAAGAGTGTCTCTGACTGACACAGTCTTTTCTGCACTGTTTTGGTGCATGACTGAGGAACCTGGGGTCATAGAGGTCCAGTGGTAAGTGATGGGCTAGCCTGGCTTGGCGTCCTTTCCTTACTGTTAGCCACATCACCCTCGTCAGCAGCAGGCGCTCAGCAGGTGGTAGTGTTCACCTCACTGTATCCATTCCCAAGAACAGTCTCCCTGCTGAAGCAGGAGAGAAGCCCGAAGGCATGGGGCAGCTGTGTGGTATTGTAAGGTAAATTTGGGCATCTTAGAGCTCTAGGGCCCATTTCAGAAAGGAACCTTACATACACAGCCTTTTCCCACAGTAGCAGGGAGTGAGAATTAATCTGGACTATGTGTGTTGTTTGCATTGTGTCAAACTTCCTGATCCTCTGCCCTGGCCTTGTCGGGTTAAGAAAAAGGAGAGCACAGTTTCCACTGCACAAGGGAGGCAGGAAAGCTTTGGGGCCAGTGGGGATGGAGATGTCAGGGAGTGGGGTACCCAGTGCTGCTGGAACCAGCAATTACAGGGCCTGGCTTCCCACAGATGCCTGTCTTTGTCACCGGAATCACCAGCAACCAGAGCCCTTTCTCCTTTGGCAATGCTGTGCCAGGCCTGACCTTCCACTGGTCTGTCACCAAAAGGGATGTCCTGGACCTTCGAGGGCGGCACCATGAGGTAACCTCCCAGAAATCCCAACCCCTGTCTGAATCAGCATCCTTGCTGGGTGAGGGTCCTACCACATTGCTGCACAGGAGTCTACACATTGCTGTTTGGAGATGTATCTGTCCCTGTTCTGTTTCCACAACAAAATACCACAAGTGGGATACTTTATGGAGAAAAGGAGTTTATTTAGTTGTCAGCTTGGGGAGTTTCACAGCATGGTACCAGTGCTAACAGTGTCCTGATGAGGGGCTGTGGGTCACATCACAGCAAGGCAGTCATGGCACATGGCAGTTGGTATGAGAAGTGTAGAGAGAGATGGAATGATGAACCAGAAAGCCAGGGCTTGAAAAGAGAAGAGTCTGCCTCGTGTGTGTGTGTGTGTGTGTGTGTGTACTTACCTACATCTGAACACACTGTTAGGGATTAACAGGAATCCCTCAAAGTCTATGACGACCCCTTTTGAGGACAGTGCCCCAACAGCAGTCACCTTGTTCCCTTCCACATGGTCTCCATCACTTCTTGTGCCCAAATTTACAATAGAAGAACCCTAGGGGACAAACCATAGTCAGGTGGCTGCTAACAGAAGGCAACACGATGAACAACCTTGCAGGAAAGTCACTGGACTTCCAGAAGGCTCTGGGACAGAACATGTAATTTTGCTCTAGCTTTTTGTCATGATGCCAGAAAGTCCCGGGTCTTTGCTCTGATATAGCTCAGGGCAAACTCCTGTCTATCAGCCCTCCTTCAGGATCCCAGTCACCCCTAAGACCTTGGAGCTGGACAGGAAAAGACTTGGAATTAAAGCCCATGGACAGCAAAGGATTTGCTTAAGGCTTGCCCAGCTAGGGAGAAGTGAATAGAGTACCAGCTCCTATGGCTGTAGGCTCTAGGCACAGGATCCTTGGTTACAGTGTCCTGAGGGAGGTTGCCATAGAAGGCCATTCTGGTCTTTGCCACAATGGTGGAGCTGACAGCAGGAGAAGGCCAAAGCCATGGAAGAATTCCCTAATTCCCCAGGTTTACACACCATAGGGCCCATGCTTGTTAGGGCCTTGGCCCCAGTTCCAAGATATTGCCCAGATTGTTTGCATAAGACACCAGCAATGTGATTATTCAGGTACTATGTATCAGTGGCTCTGCAAGAAACCCTGCATGGCCCAGCATGCTTTGGAGTGACTACTGACACACCCGTGCACACAGAGTGCTTGGGGACATGCTGCTCTAAAGACAGTGGCTCGTGTGTGAACACAGAGCTTTCTAAACACCGCCCCCTCATGCTGAAATGTGGCTGGTGGTGCTGGAAGGACGTTGTTTCACTCTGGGTTTGCCCTCTGACCCTGGCAGCAAGACAGTGGCTTTGAAAAATGTCAGATTCCATTCTGGGATCAGTGTGTCTATCTATCACCTTCTGAGGATGCTGGGGCCCCCAGGCCTCTGTCCTGGAAACACATTTGATGTCTTTCCCAGGTATCTATCCGGCTCCCACCTCAGTATAATTTTGCCATGAATGTGTATGGCCGAGTGAAAGGTCGGACTGGACTTCGGGTTGTAGTCAAAGCTCTGGACCCCACAGCTGGGCAGCTGCATGGTCTCGGCAAGGAGCTCTCAGATGAGATCCAAATTCAGGTAAGGGGCTGGGGTCAAGAGCCACATGAAAGGGAGAGAGCGCTGGTGACCTGAGTCCTAGGATGGGGGCTTTGTGCCACCGCAGCCATGAGGGCCTCCTAGACTGCTGAGGAATTTGAGGCATACATCCTCAGTCTCCATTATTCATCAGGGCAGGAGGCAGGTGGAGAGAGGAGAGGAGAGTGTACAGAAGGTGCCAGGGAAGGCAGAGATAAGCCTGACTACAGCTCCAAAGGGGAGAGGGCTTGGCTGGTAAATAACCTGTGCAGTGGCCTAGAGATGCCAGAAATGCAGTTCACTCTTAGGTCTGGGAGCATCCTGATATTGGGACAGGAGCCCATCACGTCTGAAATTTAATCCTGTGCATTTATTTAACAATCACTTCTAGACTTCCTAATAGAGGCAGGCTTGCTTTTCTCTGCTTCTGAAATTGACACCTCCAACGAGGAGTCCAACAAACAGGCAGCCCACTTGTGGATGAACCAGAGGCCCAAGGAACAAAGGATCAAGGCCACACAGGGCTGGAGGAATTGTGTTCTGTCCTGTAGCAAGGGAGGGCCTATGGCCCCACCGAGAACAACTCAGTCTGGCTTCGAGATTCCCCTGTTAGAGCCTGTTGTCTTCGTGTTCGTTCTCTCTGTCTCTCTCTCTGTCTCTGTCTCTGTCTCTCTCTCTGTTTCTGTCTCTCTCTCTCTCTCTCTCTCTCTCTCTCTCTCTCTCTCTCTCTCTCTCTCTCGCTCGCTCGCTTTCTCTCTCTCTCTCTCTCTCTCTCTCTCGCTCGCTCGCTTTCTCTCTCTCTCTCTCTCTCTCTCTCTCTCACACACACACACACACACACACACACACACACACACACACCCTTTCCTCCTTCTGGATGAGTCTTTGTATCTCTAGGTCCTGTAAAACATGGAGTTAGGCTAGAGAAGTAGCTGTTAGTAAAGTTCTTCCTGTGCATGAGGATCAGAGTCCGGTCCTTAGAATCCATAAAAAAGCCAGGTGTGGGCCTAGAGAGGTGGCTCCGAGATTAAGAGCACTTGTTGCTTTTACAGAAGACCCAGGTTCAGGTCCCAGTACCCACATGGTGATTTATAACCATTGCAAGGGATCTGATGCCCTCTTCTGACCTTTGTGGGTACCAGGTACACATTTAGCCAGTGTCATCTCATCTGCAAGCCCCAGGCCAGTAAGAGTCTGTCGTTAAAAATAAGATTGACAGTACATAAGACATAACACCTGAGGATAACCTCTAACCTCTGCACCAACACATGCATGAGCCTACACACAGAAGCATCCTCATAGGCCCGTGTACACACATGTGCACGTGCACACACCCCCCTCTGATAGAGCAGTTGATAACTTGCCTCTGGAGAGGGTGTTTCGATTCAAGGGCATCTTGCTGCTGATCTGGGATTCTGTAACCCCTGACACCTTGTAAGCTACAAAGAAAAACTGAAGGTATCCCCTGAGTACCAGGAGAAAGAACAAAAGGTTCACACCCCCTCCTGGAGAAGAAATGAGCTTTTCTCCGTCCTCTCTTTCCCTCCCCCTCACGCATGCTAAGCTCCGGGACAAAGAAGCTGATTTTCAAAGAAATAACTATTCTCTTCTATTGCCTCTTCTCTCACATGTGCATGCGCTAACGGAAGCAGAGACCTGCGCTCACACTCACACAGGGACACATAGACAGTGTCTACACAAAGGCACATGCAAGTAACAGACAAGTGAGTTTAGAGGTTTCCCCACTCAGATACAGACAGACACAGTTACAAAGAACACATGACTTACACGCAGGACTTAACAGTTTTGAGTCTGAGTGGGTCTGTGTCCATTTTCCCTCCTTAACAGCCACTGGGGCTATAGTAAGCCAGACCAGGAGATTGGGGACCAGCCCACAAGTGTGTTTTGTTGTTGTTGTTGCCAGTATGGTTTTGCCACATGGCAGAAACAGCAGATAAATGAAGCCCAGCTTCCCTGTACTTGAAGCCCCACTCTCTAGTTCACCACAGTGCCCCACCACTCCCTGGTGCCTGCCCCACAGATGCTGTTTCCCAAGGTGCTGGTCTGTTGGCCTTCTCACAGCTGATGGTAAAGTGAGTTTACCTCCATCTAAAAAGAAGATGCAAAAGATGGCCTAGTAGGCCATCACTGGAAAGAGAGGCCCATTGGACTTGCCAACTTTATATGCCCCTGTACAGGGGAATGCCAGGGCCAAGGGGTGGGGGTGGGTGGGTGGGGAACTGGGGGGGGGAGTGTATTGGGGACTTTTTGGATAGCATTGGAAATGTAATTGAGGAAATTACCTAATTAAAAAAAAATAAAGGAAAAAAAATTAAAAAAAAATAAAAAGAAGATGCGCTTTAAGGGAATAGGAGTAAGTCTGCTTGTGGGTGAACCCACTGTGCAGCGAGGGCCTCAAGTCAGTCAGTGGGGCCATTCCATGCTCAGGAGCACCTGTCTGTGTAGAGATAGCCTCTGATTCTGCCCCAAGTGCTCCTGACACCAAAGCCCTCTGGGTCTTTCTGAGGCTGTTTTTCAACTCTCCCTTTGGGATGAGGCCTTTTGCCTCAGGTCCAGTCTCTAGAGACAGGTGGTTCCAGAACCCACAGGGATCTGCTGTAGAGATCACAGAGGTGCCAGAGGAACAACTTGAACTGTTTCCTCCTCAGAGAGCTGCCCATCTGCTCAGGATCTGGACTGTCTAGATGTTTATACCCCTTGGGAGGCCCATCTGATCCCGTCAGAAGCTGAGAGTTGAGCGCAGTGTCAGAATGTGTGGGCCCTTGAACCAGACTGGAAGCAATCTAAAATCTAGCAGCTCTAGGAGACTTTAAACAGCAGGACTGGGGTGGTAATGGGCTATATGGAGAAAGGATCAAATTCTCCTCAAGGCCTCAGAATATCTCTTGAGTGAAGGGATCATATTTGGCCTGGCCTTGTCATACCCTAAAGGCCTGCCCTCTCTATCACTCCCCAGGCCACCTGGAAGGTACTAAGAGCAACTTCACGTCTCTTCTCAGCCCTCACTGAGGGAGAGCAGATGCTCAGATTGGATGTGGGTCTGGTTGGGGTAGGAAATATGGCTCACTCTTTTCCAGGTATTTGAAAAACTGCGGCTGCTGAACCCTGAAATAGAAGCAGAACAAATACTAATGTCACCCAACTCATTTATAAAGCTGCAGACAAACAGGTTTGTGACTCAGCTCCTGTTTTCTGCGAGGACACTCTCGTCCCATCCGACAAGCCATTTGTCACAGTTGTCAGGTGCCCTGGGTGCATGCAGGGGATCTTTCAGGGTGGTGTGCTTGAATTAGGGTGGCTTCTGCATCCCCCTCCTCTGTTCTTCCCAGGGATATGCTTGATTCTACCATAGCCTTTCAGGATCCCTCTTCTGTTCCCTGTAGCCAAAAACCATTTTATGAGCACTGTCGAATTCAGTCTTTAAAAGGGACCAAAGTACCAACTTAGAAGTGTTAAATTTTTCAAATGCCCCTGTGTTTGCAAGACTCGCCACTTGAAGTACAGCCCATGAATTAGCAATAGCAGTGGCACTGGGGAACAGGATAGAATGCAGAGCTTCGGCCCCATCACAGCCTACCAAAGGAAAAGCTGCACTTAAGTTCCCAGGAGGTGAGGGCACATGCCCGTGCTGGTGACTTGTTTTAAAGGCTGGCTACAAGCAGGGCTCATCCTTAGATTCACCACGGACACCTTTCATAACATGACTTACACTTCAGTAGCAGTTGGTGAGTGGGGGACTCTGGGCCACACAACCATGTTGCCTGAGGCACTCAGGGTTCATTCAGCCAGAAATAACTCAGGAGCAGATGCGGTGCTAGGCTGTATGACCACAGAGGTGAAGGACACACAGTGCCTTCAGGGGCAGCAGAAGGATGGAAAGAAAGTGATGTGTGACTTTCAGGTGGAGCCCAGAGAAGGATTTCTCTGTAGAGATTTAGAGGAGGGGTCACAGGTGGAGATGCCTGACTTAAGGGCATCTTAAAGGATGAATAAGACTTCTTTAGAGTACAAGGAGGGAGCTGGTAGAAGAATGTTCAGGCAGAGGCTGTACCACTTGCTTAAACTTATCTAGAGCACAGCTGCAGAGTTTGCAGGGAGTGGAAACTAGAGGTCTCTCGTTGGTTGCCATGTTGAGGAGTGCATGAAATGCTGTGAGCCTTTCCTTTAGCAGTCCTTGCAAATAGAGGTCCATACAGCTCAAAGCCCCCACACTGTTCCGCACCCAAGCTGCCTCATTTCAATAAGAGAAAATGACTTGCCATAGAAACGATCTGTTTTACAAAGTGTGATTGATGAAACTCTGGTCTCATGGTTTCCCATCCTGATGACTGACCCTTGGCTATATACTGTTCCCAAAGTTGTGAGTTTTCCACGTTAGGCTTCTGTGGGTGATTGATAGGACCACAAGGTCCTGGTAAGTCACAGATGTGAAATCTTCATATTAACTTGCTGGGTCTCCCTGTGCCATAGCTTCTCCATGCATCATAAAAACAGATCACCTTTCTTTCCAAAGGGATGGTGCAGCCATTCTGAGCTACCGTGTCCTTGATGGGCCTGAGAAGGCTCCCATTGTTCACACTGATGAGAAAGGGTTTCTGGTGTCGGGCTCTGGAATTGGAGTGTCCACCCTGGAAGTGATTGCACAGGAGCCTTTCGGCACCAACCAGACTATCCTTGTCGCTGTAAAGGTAAGATTGCCTTTCACACTGTCTGTAAAAGCTCAGACGTGACACTCTCTCAGGTGTAAAAGTGATTCACCCTCCAGCTGAGGAATTCTACTTAGGAATTTATCCAAGAACACTTGCAGGCAAAAGCCCTGGCTAGATTGTGAGCCACTGGGTCCAAATGTCCTGGAGAGTTATTGATTCTGCCTAGATTGTTTCATAGAAGGGGAAACTGAGGCACTGTGACATCCACAAAAGGCCCAGAGTCCTAGAGAACAAGCATGCTGATGGTCTCTTCTTCCTGATCACAGGCATTCCCACCACCCACTGCTGCTCAGGTCAGCACAGAGCCTGGACATAGTCAGTTCTTTCTGGTATAAAGTATACTCAGTACCAGACATGCAGATAATTGTATCAACTCTGAGGACATAGTGGCTCATTTTGAATCAGAGAAACTGACTCAGGTGTCACTCAAGGCTACACAGTGTTCGGTGCCTACTGGGGACAGAGACCTCCTCGGGCACCCTGTCACATTGTCACCACCTTCTGGATCCTAGAGGACAAAGCTCACTCAGTCACAGGACGCTTTGATTCAGGCCTGGACTGTAGCTTGTTTTATTTAGTGGGCCAAGCAAATGCAGCCCACCTACTTTTTGAGTGACAGAAAGTACGAGGTGTTCATCATATCCCAGCCCTGCAACAGTTAATCTGGCTTGTGGGCTTTGGATTTTGATGGCCTTGTGGAGGCTTCTTGTCTAGAGTCAGGATGATTGTTTACCTGCCTTTTATCAGAGGTGGCTCTAAGTGTCCCACTGTTGACTTCCATCAGCACCCCTGATGTAGGGGTGTAGGCACATGGCACCTCTTCTCCATCCAGTGGGCATTGCTTCTACTTCACGTGCCCTGAGAACCTTCTCCCACAACTCTGAACATGGCAGCCATGGCACAGAGGGCATTCTGGCCCTGTGAACCATTACCTAAGTTTTCAGTCCTGGATCCTGTCTCACCGAGTCTCTTAGAGGCTGACTAGCTGTATGGGGTGATAGAAACCGTGTTGTTAGGTGGGAACTCTAAAAAGCAAAGTCTTTCTTCCTCACACTCTGAAGTCAGCCCACCTACTAAGTGTCCCTGAAATAGGGACCCACTCGGGCAGGTATCACCAACACCCGAATGCTGTCCTCCAGGTCTCTCCTGTTTCATACCTGAGGATCTCCATGAGCCCAGTCCTGCACACTCAGCACAAGGAGGTGCTGACAGCTCTGCCTCTGGGGATGACTGTGACCTTCATTGTCCACTTCCACGACAGCTCTGGAGACATCTTCCATGCTCATAATTCAGTCCTCAATTTTGCCACTAACAGGTAGGACATAGGCATTTCTTGTTTCCCAAGAAGCTGGGCTTGTGGTATCTGGGTTTCATATATAGGTCCAGATGGGTGATGAAAGAAAGGCAAATGCTATGGAAGGACGACGGAAGGGATGACATGCCACACCACACAGGCCAGGCCTGGAGGCAGCAAGTCCAGTCAAGAGGCAGAGGGAGTGAGGGGGAAGAAAGGCCCAGGCCTTTGTTTGTATGTGACAGGAACTTGTTACTTGATGTCGCTCCCTAATGGGCAGGAAGCAGAGCACACCTACAGAGAGCTGAGACTAGAGGTTTTGTGGAAGGCTCTCCTGTGACCAGGAAAGGAACGTGCAGGGAGATGTAGCATCTGTAGGCACTGTCATCAGTGGATGGAGAACAAGGAACATGCCCCACACTGCATGGACACATGAGAGAGAAGCCACACACTGAACATCTGTGTTACATCTTTCTGGTTCCTCCCCTTGCCCTGTTACATAGGCCCAGAGTAGTCAAGCCATTTGCCCTGAGCTACCAGCTAGAAAGTATGGTTTGAATTTAGCCAGCTCCAAGCATGATTTTCTTAGGCTGACTTAATCCCTGATGCAGCCTCGATCCTGGTGTGAGAAGGAAGAGGGTGACAGGAGGGCCCAGGCTTCAATGTAGCCTGCCAAATGTTTGAGTCTGCTGGATGGCAGTGACTCTCTGTGCACATCTCCCCTCTGACATCAGCATCCTCTGGGTAGTTAGAGATACATTTCTATAGAGGTCAGCACTCCATGATTTTAAAGGTCGGTGGCCACTGTCCTAGGGCATTGTAGAGGTATGAGGGAGACACTTTGGCTGAGGCTGGGGCTTCTTGAACTATCCAGATGTTGGTTACCATTCCAACTTGGCTCAGAACCCTGAAGGACAGGGATAAGGACATTGCATGGCAGGAGCCTGAGCAGGAAACCTAATCCTGTGATTTTGACAAGGTAGCTCATCTCCCCAAGGCACTCCCACCTCTCACACAAAGAATATACCTAACCCATCCATGGAGAGTTCTCACGAGGGTCTCTGTATAACTGCAGGGCACTACTCATAGTACCATCTGTCTATCTGCCTTGGGGGAAGTAGAGCCCAGGTATGGCCACCGTTAGCCATACCATAGAAGTCACTCAGGCCTAGTATGGCCAGAAGTACCTGCTCATAGCAACCATTTTGGAGTCAGCATGGAGGAGGCCTGGATGGAGTCAGACAACATGACCCTCACTCCTACCTGCTCTACGCTCTCCTCTGGCATCCCTCACAATGAGGGTCTCGCAGTTGTGTTAGGAGTGCCTTCCCACTACCAGCCTTGTTTGATCCCGACAACAGATGCACCATATCCGTCCTTGCTCCTGCTTGACAGGACCAGACATACAGCACAGCAGTGCTTGGGCCAGCCACATGGTGAAAGGCAGCCTGCACCTTTTTAGCATGTCCTGTGTGGATCATTTTCTTCCTTGGGCCTCTGCTTCCCTCTTGAGTGTGAGCAAGATGATGTTGGATGATCCGTGCTGAGGGTTGTGTCTCAAGAATGACAAGGAAGGAAGTGTCAAGTCTGTGTCCCTAGAGTAGAGCCACATCTGGGACCACAGTTAGCCCCAGTGTTGCTCAGTAGGTGATAGGGCTGCATACTTTTTCTGTTTTCCCTCTGCCTTCTCTTCTGAGCTTCAGCCCGCCTTTCCCCTGTCCCTAGAGATGACTTCGTGCAGATCGGCAAGGGTGCCACCAACAACACCTGCATCATCCGCACAGTCAGTGTGGGCTTGACGCTGCTCCATGTGTGGGATGTGGAGCACCTCGGCCTCTCCGACTTCGTGCCACTACCTGTCCTACAGGCCATCACCCCAGAGTTGTCTGGAGCCGTGGTGGTGGGTGACATCCTCTGTCTGGCTAGTGTTCTCACTAGCCTGGGAGGTAAGAGGGAAGTGACTGGTTCATGCTAGGGTATGGCACTGCCGAAGATGCTTGGTGCCACATCGTAGGAGTTGTACAGGTGGCTCGGAGGATACTGCCCAAGGGCCACATTCACTCTGCCACTTGGCAATGCCTGTTCATTTGTAGTTAGGTAGCAGTGGAGATGGTATTGGCAGTGCAGCCGTCTGCGTTCACTCTCTAGTGGTTTGCAGCAAAAGTCTGTCCTCCCCTACCTTGGAATTGTACTGCCCAGTAGAATTGTCTAGTCTTGTGGAAGAGTCCTATGCATATACTTTATCACCCAGTTGCCTCTGCAAGCGCATGCTTACCATGTGGCTGATGCAGCGAGGGAACGAATCTGTAATCAGATAGATTGTGGGCTAGTGGAACATACATACATGTCTCTGGGACACCTGAGCAGAAAATGAGTTCCCACATCCCTGTAAGTTATACACAGATACTTGCTTTTTTTTTCCTGATTGGTCCCCTTGCTTTAGTCTCTTTAATTTACTTTCAAAGGAAATTAAGTAGTAGCCAGGTGTGGTACTTACACCTGCAATCCCAACACTGAGGAGGCTGAGACTGGGCGCTTGACATGAGTCTGAGACCAGTCTGATCAGTACAGTGAGTTCCGGGGTAGTCTAGCATGCAGTGAGACCTTGTCTTGAAAAGAGGAAAGAAAGAGGAGATAGGGCAAGGGAGGAAGATAGAAATAAAACTGTTATCTGCTACAGGTAGAAGGATGTTTTTGAATTATATTATTTATTGGGAACAAAGTGGCTGTGTGAAACTGAGCCTTTTTAAAGAGGCATTTAAAGTATGTTATATATATATATATATATATATATATATATATATATATATATATATATATATAAATTATAAAAATGTTACTAAGTCAAGTATTTACAGAGTAAATTTTATCTGTTTAATCCAGATAGCAATTTTATGAATAATCAGTTCATCTGGGCTGGATGATTGTTGTTGTTGTTATGGTTTATTTATTTTTATTTTATGTGTATGAATGTCTTGCCTGTTGCTGGGAATTGAACTTGGGTCCTCTGCAAAGCAGAGCAGAAAGCACTCTTAACCACTAAACAGTCTCTCCAGCCTATGATTTCTTATTTTTATTATCAACACATCGCCAGGTGGTCTGCTCTCTGTTTTTAAAGAGGAAGTGACAGTGCTGGGCAGTGAGATGGGCCCAGAGATACGGCCCCAGCTCACCCGGGACAAAGAATTGGGAAAGGGTCTTGTGAAAACAGATTCCAGATGGGAAGGTACAGGGGGAGCTGGCGCCTCCTGAACAGGTGCAGAGGAAGAGTCGCAGGCGGCCAGAGCTGGGAAGGTGGGAGGACCACTTTATAGGTCTATGTGGATTCCTCCCTGAAGATGAGGAATCCCTCACAGACAGAGGGGAGTGGGGAGCTAGGTTTGGGCTATGCGTCCAAACACAATGGATGATATCTGGGTTTATTCTCTCAGGTGTCTCAGGGACCTGGAGCTCCTCAGCCAGCCATGTCCTCTACATTGACCCTAAGACAGGCGTGGCTATAGCCCGAGATGCAGGGTCTGTGACTGTTTACTACGAGATCGCTGGGCAGCTGAAGACCTTCAAGGAGGTAGGTCTTCGACTGAGAGCAGCCAGGAGCAGTTATGGCCAGCGAACCCTGTTAGAGGCAGTGAGAGCATCAGCGTGTGTCTGTAACTGGACTTGGAGATCCATGTTTGCACTTGGGAGGCTGAGGCAGAAGATTACTTTGAGTTTGAGACCATCCTGGCTTACATAGTAAGACTGACTCAAAACTCAAGCAAGCAAACACACACATACAGCCCACCATTGTATCCCCAGCACATACATCGTCGTATGTATGCCTCCAGATACCAGAACCTGATCATGACCAGATCTCTTTACACGAAGGCATAAGACCTCAGCACCTCCTGCCTATTTTTATTTTGTTTAGTTTCATGGTCTTTTGTTTATGTGTCTGTTTAGAGACAGGATCTTACTGTGTAGCCTAGGCTGGCCTTGAACTGAATCTCCCATGCATCCCTGGTGTTTGTCACCCCCTGTATGTTTGAAATCACCTCTGACTTACAGTAGCTAATTGATGCTATGTCGTGTGAGTGGTTGTTAGCCTGTGCTGTTTAGGAAGTGCCTGTCTCTGCTCAGAACAAATGCACTTTCCCTCTGACTATTTTTGATCTGTTGTTGGTTGAATCCAAAGCTGCCAAAGCAGCAGGTACAAAAGCCTGGCTGTACCTCTGATTCCTCTTTCTTTAAGAAACAAATAACCAGGCCTCCTGCCAGAGCTTATCTGCAGCTGTCAAGATCTAGGAGAATCAGCCACCCACTAAGTGTGAGATGGGAACCAGTTCCCTGTCCATCCCAAGCATCCCTCTCACGTCCAAACCAGCATCGGGGGAGAGATCTGGTCGATTGATTCTACCCATCCACCGACATCCACACTTGTCTGGCAGCCAGCATGATCCTGCAGCCATTGGGGTGGGCATTTCCCCCAGGGAGTTCAGGCATGGGATGGGCAACCCAGTGATTTGGCATCACCTGGCAAAGTATAACTTCCCCCCAGCAAGTCACCTTTGAGTCTTTATGAAAGCGAACAAAACCCTTTCTCTCCAGCCGAGAACAAGTCAATGACCCTAGTCTGGCTGAGTTCCAAACCTGTCTCATTTTTAGAGCCAGCGTGTGCTTTATCGAATCCAGCAGTTTAACCTAATAGTTTACATATTTAGTGCTGTGGTTCAGGCGAGTGGCTGCAGATAGAGGCACTCTGATTAATAAAGCTCTGCTTCACAGAAGAGGTCCCTAAGAATGGTCATGAGAGGAACCAGCAGTCACCAAGGTATATGGGGTTTGAGAGAGAACCCTGGGTGAGCTGGATCATAGGATATGTGTGGGAGGAACCTATGGTCTGGCTTTATAGGCAGATCATGAGGTTCCGGGCTAGGCCAGGAAGCTGGGTGCAGTGGTTTAAGGGTGGCTTTAACTGGGCATACCCACGCAGTGTCACTTCCTGAGAGTCTGAGATTGTAGCAGCATAAGGATTTTAGGGCAACCTAGACTTTCAAGTTATTCTGTCAGTCTGGGTTCAAATCCAAGGTTAACCTGGGCAAGTTCCCTCTGTGCCCAAGGGATACACCACACTGTGATGTAGCATACTTAGCTAACAGGGAGGGAGAAGGTTGGGTGGCACTTAGTATCTGTTCTGGCTGATTTGTGTGTCAACTTAATACATCAGAGAGAAAGGAACCTCACTTGAGGAAATACCTCCATGAGATCCAGCTGTAAGGCATTTTCTCAATTAGTGATCAATGGGAGGGTCCAGCCCACTTTGGGTGGTGCCATCCCTGGGCTGGTGGTCCTGGGTTCTATAAGAAAGCAGGCTGAGTAAGCCATGTTAAGCAAGCCAGTAAGGAGCACCCCTCCATAGCTTCTGCATCGGCTCCTACCTCCAGGTTCCAGCCCTGCTTGAGTTCATGTCCTGACTTCCTCCAATGATGGATTGTGATCTGGAAGTGTAAGCCAAATAAATCCTTTCCTCCCCGACTTGCTTTTTGGTCATGGTGTTTCATCTCAGTAATAGAAACCCTGACTAAGACAGTCTCACAAATGTTTGCTCCTCTGTGTTTGCTGCTAATGTTCCAGTTGGAGAGCAGGGTGTTAGCTTGTTTATGTCAGACTACATAGACTTTGGTTTTAAATCAGAATGATGCAGATCAGAGGCACATAGTGGTGGAGTTGCTGCAGGATGACCTGCTGGTAGACTGGATGGGGTGGTGTGGAGGAGGGCGTGGGGTAACTCTCCCGGATCTGTCCCCACTGACCTGGCATGTGATGGTTCTTTATTCTGAGTGGGGAATAGAAGTAAGGGTGTATGCTGGAGGAAGACAGCGAGTGGATCTGGGAGTGTTTGAAATGGGTGTCACTTCTCTGGCTGAGGTGGGAAGGGCACAGTTGGGTGCTGAGTTTGCAGTCCCTGTGCCCCTTCCTGAAGACTGGGGCTGCACTAGGCTGTCTAGCACAGGGATGGTGCTATACCTTAATGTGGGATATACCTGGATATGGGATGATCATTCAGGAGTAGGCCAGACAGAGAAGGAGAAACTGTGAGAAGACCCATCATGGACAGAAAAAAAAAAAAAAAGAAAAGTGGAAGTGGTGGGCACTTCTGTTGGTCCCTTGGGCAGCAGCTACTCCTGGAAGGAAGCAGTACAGTGACTGGAAGTATTGGTAAGGCCAGAGGTACCGTGGCCCCCCATATGGTGGGGCTGTGAGCTGTCCCACCAGGAAAGGGAGCCTTTCCTGCTGCCATGACTTTACTGCACAAAAGGGACCCACAAGAAGAGCCTCCAAAGCACTTGCCCCTACCAGAAAGGGTGATCAACATGCTAGCCAAAGAGGGGCATAGGCCTGTGGTTCTTACAGAGAAACATAGAGGGGCATCCCAGTAGAAGAAAGTCTGCACAGGGGATAGAGTATGCACAAGAGGTACCAGGTGGGGTACAATACCAGGTGGAGTACGTCCTGGCAGGCTGGCCTCTGGGGGAGCCTTATTCTGTACACATTTGGGTCTGATTGATCCATTCTGAATAAGGATCTTCTGTCCTTGTGACAGATTAGTTAACCAGATCTGTGAGCAGAGGAAAGATGATGGCAGGAGTATGTGGCCTGCCTTGGACCACTAAGTGGGTTCAGCCTGCTGTTAGCCCTGGCCTTGCTGCTGATCCAGTTCTGCCAGGTGCCCTGGCTCTACCTCCTGCCTTGGCTTTGATATCAGATCTAGCTTTGCTCTCATAGGGTGGGAGAGTTGGGATGACCTGTTAGGGCTCTGACAGGTAACCCTGCCACACTCCGACCAGGATGTAAGCTGTGAGCTCATTAGATTGTGTTGCCTGGGGTGTAGGTGATACAAGCTACAAGTAAGGTCATGAAAAATGCCCAGCACAAGCCAGCATGCACTCGTCGCTCAGCACAACTGACTTGTTTCCCTAGATAGTGGTCGGCACCCCTCAGAAGATTGTGGCCCGTCGCCTCCACTCTGCCCAGACCAGTATCCAGGAAGCCACAGCCTCCAAAGTGACTGTCAGCGTGGGAGACAGGAGCTCTAACCTACTTGGTACAGGATGAGCAGGCCATGGGCATTTGGGGAGACTTGGGGAGCGGGGAGTAGCCTCTGTGCCCTTTATCTGTTTGGGTTTTGTTGTTGTTTTGTGGTGTTGGGGATTGAGCTCAGGGCCATAACACACCACAAGCACATGCTATACCACCAAGCAATACCCCCAGCCCTCTTTTTCTTATTCAGACTCACCTCTAACTCCAGAGAGAGCCTTCAGCCCCCGCTCATCCACTCCTTGCAGCTCTAAGAAACACGAGGCCTCCATAAGCCAAAGCGTGAAAGGTGCCTTCATAAGAGCACAGCTCCAAGAAACTGCCTGGGCTGAGTCAGAGCTGTGATTGCAGCCCTAGGGCATGAGCAGAGCAAGCCACAGTCCACTGCAGCTGATGGTAGAAACTAATGACATCGCAGGCTGGTGGCTGGTTTTGATTTTTATAATTACCTCTCCCTAGTCATGCATAGAACATTCCATCTCACTCTTCGCCTGTGACAGCCCTGGACAGCAAGTGCCAGAAATAAATATGTCGATACAGATTGTTTTTAACCACTTAACGGATGAATTAAGTTCCACTATTCTCATTGTGATTAATGGGGTACATTTACTACATCATGGAAATGCTGTTTTCCTCCTTTAGTGCAAGTGGGAAAATAGTCTACTGTTGCCAGAACTATGTGCAGCGTGTTTATAGAGAGCCTCTGTCCTCCCAGTGTGCAGAAGCAAATGGCCAATGGCCATTTCTCCTTGCTGATTACAGGTCATCAGTAGATTTCCTGTCACCATGCCCTCTGTGCAGGCTCAGCGCTCATGCTGGAATCCCCATCTCCAGTCGCTCATCCTCTGGGTCAGGATCCTTATGTTTAATGAAAGACATAGTACCTTCAGCGAGCCTCATTGACTGCTGAGCTCCCTGAATGGGAACAGGATTGGATGGATACTGGTGCTGTGCACCCCTGTCCCGCTCTGTAGGGCCTGCTCCCTCATTTTAGTTGGTGATGGCTGTGGTAGCCTTGTGCTTGGCCCAAGCCCTTCTCATCTCATCACTGCCCCTGTGCCTTTAGGTGAGTGCTCCCCTGCCCAGCGAGAGGCCATTGAAGCCTTGCACCCTGAGTCCCTCATCAGCTGCCAACTCCAGTTCAAGCAAGATGTCTTTGACTTCCCTGCTTGTGATGTCTTCACCGTGGAACCAGGATTTGATGCTGCTCTGGGTAAATTTGCAAAGAATTTAAAATGCAGTGAATGCCAGCTGGATATCTGGGTCCTAAGTGTATACTACACAATGGCCATATGTCCAGATAGGCAGAGGTTGTTGGGAGTCCAGCCTGGCGTTGTTAGGCTATAATCTCTGTTACTACTCTATGCCTGCCAAGGAGGAGTCGCCTTTGACATCACCTCTACTCTGCAGAGCTCAGCTCCAAACCCAGACTGGAGTCTTTTTCTATAATCCCATCACTCAGCTTTGAATAGAGGCTTATACCCTTCTAAACCCTCCTCTCTAGACTGAGGATGCCCTGTCCTCCACTGCCTGCATAGAGCAAGTGAGAGGTGACTGGCATCATATGAAATAGTTGTGAGCAATATTTGAGCATGCTAAGACACAGCCACTCCAAAGCTCAGGACACCAGAGTGGTTGGGCTGACGACCAGCACTTTAGGCTGGCAAGCCTGCCTGGCCCCACTGCATGGCATGGAATGCTTCTGGCTGACAGGGTGCAGGTGTATGGCAGATGGATGATTGGTATCCTGGCCTCACCAGCATCTAGCACAGAGGAGGTCCTTGTTGAACAAGGAAGTTTACTCATCTAGACACTTCTAGTTGTGTGTCGTTGATGGAGTCTAGCCCATGTGTCCAGATTCCAGGTTGCCCAACTGCCTGAGGCCCTGCTCATTAATACCGGGCTCATCTGCCCTGGGCCAGGCACTAAGGACAGGACAGGACAGGACAGGACAGGACAGGACAGGACTAGACAGTGGTTGTCAACACAACCTTCTGCTGCACCTGGAACAGGGGCATCTTGAAGTCAGCTCTAGCTTGACCTGTAGCCCAGGGTTGGATCATGTGTACCATTATCTGCCCTTGCTCTGGACCAGGTTGCCTGGGGCTTGTGCTACAGAGCTGGCCCAAACATGATGCCTGTCCCAAGAGTACTATTCAGTGCAAACCTCATCATCAGAGAATTCTGAGAAAGTGAGAGGACCACTGGTTACAGAGAAGGTGTCCAGGCTGGCCCGGGGCTCTGAAGGGGTATTCCTAGGAGGACTCCTGGAGGAAGTAGCTTATTAGCTGTCTCTCAAGTGTGTCTTGGAGTTCCCTTGTCATAGAGTAGGGCCAAGGTGGGGGATCTGTGCACACATATAAGAACAAGACTTCTCTCCACAGGCCAGTACCTCTGCTCGGTTACTATGCACAGGCTGACAGATAAGCAACTGAAGCACTTGAACATGAAGAAGACATCACTGGCAGTCACCGCCTCCATCCCCAGCAGCTATACCTCTGTAGAGAAGGTGGGAGCTGAGGTCCCCTTCAGTCCAGGGCTCTATGCCAACCAGGCAGAAATCCTTTTGAGCAACCACTATACCAGCGCCGAGGTCAAAGTCTTTGGTGCTGTGGAGATTCTGGAAAACTTGGAGGTAAGCTGCTGTGGGGGCTTTGGGTCAGGCCAGAGCTGGTTCAGGTTAGGATTTAGAGTTGTGAGGCTAGGGTTAGGGCTCAGACGAGGGTTGGCTTCAGGCTTAAAGGTAGAAATATTTTTAGTTGCCTGGTTTACAGACTAGGCTTAGTGTTAAAGGTTGGGCTTAACAGTGTAAGATATTAGAGGCTAGGATTAGCGGCTGTGGTTAGTGATTAGGGTTAGAATGTGCTTTGTACAGTTAGTGCAGGAGTTAGTGCATTCTGATTCAGGGTACCCTGTTCCATGTTGGGATAGGCCACTGCTGTACACGTTTTACAGTTACTGTCACTTCCTCCTCCTCCCCTCCTCTGCCTCCTCCTCTTCCTTCTCTTCCTCCTCTTCTTCCTTCTCTTCCTCCTCCTCCTCTTCCTCCTCTTCTTCCTTCTCTTCCTCCTCCTCCTCCTCTTCCTCCTCTTCTTCCTTCTCTTCCTCCTCCTCCTCTTCCTCCTCTTCTTCCTTCTCTTCCTCCTCCTCCTCCTCCTCTTCCTCCTCTTCTTCCTTCTCTTCCTCCTCCTCCTCTTCCTCCTCTTCTTCCTTCTCTTTCTCCTCCTCCCCTCTCCCTCCTCTTCCTCCTCTTCTTCCTCCTCCTCCCCTTCTTCCTCTTCCTCCCCTCTTTCTCTTCTCCCTCCCCCTTCCTCCTCTTCATCTTCTTCCTCTTCCTCCTCTTTGTCTCCTTCTTCCCCTTTTCTTCTGGCTGATATATGACTGGCCTCTGAGGCTTCAGTCCAACAAGCCTACAGGGAGAGCTCTGATGTGTGGTTGGAGGAACCCTGTAGCCTGCTTCTCTTGTCTTGCTGTGGTTAACTGCTCACAAGAGAAGAAGACGAGGTATATAGTTGCTGTGGCAGCCTGATGGGCTAGAGATGCTGCTTTGTGGGGACTTGGTTTTAGGTGCTACTTTGGGTTGGCTAACATTTTTATGCTCAACTAGAATTCAGTAATATTGATCATGCCCTCTTTAGCAGATTCTGAATGTGGGTCATGCTTCAGGGTATCAGGGCCCACCTGGTCCTGGGAGAGAAGTCCAGCATATGTGGTTAGAAGGGTGTGTCCAGAGATGAGCTGGACACCTGCGGTCCCACCTGTGGGACACTACAGTGTGCACTCCCTGCAGAGCATGCCTCCTCAGCACTGCCTTCTTCCCAGGTGAAATCCGGATCCCCGGCAGTGCTAGCCTTCGTGAAAGAGAAGTCATTTGGGCTGCCCAGCTTCATCACGTACACAGTTGGTATCTTGGATCCCACAGCTGGCAGCCAGGGCCCTCTGTCCACTGCCCTGACCTTCTCCAGCCCTGCCACTAACCAGGCCATCACCATTCCAGTCACTGTGGCCTTTGTGTTGGATCGTCGTGGGCCTGGTCCCTGTGAGTTATAGATGAGACATCAACTGACCCAGATCTGGACAGGGAAAGCTGGGGCAGGGGGCCTTGGGTATTGGTGGGCACCTACAGCGTGAAAGTTGAACAAGTCAGAAACAAAAAATGTCTCTCAAAGTGGCAGTCTCTTTCTGTCACCAGTGCCACAATACTTCCCTTGTCACCACATCCTCAGCAAAGCCCTGTGCTCAAAATCCTGCCATGGCTCCATCTCTCAAGTGTAAAGCCCACATCCCTGCAGTGACCCCTGAGACCCATATGGTCTCTCCTGCCCATTCATAACTCGCCTCCCCCTACGCTTCCTGATCCAGCACCAACCTGTTTCTTGCCTGTTTCTGGAACACGAGACCCCAGTCAGAGTCATTGGCATCACTGTTTACTCTGCATACAATGTCATTTCCCATTGACCTATGTCCTCAACTGTCTCAGACTGCCCGTCAAGCATCACCTCTTGGTTAACACAGGATTAGACTCTCCTCCCTCCAACCTACTCTCCAGACATGTGTTGGCCTATGGAGAAGTAACATTATTCATGACTGGGACTCCTGCCCGACTGCCCCAGGAAGTCCAGTGTGAGGACAGTTCTTTGCTCAGGGCCCTCCTGATGCCAGGAGCTACTCACTTCCTACCCAGCTGTGTACAGACTTGTCCTGCTTCAGCTGCCTGTGGGCATGCAGAGGATGCAGGGCATGGAGTGAGGGCCTTGCAGTCTGGTGTCTCTCTACCAGGAAGTACTTGGGGACAAGTAGAGAGTGTAATAACACTGTGACATAGGCAGCAGGGATCTGGGATTCAGGCCACTCCACAGAGGTGGATAGCTTTGGGGCAGAAGTGCTGCCCACCTGCACCCTGGGGCTCTTAGGAAGGAGTCAGAGCAGGAGCTCCTATTCTGTGAGCCTCTGGCCCACCAATTGCTCAAGCTTTAAAGCTCACAGGGCATCTTCCAGAACTGCCTCTCTTTCTTTGGAACAACCTGGCTGCCTCCTTGACAGAAAGGACACCAAAACCTGATGTGCCAAGCTGGTACCTAAGGATACTTTCTGGAAAGGACAGAGATGGCCAGGGGAGACAGAAGGAGATGCTGCCCTTGTCTAGACACCTCACATCTAAGACAGACTCGCCCCTGCATCCCAGGCAGTAGGACATGGTGAACCATGCAGATGTCTAGTGGCACAGGCCCTCAGGGGACCCAGCTATGGCTCTGGCATTTTGATGTCTGTCTTTGTCCTGTTGCAGATGGAGCCAGCCTCCTGTCACACTTCCTGGACTCCTATCAAGTCATGTTCTTCACCTTTTTTGCTCTGCTGGCTGGGACAGCAGTCACCATTATAGGTGAGGCCAACCTCATACCCCTTTCTCCACCCCACACCCTCTCACCCTACTCACTCTCACCAGCCTCTACTCTTGCAGCCTACCATACAGTCTGTGCACCCCGGGAACTTACTTCACCCCTGGCCCTCACGCCCCGTGCCAGCCCTCAGCACAGCCCCCACTGTGAGTACCTCAGCCACAGGCATAGCCTAGAACGCCTCCACTAGAGTCATCTCCTGGGAAAGGGTGGGATCCAGGCCCTGAACCCTAGATTTCACAGCCTGTGTCAGAGCAAAGGAGACAGAGCTGAGCCCCAGGGACAAATGTGCCAGGGGACAAGGGTGTCACGCGGACTCAGAGGCATCCATCCCCAGCAGGCTGTGGGATGGGAGGAGTTGGTAGAGACAGTGTTGTCTACGCAGGGGAATTCCAGAACAGACAGGCAGGGCTACCACTGAGAGGTCAGGTTGGGATGGGAGGATGGAGACTCTACGCTGTCCTCATGAGAGATACTCCCACAGAGAAAGATCGGAAAGCCCACTGCTTTCAGTAATCTATTGGTCTGTGATGACCTAAGGTCTTGGTCACCCTCTACAGTTCCTGGGGTTCCTTTCTCTAAGAGTCCTCTGGAACTGGGCAGTGCCCAGTAGCCCTTTGTCTCCTGACTCCCATTTGGCCTGTGTAAGAGGCCCTGGAGCTAGTGTCTGCTCATCTTAGTGTTAGAGGACAGTTTTATGGCCAGAAGTGCACACACACGCACGCATGCACACCCTGTTATCAGAGCCTCTTCCTGTTGTCTCTGGTCTTGAAGTCAGGACTCCTGAGTATCCTAGCATGCTGGGTGGTTAGCTGTCCTCATGGCTTTGGCTTGGTGCACAGCTGTTCTGCTGCAGTCCTTTCTGACTCTTCCTCCTAGTGTTTGTTGAAGTTACCATAGGGAGGGTCTTAGTGACTAAGTTCCTTTCACTTGCCTCCAGGTCCTTGTTACAATAGCATTGTGCTCAAGAGTCTGGTTCTTCCATTCTCTGGGCTCCGTGGAGAGATAGCAGGATGTGTCATGTGACCCACCCCAGACTACTCTGACTGAGCTCAGGAAGGTCAGAGGTCATGTTCCAGGCTAAGTGGATATAAATACTTATGAACCCTACACATCCCAGTAAATCTCATCCACACCCTCCACAGGATTAGCCCACGCTAGCTCATAAGGTATTCATTGGAGACAGAAGGCTGCTGGGTACAGAAGCACAGGTTGGGCAGTGGACTTTCCCGTGCCTCCCCTGCCCCTGTCAGTTTCTGCTGCCCTACGTATAAGCCCCTGGCATGCCATGGGCACACACTGAGGAGTATAGTGGGGATATTGGCTATTTATTCCTTCATGCTCACGTCCCTTTCCTCCCCAGATCTTGCCTCATCTCCGGCTGCTTTCAACACACTGCCTTCTGGTCGCAAAGCCAGCCCTCCCTCAGGGCTCTGGAGCCCAGCCTATGCCTCTCACTAGGCAATGTGCAGGGCTGGTATTACTACACGGCTGAACTGACACCTGGATAGAAGGGTCACTGTCATTTTCACACCGGGGTGAGACCACGCCTGGGCCCGAGGCCATCCTCACTGCCCTGGCCGTGCTGAATCACTGCCTGATTCACACAAGCAAGGGATTTTAATTTGTTTGCTTTTAAATCTCTTTCCCAGTCTTGAGGGCCAGGGCTTCCTGGTTCCCTCCTTCTCATGTGGTGTGCAGGGTTTGGGGGTGCTGCTTAATCTTGTGTTTGTTCTGCTCGAGGAAGCTCGCTTCCCTGTTCATGGCTTTTGAGTACTGGGAGCTGTTTCTACATCATCTACAGATAATGTCACTGTAGTGATCTCAGGGAAAGGATTTTCTCATTACTCCTGGGGTTTTTGTGGTGTTTGGAATAGAACCCAGGGTTTCATACCTGCTTGGCAATTGCTTGTCCATTGGCACATGCGCACACCAGCCCTTTTTTGTGGGTTTTTGTTGTTGGTTTTTTTGTTTTTTTTTTTTTTTTCATGAAAACTCACTCTTCTCCTTATCCTACTGCTGCTAGGAAATGTGGGGGGCAAGCAGATGTGGATGTCCCCTAGGGGACACCATGCCCAGAGCCCTGTGCTGACTGAGCCTTCTTACTGTGATAGTTACTGAGCCTCAGCAGAGTGGCCCTCCCTTCAGAGCCCCGGGAGGTCTTGTTTCAGCAGAAGGGCTTCTGTCACCAGTATTGGAATACCTCTCGCTCTCCCTGAGGCGGCTTGGAAATAGCCACAGCATCATCGGCCCTGCCCTGTACCTGGCAGGGATCTTCTGATCTCTGGGTTTGTTCTGAGATGCTGCTGTGACTTGTGGAGCAGAGAGACCCAATGTCATCTGCTCATCTGCCTTGGAAGACAGAATGCAGTACCTCAGCGGATCTGAGCCACCCGATTGGCCCTCCTCTCCTCCTCCTCTGCCACCAGCACTCACCTCCCTAGCCCAGGAACAGAAGAGGATGCCTTGGGAATACGATGCGTCTTCATGTCCAAGCTCAGGGACATGGCCTCTGCTTCAGGTCCAGGTGCTGTGGTGCTGTCAGAACGAGCCAGAGACTCACCTCCAAGTGGACGTGTATGGGCACCACGTCACCAAGAGTTGTTTGCCTTTGAAGGTCATGTGTGATCCTTTGAGGCTGAGCCACAGGATAGACTTTCTGGAGGTGGGGATAGAGTCTTTGTGCCCAGCCGGCCGCTCAATCTCCCCCCAGAGCTGTTAATGGAGTCTTCCCTGCATTTGTTTAATAAAGTTCTGTGTAGTTTCTTAAGGATGCGGTGGTTCTTGTACTGACTCTGCCTGGGTGTTTACTATGATGGCCTGTTTCCAGTGGTGCCCTTACCTCCTCTCTGGCCATGGGGTCTCTCTACCCTGGAGACAGGGTCAGTAGCAGGACCTTGTCTGCAGTAGTACCGCACAGTCTCCCTTCCCTCCACTTCCTGCCAGTCCTCTCAGGCACCTGTCATTCTTCCTTCTCCTTCCTTCATTGTCATCTATAATGTCTGTCTTTCCCCTTAAAATGGCCTTTCTCTGTCCTCCCCCTCCCCCCCACCCAGCTATACTCCCAAGATCTTGAACACCTCAAAGGACCAGTTCTCTGCCCCCCTCCCCCACCACACGCCCTTGGTCTGGCCTGCCTTCTCGGAGCCCTCATGGGCCCCACCCTAGCCAGCACTAGCCCTGTCACATTCCTCATGGGACCTGCCCTGTCACACCAAAACAGGATTCCGCTAGGCCCTGCTCTGTGCCCTTGTCTCCCTGTGCTTTTTTCTCTCCCTCTTTCCCTGCCTCATGCCACATTGGAAGTGGGAGGAGAGGGGAGTAGGGGCTCCTCAGACTCAGGGACCTGCTTCCACAGCACTGCCCATGCTGAGAGCACCAAATGGCCACCACTTCACTTCCCAAATCGGACCTCCGTGTGAGTGAGTGGTGACGGGTGTCATTCTCATAGCTCCTCAGGACACTGTACACGAGAAGATCTAGACAGCATTATCAGATTGCTGAGTGTGATTGGTATTGTACCTACTGTACGCATGCCTGCCTGGTTCACGGTGTTGGTGTTGCCCTCAGGTAAGACCCCTCTGAAACAAAAGATAGCTACCAGGATCCAAGGAGCAAGGACATCACATCCAGACATGGCAGGGTCTAGAACAGAACGAAACTCCTGTCTCCTAATGACTGAAGGCGCTCTTCTCAGGGCTCAACAGGCAAATTCACCATCTCCATCACTAAGGTCGGAGCCACTTCTGTCCTGTGGCTAGTGAGTGCAATGAATGGTCATATCTTGGGTGCCTCTAGATGCCATGAAGCTGATCACTGGCTCCTCCCAGATGAAGCAAAAGGATTGTAGTGTCCACCAGCCACCTTTGTTCTGGGGCACTGGGCTTCCTCCTTCTCTCCACCTGGAACACTGGGGTCCTGATAAGTGCTGGCCATTAAGCTCCCTTTCTCCAGGGGCCAGCAGCCTTTCAAAGCACGTTGGGGGAACACAGCCAGATCTCTGTACTAGCAAACCTGACTGGGCATGCTGACAGCCCGGAGGGACCCACACAGCTCCACTGGATTCCGAAGCCAGCAGAGCAGCTCTCACTGCCTGAAGGTGCTAGGAGATGCTTTTAGCACCAAGAGTACAGAATTGCAAAGAGGTATTTTTCTCTCAAATTCTTGTTTGAACAAAAATTAACCCTCCAAGTGTTTGTTGCTCTTTGTCTGCATGCTCACCTGTTTGGCACATTGGGGGTCAGTCTGCTTCCTATTGCTGTGTTAAAACTCCATGAAGACTGTCTTGACGAGGAAAAGGTTTGTTTATTTATTTTATAACCTATTTTATAGGTTATAGTCCATCACGGAGGGGCATCAGGGCAGGAACTCAAGGCCATGTAGGAACAATGCTTACTGGCTTGTTTTCCAGAGCTTTCGCAGCTCAGCCTTTTTTATTTTATTTTATTTTACATTCCAAGACCGCACGCCCAGGTAGCAAACCCTACTGTGGGCTGGGCCCTCCCACATCAATCAGGAAAATGGCCCCACCATACTTGCCTACAGGCAATCTGATGGAGGCATTTTCTCAAGGTTTCCCTCTTCCCACATGACTAACTTGTATCATATTGACAAAAAAAAAAACAAAAACAAAAACAAACAAAACAAACCAAAAAAACTGTGCAGCACACTGCTGGCTAAAAACCCTTCATCTTGAGTCTGAAATGGGGACAGGGTTGAGCAGTAGTATCTAAGTTGATGAGGACACCTGGGACCTGGAGATGGGGCAGGAATGCAGGTCTGTCTCACTGCAGTGCTCACTTGACCAGCAAAGTGGCCTTTAGCAGATGGCTTCACCAAGAAGACGCAAGTGGCAGAATGCATCTCTCTTTCCAGCCTCTTGGGCTTCCCATGTGGCTGCCTCTCCAGAGAATGTTTGTAGGTCTTCCTACCCGGAAGAGGTGCATGTTGGCCTATGTGATAGGTAGATGTGGTAAAGTTCTGTCCCAAGGTTCTGCCATGGACAGAAAACCCCATGGTGGTAGAATGGACAGATGAGTCTCAGGTGTTCTGTCCCCATCATACCTGAGAAAGCAAAGCGACTGCTCAGGAAGACCATGTGGCCAGAAGGAAATTATTCACCAAATGAGAAAGAAGAATATCTTGTTATTACATCTATCTATTTGAGGGAGTCAGAGGACAACTTAGAAGGCAGTGGTTCTGTCCTTACATCATGTGAGGTCTAGGGAGTCACCCAGGTCACCAAGGGTTGGCAGCAAGTACCTTTGCTCTCTGAACCATCTTCCTGGCCTGAGAAAATAAGGGGAAAATGTTTGTTTCACAAAAAATTCATAAATAATTAAAATTTTTTGATAAAATTCCACATTAAGATTTCCTTTGGCTTGATGATTTGATTATTTTATTGAGGCAGGGTCTCACTGAGTGGCCTTGGATAGCTGGGAACTCATTCTGTAGACTAGGCTGGCCTCAAACTCACAGAGATCCGCTTGCCTCCTGAGTGCTGGATAAAGGTGTGCACCACTTTTCTTGGCAATTTCTTTTCATAAACGAAAGCAGTGGGAGAACACGGAGCGTGTGACAGACTTGATGGCCACCATGCTTTGGGCGCCCGCCTCACTCTGTACACACTTACTTGCTGCTACAGTCGAGGGCTTCTGAAGTTGGTGAGGTTTGGTTTTGTTTTGGTACTTTTTTGCTTTTTTTTTTTTTCCATAAAAGCAGACTGGAAACTATGACTTAAATCTCATTTAGCATCTGCCTTCTGTCTCATTTTTCTTATTAACTAATAAATTTGGACCAAATTTTTCAAGCAACTTTTATTATTTTTTTCAAAGATTCATTTTTATTGTTATTATTTTTTATGTATTCGGCTGTTTTGCTTGCATGTATGCCAGTGTGCCATGGATGTGCCTGGTGCCTACAGAGGCCAGAAGAGGGCATTGAGTCCCCTGGAAGTGAAGTTGGCATGGTTGTCAGCAGCCATGTGGGTGCTGAGAATTGAACCCAGTCCCTCTGGAAAAGCAACCAGTGTTCTTAATGACTGAGCCATCTTTCAGCATCTGCTTTTTTTTTTTTTTTAATTGTATGTGGGGTGATGTACTATAACTGCAGGTGCCTGTGGTGGTCAGAGGTCAGCAGATTCTCTGGAGCTGGAGCTATAGGCGGTTGTGAGTCCCCTGATAGGCGATGTATAGAACATAATTCAAGGCCTCTGCAAGAGCAGTGCTCACTCTAACTGCCGAGCTGAACTCCATGTGGCCCCTGTCAATTCTTGCTTGGTACTGGTTTGTGGTCTGTTCTAGACCCTGAGCAAGAAAAGGGAAGGAAAGCTCACATTGCACACCAAATACTGAGAATCTTCAACAGTGGCACACAGTGAGTTCACAGAGCAAGCTGGAGCTTTGCATGTTGATATTTTCATAAAGTAGTCTGTCTCCAAAAGAATTTAATTAATTAATTAATTAATTAATTAATTAATTAATGCATTAATGTATTAATGTATTTGGGTGCTAGGGCTGCCACAGACATGAGGTGTGAGGCAGGGGCATAGACACCATCGCATGTTCCTCAAGACATCATCAGTTCCCCCAAGGAACTGATGAAGAGCTGAGTTCTATTTTTTCCATTTATTAATTTCGCGTCCCACTATCAGCCCCCTCCTCCCAGAACTCCCTCACACAGATCCTCCTTCCATCTCCCTTCCCCTTCTCTGAGAAGGGAGAGCCTCCCCTTGGGTCATCCCAAATCTCCTCTCACCCACTTGTGTTGCCTCCCCACACGTAAACAAATGGAGTCACTGCAGGACTAGGCATAGCCTCTCTCAGACAAAGTAGCCCAGATTGGGGAATGGTATCCACAGGCAGGCAACAGATTCAAGGTCAGCCCCTGCTCCAGTTGTTGGGAACCCATATGAAGACCAAGTAGCACATGTGCTACATATGTGCAGGGGACACCTGTCTAGCCCATGCTCACTGTTTGGTTCAGTCTCTGGGAGCCCCCAAGGGTCCAGGTTAGTTGACTCTGTTGGTCTTTCTGTGGAGTCCCTGTCTTCTTTGGGTCCCTTAGTACTTCTCTCAACTCTTCCACAAGACTTCCTGAGCTCTGTCTAAGGTTTGGCTGTGGATCTCTGTATCTGTTTTCATTGGTTTCTAGGTGGAGTCTCTCAGAGGACAGCCTCTAGACTCCTATCTGCAAGCATAACAAACAATATCGCTAATAGTGTCAGGGATTGGTTCTTGCCCATGGGGTGGGTCTCAATTTTGGCCAGTCATTGGTTGGCCATTCCTTCTGTCTCTGCTGTATCTTTTTCCTGGCATATCTTGTAGGCAGGACACATTTTGGGTAGAAGGTTTTGTGGGTGGGTAGCTGTCTTTATCCACTTCATATCCATATCCATATCCCCCACTGTTAGGAGTCTCAGCTAGAGTTGCCCCCATAGCATCCTGGGGCCTCCCCAGTCCAGGTCTCTGGCACACCCTAGAGATGACCCCCGCCCTGAGCTGAGTTCTTAACATGGAGCCAGCATCACAGAGCGAGGAGGAAGGAACCTAAGCCTGATGGTGGCTTGGGACTGGCTATTACTTTGTTAAGTTTTATGTTGTATGTAATTAGCAAATAAAAGTTTGTGGAAGATTTCAGCAGCCGCCTCATCAGGTGACCACCTTCATTTACTGAAATGAGCATCTTAGTGTTCACTGAAAGCAAATAAAAGCAAATTATAAAATCCAGGAAACTGAAAACCAAAGACCGATCACTTAGCCATTTCCCAACACAGGGGCTTTGTTGAGTTCTCAGTGGAGGCCAGGTGAGCTGGGGGGCCAGACAGCAAGGTGTGGGGAGCAGTCTGCACATTTCCAACTGAGCCTTAGTTTCCCTCCTTCCTAAGTTTTCTGTGTAGGTCTCATGGTTTGAATCTTAAATATCCCATCAGAAACCACATAGTAAAGACTTAGTTACCAGCCTGTGGCACTCACTGCTGGGAGGTAGTACAATCTACAAGAGGAGGGCCCAAAGGAAGCAAGTTAGGTCCCTAGGGGCATACTCTGAATGGGTTGTAGGGGCCCTGTTTCTATCCCTCTCCACCTTCTCTCTCTCCTCACTCCCTCCTCCTTCCCTCAGTGTGAGATGAGCTGCTTTGCTCTACCATGAGTTACCACTGTCTCCTTCATCCCTGACCTACCACAGTGAGTCATGTGTCATGAACTATAGCCACGAGCCCACATGATCCTGTCTACCTTGTAAGCTGCTGTCATGTGGTGATAGAAGAGCCTGTATTGAAGATGCATTTTCCTTCTTCCTCCTCTTTGGGGGCTCAAGATAGCCACCCCAGTTTCTGAAGCCCCAGTACTCTCTTCAGGAGAACACTCTTGTTCTTTGAGTGGTTCCCTGAGCCACTTATCAGACAAACAAAAGTAAGTCAGTAACCAACCCACCAGTCCTGACTTGTACAAGGCTAGACAGGTGGGCTAGATAGATGTACCCACAGGGGCAGCTGGAGAGGGAGCCAGTGCAGTTCTCAGAATGCACTGCAGATAAGACCCACTCCATAAAATTCCACATGATTTCAGGCCGAGTGGGTTATTTAATTTGATAATTAAAACCTATTTTATCAAGTCATGTCATAAAATAATCTAATCACAGTTAATCCTTATTGTGTTTTGTTGTGTCAGTTGCTTAATGGTTTCTATTTCCTATTAATAAAAATATACCACTAAACACAGGAAGAGAGATTACACACGCCACGGAGAGAAGCTGTGGGGGACACAGTTTCATCAAAGTTCTTAGGGAACAAACAAAAGGTTATTAAACCACTGCTATACGCAATAGGGAACCAAGGATGATGTTAAAGCAGGGACATAGAGTGTTTGGTGACAGACAAGGAAGGTTGTTCTGGGGGAGGTGTTCGTGAATGGACTTCCTCAGTGTGCTCCACGGAGGGTCAGTCATGTGAAGAGGGACAGGGCTGTATTGCAGGAAGTCTACGTTGTATCCTCTTTGCCCTTTTGTCCTTTTTAAAATTTTTATTTTTATTATTCTGTGTGTATAGCTGTCTGCAGTATGTCTTGCATGCCTGCTGCCGTGAGGGCAGAAGAGAGCTGCTGGTCCCCTGGACCTGGAGTATACGGTTGTGAGCAGCCATGTAGGTGCTGGGAATTGAACTCTGATTCTCTACCAAAGCAGCCAATGCTCTTAACCACTGAAGTGTCTGCAGCCACTGCCTGCCCTGCCAGACCCTCCACCTTGGCCCTGAACTTCTGTGCTCAGGGTCTAACAGGGGACCTCGTGGCCTCTGCAGCCACACCCTCAGGGAGCAAATATGTCACCCTCAGATGGGTGCTGTCCTGTGGCCTCGGGGGGATCCAGACCTCAGAGCCTGGTAAAGTTGGTGGCTGACTCCTCTCCAATCTCCAAAGTGACTGATGACTCTATTAGTCAGGAGGATTGCTGGCGAAGCCTGAGTGACAGAGGCAACAGTTGTACCTTCCCAGCCTGATTCAGAGAGAAATGAGGGAGACAGCACCAGAGATGATGGTCGCTGGGGAAGGGGGGGCTCCTTCCCGGAATTATTTTCCACACTCCAGCCTAGATATGCTGACCCTTCTATTGTTCAAATCTGGGTACGCCCTCCTTACCATCCCACCTCCCACTGTGGCCATGGTCTGTGTGTCCCTCCCTTCTCTCTTGGCCCAGTTCATCTGTCAGGAGAGGCGGCAGAGATTGCTACTTTTTTTCTCCTTCTTGTCTCCCCTCCCTTCTTCATGCAGTGCCTGTACCCTCCCCGTTCTACCTGGGTGCTTCAATCATCAGCTCACATCATTCAGATAGTAATCACATTGACTGGAATAGAAAACAGATAAGCAAGGCGAGAATCCAGTGTCCACTGCCTGATACAGGCTACTCTATTACTTGGCATGATTGCATTTTTAACTGACATATTATACAATTTCATGGGGTTTGATGTTTCATGACATGTATATGTTGAATAGTGGTCAGATTGTGGTAATTACGACACCTGTCACCTCCAACACTCATTATTTCTATGAGATGACAACACATAAGATCCCCTCTTCTGGCCACTTTGGCTACAGTACATTACTGTCAGCTATGGTTTATCCAAGCAGAGAATACCATACAATACTCTTCTGACACACTGGGGCTTGTCCTATTTGTTTGGTTTAGATTTATTGACACAGGGTTACTTACTGTAGTGTGGCTGGCCCAGATCTCACTATGTAGCTCAAGCTGGCCTTAAATTTCACAATGTGAGGCTGGCAAGATGGCTCAGTGGGTAAGAGCACTGACTGCTCTTACAAAGGTCCTGAGTTCAAATCCCAGCAACCACATGGTAGCTCAAAACCACCCGTAATGAGATCTGATGCCCTTTTCTGGTACATCAGAAGTCAGCTATAGTGTACTTATGTATAATAATAAATAAATCTTTGGATCGGAGCAAGCAGGGACTGAGTGAGAGGGAACTAAGTGAGCGGGGCCAACTGGAGCGAGCAAGGGTCCTAAAAAACTCAATTCCCAACAACCACATGAAGGCTCACAACCATCTATACAGCTACAGTGTACTCATAGACATAAAATAAATAAATCTTTAAAAAATTTTCACAATGCAGGATTATAGATGTGAGAGACCATACCTGGGTTGTACCTTGTTCCTATTCAACAACCCTGTCCTCTGGTGACCCCTTTACCATCCTCTGGTGACCCCTCTACTCTCAATCTCTGCTCATCAGCTTCACATGAGGTGGTTCACATGGTGCCTATGTTTGGCTCATGTCACTTAGCACGATGATCTGTAGCTTCTTCCACTTTGTCACAGACGTCAGAATTTCATCTTTTTTTTTTTTTCCGGCTGAGTTGTGTTCCTGCACAAATAGGCCACATTTTCTTTTTCTGTACATTTACTGGTGGGTGTGTAGGTTACCTCCATATCCTGACTGTTGTGACCAGGGCTGCCAAGCGCCTGGCATGCAGGTAGCTCTTCTACATGCTGGCTTCACTTCCTTGGATGAATACCCAGGAGTAGGATTGCTGGGTCATGTGGCATTTCTATTTTTAATTTTTTGAGGAACTTCCACACTGTTTTCCATAATGGCTGTACTAATTTACATTTGTTCTTCCAAGGTTTTTTCCTGTGTGAAGACATATATATATATATATATATATATATATATATATATATATATGTGCACACACACACACAGAGACACACACACAGAAGGAGAGAGCGGGGAAAGGGGAGGGGGGGAGGGGGAGGGAGAGGGAGAGGGAGAGGGAGAGGGAGAGAGATATGATACACCACACAGAAATGTCAGCAAACTGTATTCTTCATGCAAATAGCCCGTGGACATTTTGTATGTCATTAAGAGTGGGTCCATATCCCTCAGCCATTCTTTATGTTTATTTAACACTTACTGTGTACATTATGTTTATTTAATACCTACTGTGTGCATTATGTTTATTTAATACCTACTGTGTGCATTATGTTTATTTAATACCTACTGTGTGCATTATGTTTGGCTCTAGGTTTGCACTAGAGAGCAAAGGAGCTGTTCGTGCCTTAAGAAAGCCAACAATCTAAGTGGAGAGAAAGCTAAACCAAGAATCACAGCAATACCAGGATCCTTCAAGTAGGATATGCTCCCAGAAGATCATGTGATTAGGGACTAGGCCTGACCAGGGAGAGCTCTCCAGGGAAGCAATGGCGAGTCTGGGATTTAACTGACAGGCCAGTGTTAAGCATGGAAGGGGTGAGGGTAGGGTACAGCTAGTAGGAAGAGCTTGGGCAGAGGTTCCTGGCTAGAGGGAGTTTGTTCACTGTGCCTAACCACAGAGTGAGGGAGGACACGAGAGATGAAGCTGGAGCTGAGGTGTCAGCAGGCACCAGCTATAGAGCACAGGTGCAGCTGCAGGCAATCCCCTGCCCATGAACACCTACCCCCACAGAGGTGTCTGCACTGCCATGCACGCTTCTCATTGACAACTCTCAGATAGGGCCAATGGTCTCCTGTGTACAGGTCCTGGCTCAAGCCCATGCTTGCAGGGCCCTCCCTCCTGAGCCAGCCATATGACCTCCGGGGCTGACTCTGCTCCAGTCTACAGCACAGCAAAGACTCTTGTTAGCCAGGCCTTACCTGGAGAGGACCAAAGCTGCTTTGAGGCCTAGGGGAGCAGAAAGCAATTGAGCATCCCTGGGTGGGAGGGAAGCACTCCCTGGGCAGGCCCTGGGCCGTCTCTGCCCCTCCCCCACCTTCTGGAGCTCAGGGAGGATAGAGGACACTCACCTCTAGGGAGAGGAAGGGCTGCCTTGGGAGATCCCCAGAAGAGATGCTGAAACCAGGAGCTAGGTTGGCATGGCTGCAGGAAGAGCTGAGGGGCTAAGTGATTAGGTGGGCCAGGACTTCTGCTGGTCTCTTGGAAACAGTAAAAGAGAGTGATAAGGAGAAGGCTGGGCCAGGCCTTTGCTTCTTGTCTGCAGGTTCTAATCCTGGTTCCATTTCTTGCAAGCTGTGTGACTCTGAGCAAGTCACCTAACCTCTTGGTGCCTGTTTCTTCATCCAGGAAATAGTGCCTTCATTAGATGCATAAATGTGAGCAATGTGTGAGTGAATTAATAGAAGGGTGTCAGATGTGTAGAAAATCCTTTAGAAAGAAGGGTTGCTGTGGTTTTGGATCTTAAGGGTTCCCTGGAGGTGGATGGGCTAAAAACTTGGTCACCAGTCTTAGTGTTGTGGGAATGTACAGAAACTTTTAAGAGGTAGGACCTAACGGGGAAAACTGAGGCTATTGGGGTTGGCTTTGATGGCAAGTATCCTGACTCTAGTCTCTTTCTCTCTTTGCTTCCCAGTTTCCATGGAGCAACCAGACCCCCTCTTCCATTCTCTCCTTTCACCATGTGCTGTGCAACCGCAGGGCTGAGCATCCACAGACTGATCCTGCTGAGATCAGGAGCCAAAATAAACTCTTCCTTCTTTAAGTTGTCTTGGGTGTTTGGTCACAGCAATGGAAAGCTGACTTGAGGGTTGTCTTGGTCAGGGTTTCTATTCCTGCACAAACATCATGACCAAGAAGCAAGTTGGGGAGGAAAGGGTTTATTCAGCTTACATTTCCACACTGCTGTTATCACCAAAGAAAGTCAGGACTGGAACTCAAGCAGATAAGGAAACAGGAGCTGATACAGAGGCCATTGAGGGGTGTTACTTACTGGCTTGCTTCCCTTGGCTTGCTCAGCTTGCTTTCTTATAGAACCAAGACTACCAGCCCAGAGATGGCACCACCCAAAAGGGGACCTCTCCCCTTGATCACTAATTGAGAAAATGCCTTACAGCTGGATCTAGTGGAGGCATTTCCCCAACTGAAGCTCTTTTCTCTTTGATAACTCCAGCCTGTGTCAAGTTGACACAAAACTAGCCAGTACAAGGGTTAACATATTCTTACCCTTGGCACAGATGTCAAAGGCACATCTTTTTATGGGGTTCACCGCTTCATGGATACTCTGTACTTTTTGGAATATTTTTCTTTTCAGTTGGCTTAGTTTGAGCTTGGCCTTGTCATAAGAAAAAGTATCCATGAATTCACACATTTTGTGACTTGTCACATTTTGAAACATAACTGTAATCATTAAAGTGATAGAAGTGACATTCAGGACCATCCGTGATATTGTCCCAGTGCCAAGGTGTGTAGTTGCATGGATGGAACCCTGTCTCTTCCCCACCATCTTTGCTTTCTCCCTGGCTTCCTACCCTTAGAGGCCTCCCCTACCCTGCTTGCCTGAACCAATTCCCCACAGGTCAAAGAACAACTGCTCAAACGAATGTGGGGCTGGGTTTGAAGGGTCAGATAGAGACCTCGGGCCAGCAGCTCACTTGTGTCTAAGCCCTCGTTCCCTTGGCTGCAGAGTGGGACGATGGGACATCCCATGCAGAGGTACTTAGAAATATTAAATGCTACCACTCACATGTGCTGAGTACCTTGTAATTACCCACCCACTGCTAGGTCAACTTCTACTCCAGACTAACATTGTGGTTGAAGTGAGGGCCCAGAAGAGGTATGATAGAAAGACTGAGTGGCTATACTCTGTACCACAAGGTCTAAGCAAAGACCCTGGATGCTTATGGAATATGCTGTGCAACCGCAGGGCTGAGCGTGGAGGGGTGGAGTGGCTGGAGGAGGGTAGCTAGCTTGAGGAAATAAAGACAGGGAATCCATTTACACTGAAATTGCAGGTGGAAACCAAAGCCCCTTAAAAAAAAAAGTGTGCAAATAAATTCCATGTCTCCGGTATACCCCTGGACCTAAAAAGAAATCAGTTGTTGTTGTTTCGTTTTGTTTTGTTTTTGACATTCCCATTTAGCTGGGCACACCGTATCTCATCTGACAACTCTAGGCTGGAAGGGGGGAGGGGAGGGACGAGGCTGAATCAACTCAGCGGCAGGCAGAGCCAGGCAGGGCCAGGCAGCTGGGGATGCAGCTAGCTGTCCTTCTAAAGGTCTTGCTTACCAGGAACAGAGCCTGCAGGCTCCAGCAGGGACAGGAGCTTCAGAAGAGGCTCAATGGGGGACCCCACAATAAGCAGTTCCTGTCACCCACGATACAAATAGCCCCACCGAGGATGAGTCATGCAGAGCAACAGGCAGGAGAGCGCCGCATCCTGCTCCCAGAGGCGGAACAGCCCTTCTATAAAGGAAGGCAGGGAGCGGACTGAGGTAGTAGGAGAATGGCGTTAAAATTAGAATAACTGTTCTCTTAATTAAAAATGCAGGAGATGCTGGTGAGTGGTAATGGGTTTCTTCCTGGACTGCGAAGGGGAGCCAGGTTAGCTGCTTGAATATTCATGGAGAGTTAGGAAAGGTCCCCTGGGACTCTTTCGCCCGCCCACCCACCCGCCTGCTTCTAGGAGGGCAATGCAGATCCCCCAGCTGCTAGTGGCAAACCTCAGGCCTAAGCTAACCTCCCTGGGCCTTAGTTTCCCAGGTAAATGGAAAGGATCTCTGTCTTGGGGAAGGTGGAAGAGAGATCAAGCCCAGACCAGGACCTGGAGAGATGAGGGCTAGGGCAGGGTGGCTGAGCTGTCCCTCCCAGAATCTGGGGCCTGTCCGAAGGCAGGTAGACTCATGGGTGCCTGTCCAGTGAATGGACACACAAAGGAGAGATTTTTGCAAACCTCTTGCTTTTTGAGGGCACAGCTATTTTAAGACCTGTCCCTGGCCCCGCTTGGCATTTCCATACCTCGTCACATCAAACATATTAAAAGGCACCCACTTGCCTCATTAAATAAAATTTATGTAGAGCTACCGAAGAGTTGAGTTGAAATGCAATTGACTAGTTGACTAATGTTACATTCTGTGGCTATTTAATTAAACATTTATTCATTCTGACATGTCACAGTGGTATTTTTCTCCCTCCTTCCCCTAGACCCCAACTCTGATGCGTCTGTGGACTCCTGACAAGCTCCTGGTAGAGATGCAAGTTCCCAGGGCCCAATGGAGGGGGGCACTTCTGTGGCCTTGTTGTCCCCAGCTGTGCCTTAGTTGTGAGACCTGCAGCTAACACCTATCTGCAGGGTGGGCTCCTAGAAGCAGAGCTCTGCTAGAAGCTGCCAGAGAGGTGGGGAGGCTTCTATAGCTCAGGACAGTGGTTGGAATGTGTGTGTGTTCCCCCAGTGTTATATACTGGCCCTAGAACCCAAGCCGACAGGACTATGAGACTTTGGGGAGGTGAGTGGGCCATGAGGTTACTCCTCCTTAGAAATTTGTCCCTTGGGCTGGTGAGATGGCTCAGTGGGTAAGAGCACCCGACTGCTCTTCCGAAGGTCCAGAGTTCAAATCCCAGCAACCACATGGTGGCTCACAACCATCCGTAATGAGATCTGGCGTCCTCTTCTGGAGTGTCTGAAGACAGCTACAGTGTACTTACATATAATAAATAAATAAATCTAAAAAAAAAAAAAAAAAAAAGAAAGAAATTTGTCCCTTATCAGGAGCTAAAATCAGGGTGGTTCTGATCTTTTACCCAAGTTAGGACATATAATTCATCCCTCCCACCGTCTAGCATGGAGAATGAAGCCCTGATGTCCTGATATATAGAGGGAGCTCTTATCAGACGCTGGCCAAACCAGTACTTGAATCTTGACCTCTCAGCCTTGAGCTGTGAGTAGTGCATTTGGTTTAACCTGTGGTCTTAGGTATTAGCATACGCAGGTGTCTGGCAGAAGTTAGTGGCCTGGCCTGAGAGCCAGGAAAGGCAGCTGCAAGTCTGTCCACATGGTTTGATGGGAGCCAGGATACAAAGGAATCACTGGGGGTAGGGGGGAGTCCCTTTACCTGCCTGAGTAGCCAGGCCCATAGGCAGAGAGAGATATATGATGACTGTACAAGACACACACAGCAGGACTTTACAGTGGGAGGCTGTATTGCATCCCCTTTAATTTTATGGCTTCTAGTGTGTCCCTGGCAGTAGATCTAATCATGCCCAATTTATAGGTGTGGCAGCAGAGAACTGGTATGTAAGGGGGTGGGTGACACAGTCAGGAGCTTCTCTGTGGAAATCCTAGGACATACCAAAGTCCCTGAAATTATATGACAGAAACACCTTGAATAGCTTGGAGGGACAGGGAGGGAGGGACGTTTATCTTGAGTCTCTGGCAATCCTGTTACTATGTGAAGAATGCATCAGCAGGTCCCACCCTCTAACATCTCTCCAGGGCCTGAGTAGCTGACTGGTTTTGTTTGCTTGAGACAGTGTCTATATATGTAGCCCTGGCTGAATTTAGACCAGGCTGGCCTTGAACTCTTGGTGACTGCCTTGCCTCTAAACTCTTGAGTATTGGGATTATGGATGTGTGTCACCACATTTACTTTCACGTGTCACTACGGTGTTGGATGCAGGGCTTTGTGCATGCTAAGCAAATATTCTACCACATTCAGCTACATTGCTGGCCCTTGAATCTCTCTTTCAATTGTGAAGGATCAGGTCTCAAACCCAAAGTCTAAACTGATGGTGTTGTCTAACAGAAAACATTTCCCCCATCCTAATTCACAGAATACCTTCGGTTTATGGCAAGTGACTTTTAACTGTCATTATATACTAAGTACCTATTGATAAAAAGTTTGATTATTAGTTAATTAGTTTTATGTGTGTGTAGGTACCACATTTGCAGATGCGTGGAGACCAGAAAACAGCCTACGGCATTATTCTTTAGGAGCTGAATTCCAATCCCAGGGGCATCTCCTAAACCACCTTTCCTCTGTTCCACAAGTGTAGCTGGACTTTATCCAAATTCTCTGAGTTTTAATTAATTAAATAATGTCTTTTAGACAAGGTCTTACTATGTTCTGGCTGGCCTAGAACTCCCCGTGTGAACTAGGCTGGCCTCAAGCTCACAGAGATCCTCCTGCATTCGCCTCCCAAGTGCTAGAACTAAAAGCACATGCTACTACACCTGGCTACCTTTTTATTTTTTAATACAAGGTCTTATTATGTTGACAGGCTGGCCTGGAACTCTGATCCTCCCACCTCAGCCTCCAAAATAGTTGGAATGACAAATGTGTACCACCACATTCAGCTATTAGTCTTTGCTTTTTTATAGGTGAGGTAGAGACATTTATATTTATTGTAGTTGATCTGTTAGGGCTTACTCATCTATCTTTCTTTTATTTTCAACTAATTAAAATTTATTTTTTTCCTTGTTTTTAAATTGATTAAACTGTCCCTGTATCATCTTGGAAGTACTGCCTTCTATCTCTGTTCTATTAGTGGTTACTATAATAGTTTTCAATACAGATGTACAATTTTCTACTTGACTCTAAAAGAATTTAAATCTACTTGTTGATGGTACAGCAGTGTTTTTTGTTTTGTTTTGTTTTATTTTTTGTGGTTTTTCAAGACAGGGTTTCTCTGTATAGCTCTGGCTGTCCTGGAACTCACTTTGTAGACCAGGCTAGCCTTGAACTCAGAAATCTGCCTGCCTCTGCCTCCCAAGTGCTGGGATTAAAGGCATGTGTCACCACGTCCGGCCAGCAGTGTTTATATTCTGATTTGGTCATGATGGATGAGTCACAGGCCAGCAAGAACAATGTGGTGTGTGCTTGTCCTGTGCTAGCACTGCCTTTATGTGTCCAGATGTGGTCATACTTTACCCTCAGATCAGCCTTGTGAGTAGGATTCAAGGTCTCATCTATAAAGGAAGAATACTGGGGCTCAAAGAACTGAATCATATAAGGGCTCTTCAGCTGCTGTGACAAGGCCAGACATTCCTGTGCTGCTCTTTTGAGTGGCTTATCCATTCTCTGCCATGAATATTTTTAGTATTCCTTAGGGATAGTTAAGCACACTATAGAGCAGAACAGAGTGTGAGGGGAAGGGAACATTCCTGTCATGTTGTGTCCTCTCATGCCTTTGCCTTCAACCTCTGCCCATGTGTGTGCATGCATGCATATTTGTATATATGTATTGCATGTGCATATGTGTGCATATACATGTATGTGTGTACATGTTTGTGTGGGATATATGCTTTTTTTTTTTTTTTTTTTTTTTTTGGTTTTTCGAGACAGGGTTTCTCTGTATAGCCCTGGCTGTCCTGGAATTCACTTTGTAAACCAGGCTGGCCTCGAACTCAGAAGTCTGCCTGCCTCTGCCTCCCGGGTGCTGGGATTAAAGGCGTGCTCCGCCACACCCTGCGATATATGCATTTATATGTGTAGGTGTGTGTGTGTATATGCATGTGTGTGGAGGGCATGTGTATGTGAATGTTCCAGGTGACTTGTAACTCCAGGAGCCTTGCATGCTGCCTTCTTGCCCAGAACTCAACCAGGAATTCAGAGGTGCCTGGTGATCTCACAGGCTTCCCAATCATTCCTTCCCTGCTCTGTTCAGTCTTTTGTCTGCTGTTGAGCAGCTCTTGGCAGCAGTGGGTGGGAGCTATGAGTGCAAGATTAGTCAGCATGGCCTTTGCGCAGGAATCCAGTGCAGGGAGTGGGAGACAAGCACAAAGTATCTGCCCAGGAGCAGGTCTTAGTTTGAAAAAGTGACCTGTGGACATGGAAAACAACGTCGGCACTGCCTAAGCTGAAGGTCTAGTCTATTTTTATTTTGTTAAAAATGTGAAGTAGTCAGGAAGAACGTAGACTATATTTCCTCAGGGTTGGACATGGACCTTGGCCGTCTTGAGTCAGAGGTGCTGTGATCACCCAATGAGATCCTTGGGAAAATGTTAGCACGCCCTCCTGGGGGGCTCATGGGTCTTCAGGAGATTCTCACAAAGGCTTCTCTCCCTCCGGACATTATATGAATGGTCAACAGTTGACTAGGGTGACAACACTTCGCAGAAGTTGTCCTTGGGTCTTCCTGGTGACAGAGCTGCATTCTGGTTCCCATGCTTCTGTAAGAAACCACAGAAAATCCATTGCTTCGCCAACTGGACTTGGACAGAGTCCGTCCTTTGGTTTTGTTGGTGCCCCGGTGGTAAAGGTCACAGTCTTCCGTACCCTCATCAACGTACTAGGTGCATGGTTATCTTATGACTTGGTTTGTACCATCAACAGCCAGCTATACCAGGCATTCTTTTCCCAGGCCACTGTCTCTTCCTTTACAAATATCTCTTCAGATATTTTGCTCATTTTAAATTGGGTTGTCTTTGTGAATTTCACATCATGCACCCCAATCCCACTCATCTCCCTGTCCCTTTATATCCATCCTCCCATCTTGTGACAAACCCCCCCCAGATGAAAAAAAAAATCTCATCGTGGAAATTGCAGTGTGTCACCATGTATCACACAGTATTTTTGTCCACACATCTTTACTTGCAAATGTTCATTACAGTGAGTCATTGGTCTGGTTCGAGGCCTCTGACTTCTGCTACATTCTCAACACTGGATCCTCACCAGGACTCCTCTTGGATATTCTGTTGTCCTGTGTCATGGAAGATCCTGAAGCTGTGGGTCTGCAGGACAGGCCCTCTTCATGTGTTCCAGCAAGTCATAGATGGGCTGGACCAACTCAAAGCCCTGGATCTGGGTCTGGGTGGTAGCTGAGTTTGTCAGTCCCACAATTCTCCTGCATCCATACCACCCAAGCAAGCTCTTTAATATTTCCCCCATCCCCAGCCCCCAGCTCATCCAATGCTATTGACAGCAAGGGGTAAGGCCAGCTTTCCTATGCTCATGTGTTTCCTGGGGCAACTTGTGGGCCAGCTCTCCAAAGTGCTACAGCCAGTGGGGGGTGGGGCCAGCTCTGTTCAGCCCTTGGTTATCAACATGGTCCCAGGCAACAGTCCAGACCAGGGATATCCCAATGACCTTTGTTGGTAATATGGGTCACAGACTCCCACTGCTGCATGGCCACAGACGCAGACATGGCCCTCAGTGGCAGCATGGGCTGCGACTTCACCATGGCCCAGTGGCATGGCAGGCTCCTCACATCAAGCTGTTTCTCTCCATCCTCAAGTCTCCAGTTCCATCTCTCTTCATAGTGCTCAAACCATTCTCTTTCTCTCCCATCTCTCCACCACACACTTGCACATTGTAGTAGCTCCCATTGAGGGTGGGCCATGTGTTGAGTGGGTCTCTTGGATTGTCTGTTTTTGTTTTTTTAAAAGATCTATTAGCCAGACCTAGTGGCATATACCTGTAATTGTAGCACTCAAGAGACAGAGGCAGGCAGATCTCTGTGAGTTCAAGGCCAACCTGGTCTACATAGTAAGTTTCATGTTAGCCAGACCTACATAGTGTGATCTTGTCTTGGAAAAAAATTATTGCCCGCATGTATGTATGTATGTATGTATGTATGCATACCATGATGCCTGGTATTCAGGAGGCCAGAAGAGGACCTCAGATTCCATAAAGCTGGAGTTACAGGACATGGGTGCTAGGAACTGAATTTGGGTCATCTGGAAAAGCAGCAAGTATTCTTAACCTCTGAGCTGTCTCTCCAGTTCCCATTCTTTACTCATTCTTTTTTTTTTTTTTTTTTTTTTTTTTTTTTTGGTTTTTTGAGACAGGGTTTCTCTGTATAGCCCTGGCTGTCCTGGAACTCACTCTGTAGACCAGGCTGGCCTCGAACTCAGAAATCCACCTGCCTCTGCCTCCCGAGTGCTGGGATTAAAGGCGTGCGCCACCACGCCCGGCTCTTTACTCATTCTTTAATTAAGTTGTTTGTATTACTCTACACCGTGCACTATGGTTTGCCATTTTCTTCTTTTCTGTCTGTCTGTCTGTCCGTCTGTCTGCTCTCTCTTTCTCTCTCTCTCTCTCTCTCTCTCTCTCTCTCTCTCTCTCTCTCTCTCTCTCTCTCTATCTCCTGGGCTTTCATTGAGTTGACCTGGCTGGCCTTGGACCTTAGCTTCTCTAACATCAGTCTCCTAAGTAGCTGGGATTCTAAATATGTGCCACAAGACCTGGTTGCCTTTTCCTTTCCTTTAATTTTTCTTTCTTTTTAAAGAATGTTTAATTGTGTGTGTGTGTGTGTGTGTGTGTGTGTGTGTGTGTGTGGTGGTGGTGGTGGTGGTGGTGGGTGAGTTTGCGTATGTGAGTATAGGTCCCTGAGGAGGTCAGAACAGTTATCAGATGCCCTGGAGTTGAATTTATAAGCAGTTGTGATCTGCCTGATTCAGGCGGTGGGAACTGAACTGTTGCTGCAAGAGCAGGTTATGCTCTTAACTGCTGAGCTGTCTCTCCAGCCCCCAGTCCTGCCTCCTTGCCCTCCCACCCACCTTTAGCAGCATCCCCCCCGGCGCCCCCCCCCCCCGAGACAGGGTTTCTCTGTATAGCCCTGGCTGTCCTGGCACTCACTTTGTAGACCAGGCTGGCCTCGAACTCAGAAATCCACCTGCCTCTGCCTCCCAAGTGCTGGGATTAAAGGCATATGTCACCATCACCCGGCAGCAGCATCTTTTAAAGAACAAAGTTCACGTTGTGAGTTTAACTTACTGTGGGTTTTTTTTTCCCTTTAGAAATGTGTTTTTGGTGGTTCATGCTTTTGATGCTATGTTCGTCATTGCCAAACTCAAGGCCGTTATGATTTTCTTTTATTTTTGTCTAGAAGTTTTATATGCTTGCTGTTCAGATCTATGATGTAATCCAAGTTGAGCTTTATAGAATGTGAGATGCCTGGGCCATTCTTTGGCATGTGGATATCCAATCTTAGTATCTGCTGAAAGAATCCCTTTTCCCCTGCTTAGTTGACTTAGCCTCTTTGTTAGAGATTGGTCAAATATACATAGATCTACTTTTGGATGGACTTCTGTGTTCTTAATTTATAGTCTATCTTCATACTCTTTATGATTATCCTTGTCTATTGTAAGTCTTAAAGTCAAGTAGTGTGAGTTCTCTAACTTTGTTTTTTACTTTTGGCAATTTGAGTGGCAGTTTTTATTAGATGGGACTCTTCTGCATGTCATTATCCATCAACAGATTCATGGTCATTGGGATGACCAGGAATGATTCCTACCAGGTTTCCAGATGTCCTGTTTAGGGACCACAGTATCCCTCCATTCAAAAAGAATCTCCTATTTAAGGGAAGGCTAGCGTCAGCAATATTAAATGATACAAAAACAGAGCCAGCCTTTCCAGGTTCCAAGGAAATAGATTTTAATCTCAAATTCCATACCCAGCCAAACTATCAATCAAATGTAAATGCAAAAATAAATACTTTAAGACACATAAGGACTCAAAGACCTTCTCACAGGCTGTCTCTGGAAGAACTACTTGAGGATGTACACTGCAAAATAGAAAATGTATTCAAGAAAGAGTGCACAAGATCCAAGAAACAGTGGACCCAATCCAGAAGCATAATGCCAAGAAATCCCCAATGAACCATGTAGCAGGCCCAGAAAGCAGCCAGCTCAAGTTCTAGCTGTGAGCCAGAGAGCTCCAAAGAAGATTTTTAAGGAGAAAGATGTGTTTTCCACAACAAAGATGATATTGAAAAAATGGCTGCTCTCATTGCATGTGTATAGAAATTAATAAATGATCGTAAACAATCCTTTCCCATTGTCATCTCCTAAGTCTTGTTTCCTTTATTTTCTCTGGCATGCTTTCTCTGCTCCTTTTTATTCCCCTCTTCAGTTCAATATGCACTACTTGGCCTTTAATTTACCCAATTATAATACTGAGAAAGGAAGTTATTGGTGTCTCAGATTTTATGCTCAAAGCATAACTTGGATCTTAACTTGAATCATAGTGTGGAATACACACCCTATAAATCTGAACAAGGAAAAAGTGAAGGTGTGAAGACAAGGATGGGAGAGTGGGTAAAGATGGCTGTCCCCAGGAGACTCCCTGGAGAGACATTCAGAGGTAGAGCTGGCTGTTCTGGCTCTTTCCAGAGTGCTTTTGGGTGTGGCAACTGCTAAGGGTGCAGGGAGTTGTGCTCAATGTGCTGAGCTGGTGCACAGACCCTGAAGAGGTCCCTGGTGGTCATCCAAGAAGCTTTGGAGCTGGTATGACCCTGTGGTATGGCCTATTGAAGCACGAGGGCCTGGCTGTGGAAATTTGTATGAACTAGTTCTGGGATGATAGTCACTTATGAATGGGAGATAGAAACCTGCCAATTCCAAGTTAGACCAGTCATCATAGGGCAACTTCCAAAGGGAATCTGAGTTTGGAGACATTAGCTGTCATGTATCATGACAAGGGCTTTGTCCTAAAGTGAAATCTACCATGGGCAGTCACAGCAACCAGTACAGTGTGCTCACTGGACGCTGAGCTCTATCTGTACAGTGTGCTCATTGGACGCTAAAGGCTCTGCTTCTCCTTTTTTTTTTTTTTTTTTCCTGGTGCTGGTATTTTATTTCTTTGTGTACAATTAGGCCATGAATTCATATGGAATGGGCTCCAACAGCTCAGGCTCTTTTCCATTAGTCCTCACAAAGTGTGCTTCTCTGGGTGGCGCAGGCTGGCGCTTCAGCTGCACCCAGGTGCCCTTCTCTTTGGCTTCCTTTTTCTTCTGGTCGTTCTCCTTCACCCGCTTCAGGAAGCTGTCCCTGCTCTTTGAGTGCTTGATGTGCTCAATCCGCACATTGATCCTCTTGGCCAGAATTTTGCCCTTAACCTGCTTGTTGACAATAATGCCCACAGCATGCTGGGTGACATTGTAGACTCTTCCGGTTTTGCCGTGGTAGCACTTATGGGGCATTCCTTTTTGAACAGTGCCCATTCCCTTGATGTCTACAATATCACCCTTCTTGTAGATTCGCATGTATGTGGCCAAAGGAACAACGCCATGTTTCCTAAAAGGCCTAGAGAACATATACCGGGTGCCTCTCCTCTTTCCCTTTGTGTTCGTCATTTTGGCGAGTTACTACTACACATATTTAGAACCAGATCGTGTATTCCCACAAACCAACAAGGTTTGGATTACTCCAGTCATCCAGGGCAGAAATACCCACCGTTCCTAACCACAAGGGAAGTCCCAAAGCATGGTGTACTAGACGTAACCCCTTGCCCTTGTAGTCTTAAGCATTGGAACAGCAGCCTTAATGTTACCTTCCTTCCCCACGCTCCTCTTCTAGGGCCAAAATTTGCAAATTCCTAAGTGTTTCATGTTTCCAGAGGAGGGGTCCCCATTACATCATTACCAGGCTGACCCGGCAGGCACCCTCCTCGCCCGAGCCAACTGCAGGCTTCGGCACCCCGGCATTGTTAAGACCCAAGCAGAATCCTAAGTCCCAACTCGACAGCACATGCTCAAGTCTGGGATTGGGCGGACGCCCGGCAACCAAGACTGAGCCAGGCCCGGCTTCCCCGGATAGAAGCTCCCTAGCACACACCGCCCAGGTCAGTGACCTCCAGACGGTCTCCCCACGCCCCTAACACGCAGTCTCTGCGGTGTGGGCGCCACACGCAGCGTGTGCGGAAAGCAAGGCGAGAGAAGGCTCTGCTTCTTTCTTGTGCACGGTGGAATATAAACAAGGGATGAAGTCTTATTGGACAGTTCTAACTATTTTATTTGGTTCATTATATTAGAATGCTTTTGCTTTATCCTCACCTGCGTGACCTACTATTCTGTTCATCTATGTGGCTAGGTCAAGGGCAGGGGCATTAGGGAAATTCATATAGATAGCTGGTAGCTGAGTCCAGAAACAGGTCTCTGAACTCAGCATATTTGGTGTCCAGCAATGAAGATCAAAGCCAGGGAGAATAGAGGATGTGGTAACAGACAGGATAACCAGTGGGTTATCCTGGATAGGATAACCATCTTGCCAAGTTAGGCATACATGGCAGGGTGTAGACGTCTTAAGTCTCTTGATTTGAGAGGTGCTGGCAGAGAACTGTCCAGCTTAGAACAGAGCAGAAGTAGGAGTGGAGAGTTCTACAGACTCAGCCTTAGTTCAGTCTTCCTTCGCCCCCCCCCCCCCCACACACACACAGAGGGAAGCTCTTTGCTCATATCCTGTTGTTATGACCAGGTTAGTGTTGAAGCTCATGATGGTACATTGTGTAGTGCTGGCAAAACACCCTGTACATAACCTCTACTATAAACAGCTGGGTGTGCTGAAGTTGGCTCATGCTTGATCTGAATGTTACCTGTGCCCTTATCCCAAATGCTCCCATAGTCCTTGAACTTAACCCATAGCTTGAAATCCACCTTAATGGGAACATTTACTCAACAGAGACACGCAAATGCCCCAAGGAATTTTGTTTGGCTATTAAATGCTCACTAGAATGTCATTGCTTCCCTCAACCCCCAAGATGCTTTTGTGATTTGGAAGCCCAGACCATTATGAAAATTCTGTGCCCCTAATTAAAAAAGAATTAAGATATCTAGACGGCAACAGTAGGACACTAACCCATCCAAGGCTCTTCTGAGAACAGGTCCTATGTAACCACTCCCTCACATGCTGCTTGGCTTACTCACTCTCTGTCTTCACTGGAAAACACCAAGAAAGCCAGGGCCATGTCTGTCCTGCTCTGTACCTCCAGTTTCTAGCCAGAGTTGATACCCAAAAACATTTGCTAGGTAAATGGCTGGTTGACGCTCTTTGAGGAACAGAACTCCCCTCCCTCTGTGGTAGGATAGACTTTCCCTGAGAGTTTGCTTCTGTGTTGCTGGGACAGTGGAATGTGTGCCCCTTTGAAGATGTCAGGCTCTTCTTTCATATCCCTGTGTACTTCTTGCCTTAGCACTTAGAGAACTGGTTATGTGACTGGCACCTCCTGTGCTTCACCATGCCCAAGCTGTTAACAACTTCAGGTCCTGACCATGCCTGAAGGCTCCCGATTCATCATTCTGTGGCATAGCAAGGGTGGCAAGTCTCAGAGAGTAAGGAGGTAGTGTGGAGATTGAAATGTGAGGTCAGCTCCAAGCAGAACTTACTAGGGCATACAGATGTGGGGAAAACACATGGGCACTGAGCATGTGGGCACTGCTCCTTTCTTCACTAGTCTCACTGATCTGTACCAGGGTTCAGAGTTTGATTTCCCTTCAGTCCCAAACACTACAAGAGATACAAGCATGACTCCAAGGTCAGGTCTCCCTTAAGATGGAGTGAAGCCTGCACCATCTTTTGGAGACACTTGATATATTAGAACATAATCACAAAATTATGAGTATTTTAAATGTAAAAAAATCAAAACATTAAACACTTTACATATACAAATGGGATATGGCATGACTCTGCTTTTCACAGGACAGTTACAAGATTTATAAAGATAACATGATTTTTTTGAAGCATGTCAAGTAGCCTAGTAACAAGGGATAACATTAAAAATTTCATTTAGAGTGACGTGTATGTATTATCAGCTTGAGAGAAAAGACCTTGGTGATTTTGAGAACCCCAGGGAGGGCCCTACTGTCATTCTCCCCCTCTCTGTAAGCATGCCCAGGGAATTCCCCAGGAGGGTTCAGGGGAATATTAACAAATATGATTTAGTGAAGCCAGTGTAGTGCCAGAGTAACGTCAGCCTTAACAATAGCCATGCTCTCAAAATGTACATGGTACAGTTTTAGAAATGTCAGAGATGTAGTTAAGGCTTTACCCAGAGGCAAATTAATAGCCTTAAAAGCATTTGCTAGAAAACAAGAAACAAAGGAAATAACCCTTAAGACCAAGAAGACAAAACATAAATAAATTTTGTTCAAAGAAATCTGGCATATGAAAATTATGAAGATTCTAGCAATCAAGAAATAGTATTATGCCTGAGCAAGCTGAGACTAGGAGGAAAGGTAAATTGCTGTAGGTCACAGTGCTTTCTGGCTATCTTTTGATTGCACAAGGAAGGGGCAGTGCTTCAGCAGATGTAGACCTGTAAAATATGCCAAACTGCACACGAGTTACTTGTTTTTCTGTTCGCATGACCTAAAATCATGGATCAGTAGCACTAACATAGAATTCTCCTCATTTAAGTAAACCTTTATACATCAGTGTGGCTGGCAAGAGTGGACAGGAAGTGCTGGGGTAGTGGTGTGCTGGCTGAAGAGCTGAGGATCAAGGGTTGAGGGTCTTGGGGTTGAGTGATGAGGATCTGGGCGACCAGAAAGAAGGAGCTGGAGTGCTTAAGAGCTCGGGGCTAAGGTGCTCAAGCACACTGAAAGAAACAGACTTGAGAAGCTCTGAAAACACACCCGCCTGGCTCGCTAAAGGACGGGGTTGAAATGCTTGAAGTGCTAAGAGACTGAGGCATGAGGAAGGACAACGGACTGAGGGAAACTGAGGAAAAGGCTGAGGCTAAGAGGAGGAGTCTAAGGAGGAGGGTCTAAGGGTGGGGGAGCTGAAGGGCTGAGGCTATGAAGGGGGCGATACTGAGGGACCGGGCGAGGCGTGTTGGAGGAGCAGTGCTTAGAGTGAAGGGCAGAGGAGCCGAGGGGGCGTGGCTGAGCCCCGAAGGGGTGGGACTTGGAGGCTTAGATAGCGGGACTGAGACGAAGGAGCGGGGCGGTACCTAGAGATGAGGGGGCGGGGCTGAAGGGCAAAAAGCCAAAGAAGTATTGACTTGAGAGAGGTTGAGGCGCCGAGCGGGCGGGGCTGAGGAGAATGGGGGCGGGGCTGAAGGACTCACTGGACCGAGCTGAGGCGCGGAGGGAACAGGGCTGAGGCTAAAGAACTAAGCTGAGGAGCTGAAGGAAACCTGGCTGAGGGACTAGAGGATGAGGGGGCGGGACTGAAGGATTTAGGGGATTGGGTTGAGGAGCCAAAGGGGCGGGGCTGAAGTTAAGCGCTGGGATAGGAGCGGAGGGACCTGAGGCTGAGGGGGCGGGGCTCTAAGGACAAGAGCTTAGGGGGCGGGGCTGGGTCTAGGCTGAGGGGCTCAGCAGTGGTGGCTCTGAGTTGCTGAGGCACTGAGGAGCTGGGCACGCCGCGCGGGTGGAGAGGCGGGCCCGGCAGGCGGCGCCCTCTCTCACAGGCACCTCCTCCCTCTACGATCTTAGGGCTCCCGTTCCCTCTCGCGTCGCAGCCGGCACTTTGCAAACTCCTCGTCTGCCCGCGGCGGCCGCAGCTCCGTGCCCTACCGGCCCCTGCGCGTCGGTGGGGCAGCGGGCAGCGGGGTGGCGGCGGCGCGGGGAAGCGGGAGGCGCCGAGGCACTGGGCGTCCGCCGCCAGAGGCGGGAGCCGAGGCGGAGCCGCGCCAGCCCCGCGCCGCCGCGCCCCCCGGGCCGAGCCCCGTTGCCGCGCCGCGCCGTGCCGCGCCTCCGTCCCCACCGCGCAGCCATGGCTGCGCCGCCGCCGCCCCGCTGTCCGCTCGCCTGAGGCGCGGCCATCCGCCGTGGAGACCATGGCGAGCGCCGCCGAGCCCCCCGGCACGGCAGCCGAGTACCTGCAGGAGCTGACCCGGATCGTCGCGGCGCAGCAGGAGCTGCTGGCGCAACGGCGGCGGCGCATCGAGGAGCTGGAGCGCCAAGTGGCGCGGCTGAGCCGTGAGAACGCCGGCCTGCTGGAGCGACACCGGCGACACCTGGCCGCGTGCGCTCGGCGCCCGGACCCGGGCCCTTCGCCACTGGGCGCCATCCCGGAGCTCGGCTGCCGCCGCGACAAGTAAGTGCAGAGCGGCGGAGCGGGCGTGCCGGGGGCGCGCGAACTTCTCAGGGGGCTGTGGAGTGAGTCCCTCGGCCGGACCCTGCCGCACCCGGGACCTCCCGGAACTGCCATCCGGCCTGACCTCGCCGCGCGGCTGTCGCGTGCAGCGCCCGCTCGCCGGTGGCCGCCTGGGCCACTCATGCTTAGTGCTCTCCACACCGACCCTGCGCCGTCCAGCCCCGGGGCCTCGTCCTCCTCCCCCAAGACACTAATTCCCCTGTCTCGACCCGAGATTACCCCGGCTATTTCGGACCGAGGATTAAGGAGACGCCGGGGAGGCACAGCCCCACCGCCCTGGCCCCTGGCGTCCCGGGAGCTCCAGCCTGCAGCAGCTTCGCCTCTTCTGGGTGCTGGTGCCGAAGCCCTGCTGGCAGTCTTCTGTGCCCATCTGGGTGGGGCTCGGTCTCTAGGCTGGGGGCTTAGGTGATGCTGGGATGGAGTTGTCTGGTTTGCAGCAAGCTTTCTGCCTACTCCTTTGGTTGCCTTTGGGACCGTCAGGGGTCAACTAGAAAAAGTGTTTGATGTGGTCAGTAGCTCTAGAATAGGCGACCTGAGAGCCTTTGGGCATGCGATGCTGGAGGAGGGAGTTACACTCACTCCAGATAGGGAATCTGATTCCTTGGAGTAGGAAGCCAAGCACTTAAGTCCCCTGCATCCTGCTATGGCCATGGGACAGAGGGCCTGCTTGGAACATTTATGCTAGGGCTGGTCCATTCTTTAGAAGAGAAGAATTGTGTGTACGAGTGGAGGGTCTGGAACACCAGAATGTGGCTGAGTTCTGTGGCTCTGTAGAGGGCAGGTTGAGGTGTTATATTCACCCCTATGTTCTGTTCATTTGGGAGGTAGGGGATTGTGGCTAGCTCCAAACTGAGGTCCCTGATTCAGAGCTTCTTCCACTTGAGAGCATAGAGAGGGAGCTTTTAGTTCTGAGGCTCTTCATTAGTCCCCTTCACAGAAGCTGTGGGTCAGCCCATGCTAGATGCAAGAATGGAGAGGAACGTCTAGGCTGCTGAAATGAAGTCTCTCAAAGCTTAGGGAGGGGGCACCAGGACAGGGACACATATTCCTGTTTTGATAGGGAACAGTGACACACGTTGGTCGGCTGATGTCTCACAACATTATCCCAGGAGATATACATATATTCTTTCAAAGTCACCCCTACTGACCAACTGGAGGATGTGGACAGGAGAACTCTGAGGGGCAGAGGTTTCTTTCCCTACCTTGGGGGAGTCTCCATTGTCCATCCAGACAGTGGTCTTGGCTGAGGAGGTCAGGGGTGCAAATGCTGAAATTTTATTTCATAAGATTCCACCTTGGAGACCATCTGGCTTTGCTTTCTCCCCTACTAGAGGCACAGCCAAAGCATGTGTCACCTTAAAAAAGTATAGTGTCACCTTTAAGGAATGCAAGAGGCAGCACAGTTTTTTTGTTTTTTTTTTTTTCTCTACAGTCTAGCTCCAAGGCAGTTTGCAAACTTGAATATTCACACTAGGAGCTTGGGCTTCTTTGCTTAATGTGGATTCTGACCTAGCAGATTTGGAGCAGGGTAGAGAATCTACTGCTTTCACAGACTGGGACATTCTATGTTGTTGGAATGTAGACCCCATCATAAGGCGCTGTGAGGAATGCAGTTAGGATAAGGAACAGGAGGGTCCCTTCAAGACAGAGCATACCAGCCCCATTTTCCTGTCTGCAACTAATTTCCTAGCCCTTTAGGAAAAGGAATACTAATTCCTTCCTCTCGTGGCAGGAGATACCTCATATCCTTCCTCTAGTTCTGCGAGATGAGATAGTATTTAACTGTTGTATGTTTAGGGCCCTGGGGCACTAGGGGCTGCTTTTCCAAACATAGATTGGTTGTGTCAGAGGTTATGTAAATAAAGTAACTGATATGAAAGATGTGAAAGAGTGTGTGGTGAGTAATGCCCCTTGAGAGCTTTTATTAAATACCTGTTGTATGTAGAACCATCAGAGATAATATTTGGTGATTCAGGAAGAACCACAGAACAGAAGAGATAAATAATGCCACATAAAGAAAAGAATGTGGGTAGATGAACTTGGGACTAAGGCCCAGCTCTGCACATCCCAGCTGGTGACTGTGGGACAGGTCACAGGACCTTTCCCCATCCCAGCTTTCCTTTAAATGCACACGAAGCAGGAATCAGCCTAGCTGTTTCCCATTCTTTTCCCCTAAGGTAACACACACACACACACACACACACACACACACACACACACAGAGGTGGTGGTGGTGGGGCGCAATAGGCACCTGGTAGGTAATTCATGCAGGCTAGATTCTTCCCATGTCTGTCAGTTTCTCAATTCTTTAGATCAGCTGAGCCAAAGCAGGAGGTGGAAACTTAAAGGCTAGGTGCAAGAGATGTGCAATGGGGGATATGGAGCTGTGGCAAAGGGTTGCTGGAGCTGACAGCTGTTATTAAGCTGAGTTTCCAGAGGTGACAGAGCAGTATAGGGCCACAGTTTGGGGGAAATGGAGCTAGGGGATTGGCCTCTACTTTCTACCTTTGGGCAGTGGATGACAACATTTTCAGGCATCCCTATTTGCATACAGTGGCCCTGAGAAGAGCCAGTCTGACAAGCATGCTGGTTGAGCAAGACCTGACTGACCTTTTTCTAAGTAGCTGGTAGCCACTGCAGCCTGAGTTAGGAGCTCCCTTCTCACTCTATAGATGAGCTTCAGGGGTCCATTGCTTTCTCTGAGACAAGAGTGAGCTTGAGAATTACCTCACTAGGCACAGATGCCTAGACATGCTAGAAGCTTTCAATCCCAGAAACCTTTAAGCTCTTCCTCAGAGGGCTTTCTTGAATGTCTTGACCTCTAGTACCAAGAGTCATTATTTATTCCCAGCACTGGGGGAGAAGATTAAAACAGGGAAGAAATCCATTCATTCATGGTGCCTTTGCTATCTGGGAGTTATTTGCTTCTGTTATTATTGATGTTGATTTGATTTTCCCCTGACATCAGCACTCATTTATGCAGTGTGCAGTCAGCTACATTCTAATGATCCATTTCTAGAACCACTTTTCCCTCACTAGAGCTTGGGTACCTCGTGGGTGCTCAGAGTATATTGTCTGAATGGGTAAACCACGGAAGACAAGAAGTATTGGAATCATCAAATCGCAGGTACGAATGAATATATTGAACCAAGTTTAAGAGAGCATGGTAATATCCCCTAAGGGTTTGCTGTGTGCTCATACCTTATGCGTCATCACTCCTATCAGGCAAAGACAGGCTCCCATTATACAGATGTGAAACCTAGGCTTAGAGCGATCACATGCCTTGTTTAAGCTCTGTCTGGTCGTAAGCCAGTGTTGGATCTCACACTGTTTGGCTCCTGATCTTGCTCACCTCCTGCCTGCCTTTCACACTGTGGAATGATCAGACCACTTCTCAGGATTCTTTTTGGCTCCTGGCCAGTGCTTGAAGGCGCACAGCATGTTTGGATCCCTTCTGCCCCATTGAATCTTGTCACCAGTGCAGTGCTTTTGGTGGTGATTGTGTAAAGGGGAAAAGGTAGAAGAAGGTGACCCTCTTTTAGCCTTTGATCTCCTGAAGTTTCTTGGCTGAAGTAAACATCAGCCTCAAGTGGCTGGGGAGAGGCCCAGTGGAACAGCCTCTTCCGCCTTCTCATCTGCTCCAGCCCTCAAGGGCTGTCACATCACACATCACTCTGAGAGGACTGAAGCTCTGAGTTGGTGACTCACTCTGGGGGAGGTTTTCAGTGGCATTCAGTGTCTGTTGACTTACCAAACAAAGTGCTTTTCTGGGTTTGTGGTGACATTAACCATGATGGTGGTGCTTCATTTCAGGGGCATGCTCAAGGGTGCGGTAGAAGAGGGGTTGGCAAGAGGAAACTGGACTGTCCTAATTGGCAGCAGGCAGATAACACAGAAAGCACTATGATGGTCCTGGCAAGGAGCCTTTGAGTTGTGTTCCTCAAAGTGGTTAGAAAGTACCAAAACTGGGGTATAGGGGCTAGGAAGCAGAGTGCTCTTATGTGCAGATTCCTTTCTCCCTAGGAGCAAAGACTAGGGGCCTGGAAGAGGATAGGAGGGCCTTTTTTCTCCTCACCTGTAACTGTGGCTGAGAAACTGGTAGCAGGAGACCCTGTGGTTATGTTTCCACTAAATAATATTCTCCTTCTCCCAGCTGAGATAAAGGCTGAATCCAGTGCTGGGAAGATGTCCCTTTGTCAGGAACAAGCTGCACCACACTTTGGGACACTTGTCCTAGTTGGACAAAATGTATTAAACTGTAAGGGATCAGGGTGAGCCATTCTTATTTTTCCAGCAGATGGTAGAGTCCACAGAAAGATGAGGGAGTGTTTTTCTGAAGCTCTCTCCCAGCCGTCTGACAAGCTAAGCAAATTATTATTTTACAACCCAGAAAGTAAATCAGGGAATGCTTCTTTATCTAGCTGGCGCTGAGAGAAACAGTGAGTGGTGCAGTGTGTGAATTGCAGTTGAGAGCTGCTGGTGCTTTTGACGTGAGTGTTCACACCAGATACAGGCCACAGTGCCTGCAGAAACCTCAGACCTAAGGGCTTCGCCATGGGGAGGGAGGTGTGAGCGCTTGGCCACAGGAGGCAGGCATTTGGGGACATCCATATGTTGTGTCATCAGGATGACTATCTGTCAGTTATTTTGTCTATGATATTGCTTTGACAGCTGATTGGATTGTTTGTGCTACTTTATTTTTTTATAGAAGAGCAACACTTGGCTTAACTTGGGAAGTACACTGTTCTGTGCTTGTCTTGGTGTCAACAGGAATAATTACCACTGAGCCAGCAGAGAAACAAACATAGACAAACTGGGAATTTGTCAAAAACTGGAATCTAAGAAGGTGAAACTGACCTATCTGAAAGGGAGTAAGAGCTACTGATGCAGTTATGAGACCATCTGAGTTCAGTGGATCTCCTGCTTGCTGACGCTCACCCAGCGTAGACACATGCCAGTCTGCAGACCAGATCTCCCCAACTATAGGCTAAGTGTGGCTGAGTGACATGTTGGAATTCTTGTGTACCAGGTCTATAGAGCTGATAACTCAGAGTTATGTAGAATTCACTGGTCAGTAACTATTGTGTATGGAAAGGGCTCTGTTTCCATCAATAAAGCATAGCAGCTTTGATGTTGCAATGCCCCTTTAACCCTAACTGCCTTAGGCTTCTTCTGGAGGACCTTTAAGGCTTTCTCATGAGTGAGCAGTTAGCCCTCATCTAGCATTGGATTGGAAGACCTAGCCCCTGCTGTAGCTGTTTCCAGTGGCTCAAAGTTTGTAAGTCCCAGCCTCTCCGAGTCAGTCCCATGACAAATGAGAGTAACTATTTCTTTAGAGGATCAGACATAGGAACTGCCTGTAGACGATAGCTTTGGAATAGGGTTAGCCAAGACATCGAAACTGCTTTGGAGGATTGCTTAGCTCCAGAATTTTCAAACATAGAAAAGTAGAATCATGCAGAGCCAAACACCGCTTCCCCTTCCTTCCCTCCAGGTTCTGCAATTAAAGTTTTTCAATATTTGCTTTATTGCATACCTCTGTACCCTTGAGGGTGCTTAGAAGCACATGGATGGGAGTGAACATTTATAGAGTGCCTACTGTGTCCCAGGGATGAGCTCAGTGAAACAGACATGTGATTGCTATGTCCTCTATGAGCAGGGACTAGGGAACAAAACTAGATTAAACCATTCCAAATTGGGCCTTGTCTAAGTCCTGATTTAGAAATGTGTGTCTTTCCTTCTAGGAGGAGACCAGAGCTACAGAGCAATAGGAGAGAGGAGTTGTAGAGGTGGCTCAACAATTAAGAGCACTTGTTACTCTTGCAGAGGACCTGGGTTTAGTTCCTGGCACCTATATGGTGGTTCACAAGCATCTGTGACTCTGTTTGGAATCAGACAGCCTTCTTAACCTCTGAGGGCATCAGGCATGTATGTATGCAGATACAAACATACAAGCAAAACACACATGCACACAGAATAAACAGAACTTGAAAGGAAAAGAAAGGGAAGGAAAAAAAGAGAGAAAGTGAGAAAGTCTTACTTGGTTCATAATCTTAGAATGTGTCAAATTACAACAAAACCATAACATTAAGCCCTTTCATCTTCCTATTGATTGATTGATTGATTGCAACAGGGTCTCATAAACTTGCTATGTAGTCAAGGATGGCCTGGAACATCTGATTGTCTTACCTTCATATCCTGAATGCTAGGATTAATGATGTACAGTGCTGGGGGTCAAATTCATGGCTCTGTACAAGCTAGGCAAACATTCTCCAAACTGAGGTATGTCCCTAGCCCCAGATCCTCTTTTATGTCTGCACTGACACTGGACTCTCTTGACAGGCATGGGCTTTATCATCCCATTTTGCAGATATGAAATCTCAAGATCTTTTTTTAGCAGTTTTCCCACCATTACCCAGTGACAGAGATAGGATCTGTGCCCAGGTCTGCCTGCCTTTTATGGTCAGTATGCTTCACTGCACTATGTGGCTTTGGAGCTACTCATAAGTGGATTCATCACTATGTGAAACATTTGGGATCTTTCTAGGTGTGGTACAGTTTCAGTCACCCAGACCTTTGGCTAAGGAACTAGCATTAACTCCAGCTTTGTCATCCACACAGTCATCAGTCACTTTAAACTTTGGGCGTCAAGTTTGGTGATACTTGGGTCACCTTTCAGAGATAAATTTGCTTCCAGGAGGCCTTGCCCCTCCATGGCAAAACAGCCTCAGTGGCAGTGCCCCACTGGCAAGACCACTGTGGGCAGCATTGTGAACAGGCATGGGAAGGACTCTCTAGTTGCTCAGCCAATACTGGATACTCTTCTTCAAGTCAGTGTGAATTTCTTCTTGTACATATGTACATTTGCTAACCTTCTGGGAAGCTGTTGGTAAGGTAGCATGTGCATTTTCATTTCTTTCACATAGGGTATGTGGGGACATGTGGTTATATGGGGGACTGGAACCTGTGCCCTCTTCAGGCCTTGTTCCTAAGCCTCTTAGTTAGAGGCACATTAGCGGACTGCATGGATGTCTTGACTACTCCCTGTGTGCATTTTCATAGTGTATGTTGTACATGCAGAGAATCAAAGGCCTTGGCTCAGTATTGGGAAGTCCTCATCTACCTGCAGGAAGCATGGTTTGCTAAGGGCAGAAAATGAGACGTTCTTGAGGGTGTCCTGAAGCCAGCTGGGTCCTCTCAGTGTTGTGCAACCAGCTTATGGAGTATTCAGCAACATGACCAAGGTGCCATGTGAGATTCTGCTGTTCCTATCAGCTTCAGTGCTCAAATGACAAGCCTGTGTTGGTGGCACTGGGACCTGCAGGGAGGGACCTTCATAGGGATGAGAGTTATGGATGGTGTCTTAGGGTTTCATTGCTGTGAAGAGACACTATGACTGAGGCAACTCTTTTTTTTTTTTTTAGTTTTTAATATTTTTTTATTACATATTTTCCTCAATTACATTTCCAATGCTATCCCAAAAGTCCCAACTCTTAATAAAGGAAAACATTTAATTGAGACCGGCTAACAGTTTCAGAGGTTCAGTCCAATTATCATCATGGAGGGAATCATGGCACTGTGCACAGCTAGGCAGACATGGTGGCTGAAGGAGCCAAGAGTTCTGTATCTTGATCTGCAGGCAGCAGAAGGGGACTGTCTTCTGCAGGCAGCCAGGAGGAGGCTCTGTCACGCTGGCCAAACTGGAACACACACACACACACACACACACACACACACACACACACACACATGAGAAGCCCCACTTTGACAATGACATACTTCCTCTAACAAGGCCATACCTCCTAATAGTGTTACTTCCTATGGGCCAAGCATATTCAAACCACCTTTTGGAATAGTGAGTGAGGGGGCTGGTGTCATGCTTGGATCTATTTCCATCTCCTTGTACCTACCTCTGGAGGTGTGGCTCAAGCAGGGCTGCTTGCTCTCCTTAGGCTGGCAGCGGCTTTGAGGTAGCTTCTGGATGAGTTCACGTGCAGGAAGTGGATAGCACTATGTCCAAGGCATAGACGTGGTCACCAAGGAAGACAAGACTGTCTTCCTCTACCATGAACTGACTGTGTTTCCTTGGACCAGTGCTTTTGCCTTACTCTGCTTCCAGTTTACTTATTATAAAACAAGACTACAAAGCATCACTTACCTCCTGGTGGCAAATCTTTTTTTTTTTTTTTTTTTTGGTTTTTCAAGACAGGGTTTCTCTGTATAGTCCTGGCTGTCCTGGAACTCACTCTGTAGACCAGGCTGGCCTCGAACTCAGAAATCCGCCTGCCTCTGCCTCCCAAGTGCTGAGATTAAAGGCGTGCGCCACCACGCCCGGCTGGTGGCAAATCTTTAATGCACATGAATGTACAGGAGGCCCATACTGACTTGGGTCACCATTGTTCATTCTTCCTGGGCGAGAAGCTTGTGCGCAATATAAGTCACAAGGTTAGAACTAGACAAGTTGTGGCATGCATTTATCATCTGTCTACTACTTAACATTTTGCCTGTTTAGTACAAGAGAGTTTGGATCAAACTCTTTGTAAAACACACTGTCTTCATCTGGTTAGCCTTTAGCTACAGACTTTCTGTATTTTTTAAAGTGTCAGAGATTTAATATTATTAAAATCAAATGGTTTCCCTAACCTACCCACCCCCTACAGTAGAGCTATCTAGAATGTTCTGCTTCCCTTCATTCACAACCGACCATATGCTTTCATCTCTGGTTAACCTTTCTGAGTTTTTGTTTTGTTTTGTTTTTTACCAAACTCTAACTCTATGGGGCTTTAGAGCCTATCTATGAAGAGGGGGTGGTCTTTGTGTATTTTTTTTTTTTTTTTTTATTTCTCATCCATAGGCTGGTTTCCTTGTGCTCACTGCCACCGACAGTGAGCCAGGCCCTGGGCTAAGGACTCACTGTACTTAGACTTTGCCAACATTGTTTAATTGATCCAGCTGGGTATAGGGAGTACCAGCAAATAACAAAGCAAAGGCATTCTTAGAGCCCACACCACTGGATGGCTACATTTCCTTACTCAAAAATGGAATTGAAGGGGGTGGGGGAATATGGTTAGTATCTAACACATTTATTGTTCTTACAGAGGACAGGAGTTCAGTTCCCACCACCCACCTAGAAAGGGTCATAACTGTGTGTAACTTTGGCTCCAGGGCATTCAATGAGGGACACCTATATCCACGTGTATGCACATTTACAGATATGCACATCTACTCATAAAATGAAAAACATTTTAAAAGATTTATTTATTTATTTATTTATTTATTTATTTATTTATTTAATTTTATGAGTACACTGTCACTGTCTTCACACACTAGAAGAGGGCATGAGATCTCATTACAGATGGTTGTGAGCCACCATGTGGTTGCTGGGAATTGAACACAGGACCTCTTGGAAGAGCAGTTAGTGCTCTTAGCCGCTGAGCCATCTCTCCATCCCTAAAATGAGTATTTTAAAATAATGAAATATACTATGCCCACCTTTAGTCTTAATGATTAATCACTATTCACTATTATGATTGGCTGTTTATATTGTCAACAAATAAAGGAACATCACAGGGAGGCAAAGGTGGTGGAGGTGCTGCTTTGAGAGAGAATCAGCCAAGCACATCAAATGAGAGGTATCTTTTAGGGACCTCTTTAAATGTTAGTCCATTATGTTTAAAAGGTATACCAGGCAAATGTAACCAAAAGAGAGAGAATGGCTACACCAGCCAGGATGATAGTGGACATATGTAATACCAGCATTCAGGAGGCAGGCAGATTTCTGAGTTTGAGGCTAGCCTAGTCAAAATGAGTGAGATCTTTTTAAAAAAAAATACATCAATACCAAAAAATATTAAATTTTGAGAAAAAGATTGCTACTCTGAATAAGGAAATTCTAAAGAGGGCCAGTCCCTCAAGTCATAGCAAACAAGCATACTAAACAATAGGACCTCAAGATACATGAAGCAAAAACTGACAGGGATAAAGGAGGAACAAACACTTCAAGAGGAATGGGTAAGAACACCTGGTTTTCGACAGTGCCTAGAACCAGATTTGGAACACATATTTCATTCTTACCTGGAGAAAATGAGGGCAGAGGCAGGAACTGGTCAAAGGTGTTGCCAGTGAATCCCAGACCCTGGGGTAGAAGCTGACAAACTTGAATGCAGACCTGTGACAAAGGGGCACAAGGGAACCAGCCCTGAAACTCTGTGGGAACAAGTTATCTCTGCTGTTCCTATAATGGAGCCCTGTCCCCAGCTACTTCTCTCTCTCTCTCTCTCTCTCTCTCTCTCTCTTTCTCTCTTCCTGTCTGCACTTTATATAGGTGTATGTGTTTGTGTGCATGCATGTACACACATGTGTATGCAGGACCGAGGTCAGTGTTGCATGTCTTCCCCAATCCCTTCTCTACCATATTTTAGGAGGAAAAATGGACTGTCTGTCACTGACCCTGGAGCTCACGTTTTCAGCTATGTTAGCCAACCAGTGAACCCCCGGAGTCTCCCCCCCCCAAATCTGTGATTACAGGCACAGGTACTGCTTCTGATTTTTTTTTTTAAACATGGGTGCTATGGATCTGAACTCAGGTCCTCATGCTTACACGGTAGGCACTGTACTGACTGATCTACTTCTCTAGACCCTCATTCGATTTTAATGAATCATTAGCAAGGGAAGAGTCAATAACTCAATGAGTCAGCCAGTCAGCTAGCCACTTACTCTACATGTTCTATTTGTTACTGTGCTAACTAAATTAAAATCTAGTCTTAAACCCAAACACCATTTTATTTTACCTCAAGATTTTTGAGTTCAGGTTTGGGCAAAGCCTGGGTAGGCTATTGTTTTCTTTGTACCATCAAGGGAAGTTGCCCTGTAGCATCTAATTGGAGATAAGCTTCTCTAAAGAATAACCAAATGCCTTCACTCATGTGCCTGGCACCTGTCTAAGGGTCTCGAAAGCTGGGCTCAGCTGGAATATGAGGCCTCTTGAGTATGCTAGTGACTAGAGAATCCATATGAGACCTCTCCAGTATGCTAGGCTCTGGGGAGTCAGTCAGGCAAAGAATGTTCAAAAAGGCCTGGGGGCAGAGGGAGATGTGAAACTTCATTTGACATACTCTTCAAGTCCCAGCAGGTCACCTTAGCTACTCCTGTCAGTCAACCAGGTAGGAAGACCAGCATAGATTCTCAGGCACGGGACTTGGACCTGTCCTAGTTAGGGTTTCCATTGCTGTGCTAAAACACCATGACCAAAAGCAACTTGGGGGAGGAAAGGGCTTATTTGACTTATGCTTCAACATCACTGTTGATCACTGAAAGAAGTCAGGACAGGAACTCCAACAGGGCAGAAACCTAGAAGCAGAAACTGATGAAGAAGCCATAGAGGAATATTGCTTACTGGCCGGCTCCTCGTTGCTTGCTCTGCCTACTTTCTTACAGAATCCAGGAACACCAGCCCAGGGTTGGCACCACACACAATGAGCTGGACCCTCCCACATCAATCACTAATTAAGAAAATGCCCTACAGGCTTGCCTACATGCCCCAATGGGAGGCATTTTCTTTACTGATGTTCCCTCTCCCAGGTGACTGTACCTTGTGTCAAGTTAACATAAAACTAGCCAGCAGAACCTCTCTTTCATTGTGTCTTTAATTTCCCACATTAGGTTTGCTTGATCACACACTCCATCATTCCCTTCTCTCCAAGTTAAGTGATAGTTCCAGTGTGGCTTACTCTCAGGTGGGACACAGATCTTGCCTCTCTGTGCATGTATTCCTGTTCTATCGTAGAGACTTTTCCATGTAAGGCCACTGTGTTAGTTAGCTTTGTGTTAATCTAACAGAGTATCTGAGAAAATCAGCTTAAGTAGAGAAAGGTTTCCTGTGGTTCACATTTTTTCTGAGATTTCAGCCCATAGTTATTCGACTTCATTGCTTTTGGCGTTGCAGTGAGGTAGAACATGGAGGCTAGAGTATGTGTTAAAGGAAGCTGTGCCATGTGCCATGACAGCTGGCAAGCTAAGTAGAGAGGAAGAGACTAGACTTCTACAGTGTCCTCCAATGGCCTGGAGATCTCCCACTAGGCCTCTCCTCTGAAAACCTTCCTCATGGGCTGGAAGCCAAGTTCTTAACACATGGCCTTTGGAAGGAGTTCCAGATGTAGGATATGACAGTCTCTCAGAGAGGCTAGTGGCATGTCTGAAGAGGCCAGTGCCCACAGGGTTGAGGATGCTTCTCATGGTTGGAATCAGACCTGTGGCCTGAGTGAGGAATGGTTAGAGCAGCCAGGATTTCCTACCCAGTCACTCTGAGAGTGCTTACCCATCTCATCTTCATTTCCCACACTCAGAGCTGTATTTTTAACTCCTGCCATATGGTGAAGCAGCCAAAACACCCAGGAGGGAGTCTGGGGAAAATCATATTCATGGATACAATGTTGATAACGTCAGCCATGAGGGTCCCTGTTCCCATTTCTGCTCTTTCCTCCTGTTAACTCATCATGAGCAGCAGCATCCTGATGGAGTGTCATCCAGCTAGGGACACAGGGAACATCCTCAAGATCCCTGGCCAACCTGGTAGCTCTCATGCTGGAGAGAGTGGCCACATGTGAGAGTGGGGTCTTGGGTTTATAGGGACATGCTGTGGTGTGTGCAGAATTGGGGCCTTCTGAAAAGTGAACAGGCAGCAGGTTGTGTCCTATCTGTCTCTGTACAGCTCTCCCCCCCCCTTTTATGTTTACCTTGGATATTGCTGTCCTTCTACTGCATCTTCTGAAAGTTCTTATGTTGCAAACCTAATCCCTGAGGTCATATATGATAATAGTGTTTGGAGTTGTAGCCTTTGGCAGGTAATTAGCATTAGATGAGGTCTTGAGGGTGGGGCCCCATGATAGTTTTAGAGGCTTTGTAAGAAGTGGAGGAGACCTAAGTTAGAGTGCTTCTCTGTTTCACAAGTAGTATGCTTTGCCATGTCATAATACAGCTCTGGTCCTCATGAGTGTCTCACTATTATTGTCTTGGACATGCCAGCTTCCAGAACTTGATCCCAATGAATCTTTATTTTTTATAAAGCAATCCAGTTTCAGGCTTGCTCTTAGCAACTGAAGAGGGACCAAATCAGCTATACACACACACACACACACACACACACACACGCACGCGCACGCATATACACGTACGTGTGTGTGTGTGTGTGTGTGTGTGTGTGTGCGCTGGCGTGTTTTTTCTTGCTCTCAAACATGCACAAGGCAGGGTGGCCACATATTGGTTGGTTGGTTCTATGCTTTCCCATATGCCCAACACTCACCTCTCTCAGACATGTGCCATTTTTGTGTTTCCACACCATTCTCTTTGCTAAGAAAGCTCACACCACACCCTTGTACCTGCCTTTTGAACCTTCTTGGAAGCACAGGTTTCCTATATTAGCCTCTCTTCTGTTTGACCCATATGAGAAAAAGTTTTCTCATTGTATGTATCCAGTTTCCACTTGTAGCCCTGGGTCCTTCTGGCAGCTTCCCAACTGCTCTTATTCCTGTTTGCCTGCCTCCTCTCTTTCCTGAGGTGGGGTCCAGTCACATCCTATTTGCCTTTGAGTGCCTACCCTCAGCTGCTTATGTCTAATGCAACACATTTCAAATATATTATGATTGTGTTGTGTGCAAGACCAAGGGTTTCCAGGTGGTTCATGCATGCCCCTGATGTGAATATGTCATTGAAGAACAGGATAAAACCAACCTGGAACTTCTGTTTCATCTTTTTTTTTTAATTAGGTATTTTCTTCATTTACATTTCCAATAATATCCCAAAAGTCATTTTTTTTTCCAAAAGTCATTTTTTAGTCTCTCTCTGCAGCTTGTTTTTGTTGGGCTTCTCAGCGATAGGTATCATCACATCAGTGAAGTCATACCTTTATGTCATTTATAAATACATAAATTCATTTATACGACTGTCTTCTAAAATTTATTCTGTTTGGAGAATCACATAAAAAATTCTATGATTTGAAGAAGGCATGGTGGTGTATGCCTTTAATTCCAGCACTCTGGAGGCAGAAGCGGGCAGATATTTGTGAGTTTTAGGCCAGCCTGGTCTACATACTAAGTTCCACTTCAGCCAAGGCTACATAGCTAGATCTTGTCTCTAAAACAAGATCAAAAACAAAGACAAAAGAGAAAAGAAGAAAAAGATTACAACTGATTAGGTCTTACATTCTATCCCAGCACTACAAAATACTGCTGTTGCTGCCGCCAACAACAACAACAACAACAACAACAACAACAACAACGTCTCTGACCCTGATCACAGCTGAGTCCTAACTGCTTCAGTCTTCTTCATGGCAGCTGCTTTCCTGGCTCGAGGGTTTCAGTAGTAGATGGACTCAAACACACAGAGTACTGCCTCTATTCACTGATTAGTTTTATCCACACAATCCCATTTTTATATGAGAAAATGAAGACCCAAAGGGGTAAAGCCTTTCTCCCAGCTGGGCTGGATGTGTCACTGGTTTGTGTGACTCCCAACCCTGTGCTGATTGCATTTCTTGCCATGTCTGGGGTCCACTATACACCTGCAGTCAAGCTCTTGGGCTCTGCTTTGTAGCTGGGTGGGAACTGGCTTATATTTCTGTGATTTCTTCAAAGTATAGTCTTTCTATCAATGATCTCCTGATTGTTCTCAGGAGACCTTCCAGTTACCTGAACCCCTGGGCAGAAGAGGTCAAGATCATGTGTAGGAGAGACCAGTGAGGGGCTGACTCAAGGCCCAGGGATGGGTTGTGGGGGCAGCTAGTTCATCATCTTCCTTCCAGATTTTTACTTACCATGTGCCAACAATTCCATCTTCTTCCACTGGAGACCTGGGAGATAGAGAAGCAGTTGTTCCTTTATCATAATGACAACCTGTCTTCCTTGCATAGAATGTTTTTTGTTGTGAAACGCAGTTTCTTTGCTCCGTGTCCTAAGCTGCCTTCAGGTCAGCCTTAGCTCTTTCCAGCTATTTTAACATCAAGACTACATGGCTTCTGAACCACAGTAGTTGGTTTTTTGCAGTCTATAAGCTAGTTTAAGGCACTGAAAGATTGGGTATCTGTGGCCCTGTTCTCTGGTTCACAGACAGCAACTTCTCCCTGTCTTCACATGACAGAAGAGGGCAAGGGAGAGCTCTGGGGCCTTTTGATAAGGCCACTAATTCTATTTTATGACCATCCATAGATCCCATTCTTAACTCCATCACCTAGCAAGTTAGGATTTCAGCACACGAGTTTTGAGGTAGACAAATACTTAGACCATGGCAAGGCCCAACCTAATTGTCAATTATGTAGATGGGAGTGTGGAAGACTGGTGTGCAGTCCATAGCTAGGACTTCTTGCCTTGCTACATGGTGGGGAATGGTGGGGAAGTCGGATGCTTCTCTGAGCCTGTTACCTGTGAGGACTGGGTAAGGAGCTTGCTAGAACAACCACCCTGGCTGTCTCCCACAAGGGGATGTGGACAGAGATAGCCCCAGAGTCTCAGCTCCCAGTTTTGTACTGTTCTTTAGGGACTCAATTGCCTTGGTCTGTGCGCTCTTGTATGCTCTTCTTAGAAGGGTCAGGTTTTACTTCTTTTATTTTTCTTTTCTTTTCTTTTTTTTTTTTTTTGTTGTTTCTTTTCGAGGCAGGGTTTCTCTGTGTAGCCCTGGCTGTCCTGAAGCTCACTATGTAGACCAGGCTGGCTTCAAACTCAGAAATTCACCTGCCTCTGCCTCCCAAGTGCTGGGATTAAAGGCGTGTGCCACCACGCCCGGCCAGGTTTTACTTCTTTAGGTGTGACACTTTCTGCCTAAGTTCATAGTTCTCCCCCCCCCCCAAATAGTTCTGTGCTGGAACTTGACTGACATCCATCACTTCCTCTCCCACATGTAGGCTGGGGCTATTGTCTTTGTACAACCTGCTCCAGTCCCCAGAGTCTCTTGGTTTAAAGAGCACATCTCTATCAGGATCTGGGTCTCAGAAGACTACAAGGTCATCCCACCTGGCCACTTAATAGGCTGAGTTCTGTTTTGTGCCTTTGAAAGGTCAGGGCTTGGCTAGTTACATGTGTGATTAGTCCTTGGGGATTTCCCAGTGTGAGACCTCAAGGATGTCTCATGCTTAGGTTCTGATTCCACTTTGAGGTAAAGGGCTGTGACATTGTGATTGAATACTGTCACTTCTTGAATCCTAATCTTCGAAGTGCCATTTGGTTGAAACCAAATTGCTGAGGTGGGTGAGTATGTGGAGAGCTGTGGCTGGAGGCTGGCTCCATCCTGTAGAGTCCAGGAAATGCTTCTTTGTTTGGAACATGGATGCAAGGATATGGTGACTTCCTGGCAAGCAGTCTGTAGTGTGCTTTGTATGCAGAAGAGACAGAGAGACATGAATAAAATTAGAGGCAGTTGGAGAAAGCTTGGGAGACAGAAGAAAGGGAAGAGAAGAAAAGATGGGGAGATCCAATGAAAGAGAGAAACAGGGAAGGGAACAAGGATAGAGGGCAGGAGGAAGTGAGAGGAAAGACAAAGATCTCAGAGAGGAAGACAGAAAAGTAAAGAAACAGAGACAGAAGGAGGTAGCCTGGGAGACAGTCTCCAAAGAGGCGGAGACTGACAGGCACCAGGCACTGGGTCTGGGTTCACCCTCCTTTCTTCTCCTCCTCTCCTCCTTTCTTCACCCATGCTGAATTCGTCATTAATGTATTCATGTATTCCTTCACCTAACAAGCCCTCTCAGAGCACTTCCAAGTGCCAGCCTTCTTGCAAGGTGAGTCTCCATCAGTCCTCAGGGTGCCAGGCTGATGGGGCTGGAAGGAGGTGGGTGAGTGGGGAGGGGGTGCCAAGGCACATGTCAGAAAATGCCACACATTTAAAGGTGATGCTTCTGCAAGTTGCATTTGACTCTGGTGAGAATCTGTACAAGAGTGAGCGAGACTTAGGTGGGAACAGAGGACATGGGTCTGCTTTTCCTGTGTGCTCCACAGCTACCATTTGCCCTGTTGGCCTAACTATGCCCATTCTGCCCTGTATGGGTTATTCAGAAGCTTAAAGTTTTCCACAGACAGGGCTAGGCCTGCTGCTGCTTGGATTTGAAAACCAGTTTGTGTTTCAAAAAAGGAAGTGTGACAGGCAGTGAAATGACAGGCAGTGAACCTGAAACTAAGACTGGAAAAAAAGGCAGAATGTGGAGGGCTTCACTTAGTCGCCGGGTTCTGGGCAGCTTGGTCATACAAGAAAGCATGTTTCCAGCTGGCCTTGCAAAGGCCCCCCTGCATGGCCCCTGTTGTTCTCCTGCATGGGCCCTGTTTCTGGCCTACTCAGAGGCAGAGCTTTGGGGCTATTTATATCCACTCCAGCAAATCTTTTGATCTTGATGATCCCGGGCAAAGCTTCTATGTTGCTGGTTTTTGCATGCTGTCCTCCCAGACTGACATGAGTAGGAAGAAAACACAATTTCAAGAGTGGCAAGGTTAGGTGGCCTCCTGTGCACACCTCAGCTTAGGACCTTAGAGTCTGGCCAGCCACCTCACACCCAGCCCTGTAATATACAATTTCCTCAATGTTTCTCTGTTCTTAGGATAGGGAGATTCTACCCAAAACTAACATTAAAGACCTACTATGTCTCAGGTGTTTTTTTTTTTCTCAAAGGGGATTATTTTAGTTTTAAAAATTGTGAAACTCGGAAGAATGCTCAGTGTGTAAAAGCATTTTTCCCCTTAGTCTGACAACCTGAGTTTGAATCACCAGAACCCGTGTAAAAGCTAGACTCACAAGCTCAAATGTTCAACTCTAGCATTCCTGGGAGTGGGGTGGGAATGGGTTGCAGAGACAAGAGCCTTCTCAAATGCTTGTGGGCTAGTTAACTTGCATGTGCAGCAGAATAACAAGGAGATCCTGTTACAAGCAACTGGATGTCATGGTGGATACAGAGAACTGACACCTGAGCTTGTTCTCTGACCACCACATGCATGCAGTGGCACTCATATGGCTATCTGCATTCACACATATATGCATAGACACAAAAATTGTGATAGATCTATACTGCACAAAATTTAGAGATGTTCAGTCAGTGGTATTGAGTGTGCTCACATTGTAAAGCCCCCAGGACAACCAAGTTCTAGAGCTCTCCCATCTTCCCAAATGGAAGCTCACTAAGCACTATCCTGACAGCTTTCTGCTCTTGGCTTCTCCCATGCTACTCTGCGACCACTCTGGGGATGGCATGTAAACAGACTTCTTAGCATCTATATTGTTATTAGCTTATTCCACTGAGTAGCACAGTCTCAAGCTCCATCCCACGGTAGCACTTATCATATCAGGACTTACTCTAGAAAAGGAGTAAGATTCCATGATGTACCTCTACTAGAATTTGCGTCTTCAAGGTCAGGGACCCTTGGAGTTCTCACCACACTGCTGTTGAGCATGCTGCAGCTGAGGAAGCAAGTAAGAACCTCCACTGAAGCCAGGCGTTCAGTGCTCAGGGTGGGTACCAGAATGGGAGTATGTTTTGGGGGTAACATGCCAAGTGTGTCAAGTGTCACTCCTCCCTACATAACCCTTGACTTAGGCATTGTTATCTGTCTTTTGGATGAGGAAACTAAGGCAAAGGAATGATGGATAAAGATAAGGGTGGGTTTGGGGCACACACTCAGTTGGTCAGTGGATGAGTAGTTACCTTGAGAGGTGAGTTACTCACTTCTTCATTTCTTTCTTCAACAGAATTATTGAATTATGGTTTTAAGCCAAATTGCTTTGGAATAGATACAAAAATAAAATGAGCTGTATGCAAGTGTTACCCAGCTTCTCCATCACCAGAATTTTACCATTGTTTTTTTTGAATTTAACCTTCTTATATTTGTTCCCTCTGCTTTTAGCCTCTTCCTCTATCTTGGGGGTTTCTGTGTGAATGTGGCTCTTCCTTGGTTGTTCTCAGTCCCATCTCTCACAGCAGTTCCCTCCTCATCCTTATTTTATTTTTTAGCACTAGCATTTGAGCTGCATGTGGATTTTTTTTTTTTTTTTTTTTTTTTGCTTATTAGCTGTCTCTCTAGAGGATGTGTGCCACTGGAGGACAGTTTTGTCTGTCTTGCTTTACTCCCGTTGTCTCAGCAAGTGATCTAGTAGGCTCTCAGAGTAACCACTGAGTGACTGCTTGCATATTGCTTGTATTTTCTCACTTCCCTGCTGTATCTGCAGCCTAGAAGCTGAGGGATATCTTGGCCTGGTCTTGACTTGCGCAAAGGGAAGCCTAGCTTGGTAGCCTCTTACCCCAACATGCTTGGCTCCATCCTTACCTCTTACCCCATCCTCTGGACTAATCGTGATGAAGTCTCCATTGCTGCTGTTATCACTGGGCTTGTTGGGGCTCTGGCTACTCCTAATGCAGGGTTCTCTGTGCTGGTGGTGGCAGTTTTGTTGACATCGTAGCCCCAGCTGCAGTTTGCAGGTGTCTCCCGCTGTCTGAGGCAAACAATAATTGTACTCATATCCTTTCTTTTCCCTAAGCCCTAGTGCAGAGGATTGAGCTAATCATACTGGCTGGTGCTGGGGCATTCATCATTGCTGTCCAGCCAAGGCCTCTCCATCCCTGTGTGGCCATGTCTACCTGCTCTACCTGCTGATATCTAAGCTTTCTTTTCTGCTGGGCAGTGTCCTTGTTTCTTGTGTCCTCATTCAGTGAGCATTTCCATATGTATTTTGGTTTGCACAAGCAATCTAGCTAGATCCCTTTTATTTACTGTTGTTTCTATTGGCTGCTATATGGCTTTACCCTTGACTAATGAAGACTTCACCCAGACTGATCTAGAGCTCTTACCCTCACCCCAGGTACAAATTTACTATGATGGGGGCTGTAGAAGTCCAATGCCTGGCCACAAGCATGGCCCTGGTTCCTGTCGGGTCATCACTATCTGGACCCTGTGAGATCAGACTTGGACATATTTTCTTGTGAGTTCCTTTCCTCTTATCTGCACTTGAATGGTGCTCCTCAGTCTATAGGGAATCCTTTCTTAAAGCTTCTCCTATTTCCTGCTTGTGCTGTGTGCTTAGGTGTATTATATTCATCAGAACTAGCTCTGTATCCAGCATTTGTTTCTCTGTATGATCAGAGCCTTAGGGAATGGTGCCACCCAACTCTACCATCCTCTACTTCAGGGACGGGTGCCTGGCTGCCTTTAGTATGGGTTGTGTTCAGTGTGGCATCTTCCTGTATGGTGCCACAGAGACCCATGTGAGGATGCCCTTGGGGCTCTGAGGGTACACTATCTAGTCACCACTGGGCCACATGAAATAAATTCCTCTTTCAAAGCATTACAAGGTGATGCTGTTGCCCATGTCCACATATGGCAGAGTCACCCCCACCTTCACCCCATCAAATGCAGACATGGCTCTTCTGGTTTTCAAAATCTCTAGAAGTGCCTTTTACTCCAGCTCAGCTCTTGTCTTTTATCCCTGGTCCCCCTAGGGACTGCTCTTTCTAGCTCCAGGGTAATAGCTCACCCACCTTTGTGTGGACTGTACTTTTGACTCACCTATAGCCTGCAGTCAGTGACTGAGCCCATGTGTTGCCTCTGCTGGGAAACCTTCCTAGCCCTGGTTTGTCCACAGTATCACCTTGGCCTCCTGAGACCTGTGGAGACATTTGTATGTGTAAAATAAGCAGCAAAAAGGCCTGTAGGACTCTGTCTATTCCTCTCTGTGAAGGAAACCTTATTCTCTCTGCTTCCTGCTTCCTACTTGGCTGTGTATTTATTTCTCCTGCAGGAGGCAACGTGAAAGGAAGTCATCCTAAGGGCCCTGTCCAGATCCATGCCCAGACAGAAAAAAAGGCCTGGGAGTCACAGACAGCTTGCATCTCCATCTCTGTGACCATGACTTCCAACTTGGGCCATGTTAGGGAAGCCAAGGTGAGGGCCTTGATCCTAGCCTGGTTTTTGGAGCCTCAGTTTCCTCACTTGTATAATGGGCTAATGACTTGCCTTTTAGGAGTCCAGAATGTCAGGGGGGCTTGTCCTACAATTCTTCAGGAAGACCTGGGCCCCCTGTCTTTGTTCCAGCCCCTGGAGATCCTTCCTCACCCCAGGGTGGTTAGAGTGGGGTTGATACTAAGTGATTGAACAGAATGAGCTCGATCATTAAGCTACTGGATGTGTGTGGTGTCCTTTGTGGGGCCTCTGTACTTTGTGGGGCCTTTTCTGTGCCTCAGTTTCCTCATCTGCAAAGTGGGGATAACGATAGTCCTTCTCAAGCTTGTTGAAGGTGAGGACCTCCAAAGTGATGAGTACAGAGACGCTGGAATTTAGTGTAGCCAGTAATTGGCTCTCCTTATTGCTGTAACCACTATTACCATTGTTTACTCCTCTGGCCCCACGAATCTGAGGAAGCAGGACTTAGGTACTCACTCATTGCCGTTTTGTGACCACATGCCTAGGGACAGGCCTGTATGGCCACAGGAAGGGAGTCTTGTTCTTGACACCTGAGTAGATACACAAGCAGCATCATGCAGACTCAAGAGCTGTGACTCTCCCCATAATATAAAACATTCTGACTTACGAAATTTGCCAAAGACAAAACTAGCCAAATAGTCCACAAATCCATAAAGCCCAAGGTAGATGGTTTTTATTCTAGGTCCTGGCTGCCCTATCTAAGATATAACTACATAGGGTCACAGTTAACGAGGCTTGTAGCACAGAGTGCCAAAGTTTACAGAGGGAGCTGAGCTGTGGGTTTCAAGGGTTAGTTATTCCTGAGGATTCATCTGGAATAATGGAGTGAGCTTTTTAGGATACCAGGTCATCTTCTCTGCCCCAGATCTGTCCTAGAATTCCAGAGGCAGATTAGTGAATACCTATCCCTGCAGCCCAGCTGATAGCAAGACAATGGGAGAAGAGGGCAGAGGACAAAGTTCTCATAGGGGACCTGGGTGTGTTGTGTCTCAGAAGGGACTTGAGAGAAAGTGGGTTCACTGAGAAGCTCTTGGGAACAACACTTGTAAGAAAGCTTGTTTTGGAAAGAGATGACATTGGACTTCGGCAGTTTCGTTAGAGGTCCCTGAGCCCATGTCTCCAAAGTTCTGCAGCTGGGATGCTCTGCAGTATGGTCCTTAATTTTGATGAGTGTTGGCCCTGTGTCTCTTTGGATTGGATACTGAACATGGGTGTTCCTGGGGAGAAAATCCTGACCTTGGCCTCTGGTAGCTCCTTCAGAGAACTGGCTGAGTCTCGCAATCTGGGCCCTGATCTCTTAGCTGCAAAATAAGTGTGGCAGACTCTTTCCTAGTTCATGTCACTGAATTTGCGGAGCTTTTGGGTTGAGGTCAAGGTCAGCCTCTGCCTCTGTATTCTCAGCCCATGCACAGAGCCAGGCATAGACTAGAGATCTGAGCTGGAATTAAGGAAGAGTCAGTGGTGGGTCGGCCTTGACCTTGGATATAGGTGATGGATCTTGTGCAATTCTCATTTATACGGATGTAGTCTTTGGCTGCCTTTCCCAGATGCACCCACTTTGAATAGATTCAGTCATTCAGTGAAGAGCAGAAGAAAGTCCTCTTACTTGATGGAAATCAACAAGGAGATGGTGGGACAGAAGCTCATTGGTGATTAATGTCAAGTGTAACATACAGCTCATTGCTATCGATTGGGGTTTCTGCCTCACTGCATAGATGCCCCTCTTCCAGCTCCCCTGAAATGTCAACTCAGGAATTAGGGAACTCCATACCTTTTTGGTTGCCTTCCAAGAATGTAGCAGAAAATGTCAGGCCAGAGAATGTAGTTAACTAGCATCATACAGATTAAGCCTCTGGGTCTGAGCATTGTACTTTCTGTTCCTTGCTTCCCAGCCCCATCCACTCGCCTGTAACCCCTTCCCCTACCCTCACCCCCACTCACCCTCCAGGCTCAGAAGCTGTACCCCAGGATCCTGCACCTGGTCAACCTCTGGCAGGGACAACTTTTCCTAGAGCAGCATAGCTTCCTACAGAAGTCTCCCTGCCAGCACGACTGTTCTAATTAGTCATATTTTGAAAGCAGATCTGCTTAATTGCAAGCAGTTCTAAATATTGGTATATAAATAAAGTCATTGATAACAGTATATGCTGAAACTTCTCCCACTGAGCACTACAACAAATGGGCCTATTGACCGTCTGTAGCATCTGCCTGCCGGGGGTTGTCCTGCTTGCCCCATTCCTGGCATCTGTTGATGCTCAGAAATGGAGACCAGTGGAGTCTCATGTAGTAGAGCAGGAGCAAAAGAGATAGGGGGCTATATACCTACAGAGATGGTTCCAGAGCAGTCAGTATTGAACAGCAACAGGACCACCTGATCGCTCATCTGCAGTCATCAAGTTCATATGTGCTTAGTGAAAACAGTTACATCTCTAAGCACTCCATCCATCAGCCTGCTTCCACATCCTCTACAATTCAGATATCTGGTCTTTGGGAATGGTGATGCTCCCTGTAAATGTTGTGCCTTCTCAGTGGCCTCTTCCTGTAACTGTTACATTGGCATTCATGCAGGCCAGCCACTGGGTTGCTTGTGAGCATGGTGACATTGGGTTGTATCTTGGTTTCCTTCTTTTATGATTGCACATGGTTTTATTTGTCAGGCACAGTTTGAGATTGCTCATTTGAAGATATCTTCACCAAGTACTTACCATGTGCCAGATCCTATTCTAATGGAAATCATGGGTACCCTGTATGATGGAGGGTGGAGTAAAGAGGGAGGCTGACAAAAGCCATGGTGGGGAATTGAAATTTTGTTCTGGATGCTATAGGACACACTGGAAATACTAGGCTTGGATAAGATGGCCCAATTTGTCACTTTAATAGCTGCCTCTGGCTGTGGTGTGGAATGGGCCGTGGGAGGCAGAGGGAAGCTGTGGCAGGGCCAGAAAGGGCTTGTGAGGGAAGGGGGTGGCGCTGGAGGGAGAAGACTGAATTTGGGGCTCAGAAGCCCCCAGAAAGGGTGGGACTCTAGTGATGACATCATGAAGACTCTAGGGATTCTGACTTGAGTAGCTGAGAGAGTAGTGGTGGCAGCTCTTGCCCAGTTGAGGGTGAGAGGAATATAATGGGCACTCAGTGTGGAGTGCTTAGTCTATTTATTTATTTAGATTTATTTATTTATTTCATGTATGTGAGTACACTGTCGCTGTCTTCAGACACTCCAGAAGAGGGAATTGGATCCCCATTACAGATGGTTGTGAACCACAATGTGGTTGCTGGGAATTGAACTCAGGACCTCTAAAAGAGCAGTCAGTGCTCTTAACCGCTGAGCCATCTCTCCAGCCCGAGGTGCTTAATCTTAACTGTTTGGTTACAGTTCATACTGACAAGTATCCTCTGACATCTCTGGTTTCTAGATTTTTTTTAAAGTGCTTTTTTTTTCCAGTAGACTTTATAAAATATCTTAGATGTATCGGGGCATTGTGTGTGGGGTTTTTGCAGCAGTATAGCATCCTTGTCACACGGATGACTGTATATTGATGTGTCATTATCATTAGTCCACAGCTTATGTGAAGGCTCACTTTTGGTGTTAGATGCACTGTGGATTGGATAGATGTATAGAGATTTGTATATACCATTACATCTTCACACAGAAGAGTGCCACTGTTCTTAAAATCCTGAATGCCACCTGCTCATCTCTCCCTTCTTCTGAGTTTTGGCCACCATGGATCATTTTACTGTCCCTGTGTTTTATCTTTTCCGGAATGTCAGTTTGCAGATAGTATATAACTTTCAGAGTGGCTTCTTTCACTTAGTCATGTGACCTAAATTACTGCATGTCTCTGTGGGTTGATTGCTCTTTTCTTTCTAGTGGCAAATGCCATTCTACTGTGTGGGTCTGCTGCAGTTTGTTTCTCTACTTGCCTGCTGAAGGACATCTTCCCTGATTGTTTTGGCAATCACGATGAAAGCTGGTGCAAACATCCATGTGCTGGTTTCTGAGTGGATCCAAATTCTTAGCTCCGTGGAGTAAACACTAGAGTGTGATTGTTCATAAGAGAAGGTTTAATTTTGTTAGGAACTGCCAAATGTCTTATGAAGTGGCAATACCCAAGGTTCTAAATGTTGGATTCTTGCTGGGCCTCCACAAACTTCACCAACTTAAATGCCCCTCTCTCATATCCACAGCTTTCTCAGACTCAGAGGAGCACATGGAGCCCCTGAACCTGAACACTTAGATTTTCTCAAGAGTCTCTGAGCCTCCCTGGACACCAGGCTGTTCAGGACAGGCAGGAGGTATGATGGACTGGCTGGGCTAGGCTTAATTGTTCTAGGAGCTGAGGTAGCATATTTGGCTCAGCTAGGAGCTGTGTAACAAGAAGCTATCAGAGTTAATGAAAGTGTGATCCTGGCACTGAGGGGCTCAGCATAGAAAGTGGGAGTGTCTTTAGAACTGATCTGTCTTGACAGAATGTCAAGTCTTCTAGTGAGTGTTTGCCTGCTTATACTTCTCTCTCATATGTAAAGATATATGTTTGGGCATGTTTATAAGTCCCCAGTATTGAGTGGTGTATCTGTGACTGTACCTTGTTGTTCTTATCATTTTTACTTGTATTAGTTGTAACCTTTTTTATTTAATGGGTCAGCATGGTATGTACATACTGCCTCATTCCTGTGACAGCATTCAAAGTAGGTTTTGTCCATCTCCTTTTATGGTATGGAAAAAATGGACACAGAGAGGTTGAAGAATGTGCCTTTGAATACCCAGTAGTTGGCCTTGGATCCTGTATGGTAATCTCCAAGCCTACAGGACCCTTGGGTTGGGGAGCAGGGTCCAATCGCTGCTGGTGCCATATACTCTCCTCCTACCTTGTCTGTATGATGGATACCCTCAGCCCTGGTTCCTGTGTTTTTCTTATGCTTCCTCCTGTTTGCCTTCTGACAGGCATTGTTTTCTGGGTTTTGTTTCTGCCCATTTTCCTTTTCTCATTGTTGCCTGGGCTCCCTAAGGAACAGTGTTTTTCACTGGTCCTTTCTCCCCACAGTGGAGCTCACTGATGTCCTAGGTTGTGATGGTGGATACAGAGTAAACACTTGACATTATGAGCTGTAGCTGCACCTTGATTTACAATGGGTCACTGCTTGATAAACACAGCTTGAATTGAAAATCTAGTTAGTTTGGAAAGAACATTGATCCAAACTTCTACTCATCCTAGCACAGCAGCACAGTTCTCTGTGGAGCATTTGTTGCTTTCCTTTGTGTGGCTGGGAACTGTGGCTTGTTGCCACTGCACCACAGTTGAAAGAGTATTGTACTGTGTATAGCCCTAACCAGGGAAGTATCCAGATGCCAAACTCCAAGCATGGCTTCTGCTCAGTGTGTATAGTAACATTATAAACTTGAAGTATTGAACGTTTAGAATCATCTCTAATAAATGTTATACCATTGTATGAAATGTATAATTATGCGTGATATAAATATAAGCCATGCATAATAGTTAAAATGTCACTAAAATACATATACTGTGGAATTGACCTATTAACTGTTTCAAGTGGACATTCAGTATAGTGGAGTCACGGGTTCCTGTTGATATAATGACGTTTGTAAAACCTTGTGTCATGCAACCATCACTTCTTTCTACTTTATAATGCCTTTGTCATTTTAGTCAGAGACTTCTTCCATTAAGCGGACACCTATTATTTATATATAGTAATAATTGTTGTTTATTACATGATTTCCCCTGAGACCACTGTGGGGGATCTAGCTTTTCAGCCTTAGCACCACTGGCCTTTTAGACTATGTATGATAGGCAGCACCGAGGGGCCAGGAGACTCTAGTGGCATCTGCTTACAGTCCTAACAATTAATAAGAAGTCTCCAGACCCTGCCCAACATTCAGTCTTCTGACTGGGAGCACACGGTTTAAGGATTTGAAGCAAGTTGGAAAACCAAGTACCCTGTCATTAACACACCATAAAGCTTTTGTAGCTACTGGCTACTATGAGTTCTCAGGCCTCCTGTTTGAGTACTATATTAGCACTTGGCCTTGAGTTAACTGCACGGTATATGTAATTCAATGATGCATCATGTGAATATAGGCACAAATTCTATCTTTCAAGCCCAGTGCCTTAGGTGTGGGTGACCTAGCCCTATCCATGGCTGGATATAGTTTCTCAGAATGAAGAAGTCTTTTCTGGGTACTCTCAGGATCTGCAGACATACCTCTCTCTTATAAGGCAAAGCTACCCTGAAGGACCTGATAACCATTATCCTGTCTGCCTCTTCCAGGAGAGACAATTAATGTCCTCCCACTCTTTCACTGTAAAAGTAACATTAAGTTCTGTATGGGTTCTGGTTGCTTCATTTTGGAGTTGGCACTTCCCCAAATGCCCAGTGTGTTGAAGGCTTGGTTTCTAGCTTAGTGATATAGAAAGGTGGTGGCACCTTTAAGAGGAAGTTTGATCACTGGGGGATGCTAGTTTCTTATCTTGCTTCCTGGATACATGTGGGGAGCAACTTTGTTTTGCCACCTGCTCCTGACAGCTTGTGTGTGGTGGTTTGAATAAGAATGGTCCTCATGATAGGCCTAATCCTGCAGTGATTTGATGTGCCTGGGTAGGGTGGTACCCAGAGAGGGGGACCCCTTCTCAAAGGAGAAGGGAAGAGGAGATGGAGGGAGCTGGGCTGTGATTGAGATGTAAAATGAATAAATAAAGAAGTAAATAAGTAAATAGATGGAGGGGGAAAAAAGAATGGTCCTCATAGTGTAAGGGTCCATGATTCACTGAAGAATGACACCCCCAACTCAAAGAGTGTGTAAATGCAAAGAGTGTTTTATTCTGCAGAAGTCCAACATGCTAGGGTTTCCCATAATCAAGATTGAGAGACAACCAAGTAAGCTTGCAGGCCTGATTTAAAACATATTAGGGATTTCTGGGGTAGGTGACCTCTATGTTAATCTATTGGGTCCAGTGGGGCTGGAAACTTGCTGGGGAGGTCTGGAAACTGTTGCTGAGGAAGTCTGGAAACTGCTGCTGACCCATTGTCCTTGCCTCAGGCTAGGTGGCAGGGCAGCTTCTGAGGCCTGGATTTGCCCAGTTCTTGGAACAAGAGATTTAGGACCCCTCTCCTGAACTGAATTTGAAACCTGTCATAGATTCAGCCTAGCCTTCTCAATAGCCTCATATATTTGAATGCTTAGCCACCAAGGAGTGACACTATTTGAAAGGATTAGAAGGGTTAAGAGGTGTGCCATTGCCAGAGGAAATGTGTCCCTGGGGGTGGGTTTTGAGGTTTCAAAAGTCCATGCCAAGTCCAGAGTCTCTTTCTCTACCTACAGATCAGGATATAGTTCTCAGCTACTGCATCAGTGTCTGCCTTTATGCCACCATGCTTCCTGTCATGATGGTAATGGACTAAGCCTCTGAAACTATAAGCCAGCCTTCATGATATCTCTTCATAGCAATAGAACAGTGACTAAGACACTGTGCTACCTTACATAGGTCCAAAAGCAGTGGAAACAAACAATTATGGAACTGAGTCCAAATGAGACTTTTCTCTTTTTAAGTTGATTAGCTTAGGTATTTTGTCACAGGGATGGAAGTTGACTAATAGCTTGGATAAACCCATTTTGTGTGGGAAGGAAAGAACCTGCCCCTCATGCTATCTTCAGTCCCAGAAAGCCAGTCTTTTAAGTTAAAACTTCAGCGTGTGAAATACCCAGTGAGGATGTAGAGATTCAGTACAGCATTTCTGGATGTTTCTGAAAGCATGTGTGCTCTTTGACTCTGTGTCTTTATTGGCGAAGAGTGAAATAAGAGTGAAGCCATGTTCATGTGACTAGTCTTCTGTGGAACTTTATCCAGATTCTGGAGTCACTTGAAGAAGGCTATTGGGTGTGTAGAGGACAATTCTTACCCATGTAGCCTGCACCAAGTCATGACAGAGAGCTGGCTTACCCAGCAGCCTGGGACTCATGCACACATGTCTCTAAGGTATAGGTGGACAAGGGTCAAACAGGACTGCTAAGCAAAGCCGTCAAAAACATTCTTTCTGTCATGTACAGGCTATACTAGTTAGTACCACTTTTATATGAGTGGATAGAGGGAGTAGAATAGAGGGAGTGGATAGAGAGAAAATAAGTAGGAAAAGTTTAAAGTTCTCTTCACTTAATGGTAGGGAAGTGTCCTGTGAATGCTTAAAGAGACCTAGGTGGTGTGAACAAGTCATATAGTGTGGCTTCTATGTTTAGAGCATAAGAGGTACACCACAGGCTTTGTATCTCTCTCTCTCTTTCCCATCCCACTCCGTGTGTGTGTGTGTGTGTGTGTGTGTGTGTGTGTGAGTGATGGATATGTATGATGTGGATATGCATGCCTCAGTGCACTTGTAGAGGTCAGAAGACAATCTCACATATTGGTCTTTGCCTTTTGCTTTGTTTAAAGCATGATTTTTTGTTTGCCCTTTCATATGCCAGGCTAGCTGGCATGCAGGCTTCCAGAGACTCTTGTCTCTGCCTCCCATCTTGCTGTAAGAGTGCTATAGAAGCAGTGGGATTACAGATGTGCACTACTGTGTCTAGTTTTACATGGGTTCTGGTGATTCAAACCCAGGTCCTTGTGCTTGTGTGGTAGATGCCTTACCCACTTAGCAATTCCCATCCTCCATCTCCCTATCTCCCTCACTTTGTTTTTTATAATCAGAAGGAAAACACATTAAAACAAAGATGTAAATTATGGACCTGTCAATCATGAGTCACTAACATAGCTGATTGCTATCAGTTTATAGGCATTCTTTGTACTTGTCTGTGCCAACTACCAAGTGCCATATTTCTGTATAATGGCTAGTGTAGCAGGTTAGGGTCCCATCCACACCACAGCATGGAAAGAGTGCATCTCTCTTCAAGGAGGAATGAGCACTGTGGTCTCTGGCTTTGTAGATATGGTTGGTCCTTCGAGATTGTATCTACTCTCAGAGTGTGTGTTCTCCTTCTCTGGAGCTTGTGTTGGCTTTGCTTCCAGCCAGATATGGTCCATGGTAGTGCCAGACCCTGTGTTTTGTTATCTGGCACCCCGCCACTACCCTTTTATGAGAGATTTAGCCACATTTGTGCTCAGAACCATGCAGGTATGTTTGGAAGGTCTTCTTTTTTTATGGCAGAGCCAGGTATTCAGCTGGAGGTGTAGAGAGCAAAGGAAGAGGTAGGTCACTGAGAGCTAGAGGTAGGACCTGCCTACCACACCTTATGGCTGTCAGTCAAGGCTCTTTGCTTTACCCCAGCATCTCCCCACAGACGATTTGGAACCCTGATATATACTGCTTTGTTCTAAGGGAACAGGATTAAGTTTATGTCCAATATATAAATAATTACACCAAGGCAGAGGTATAGTTTCATGTGGTTAGAGTTTCCTACCTAGTTTGGAAAAATCACGAAATTAAACAAAGTGAGACAAAAGCAACAGCAGGCAGTCTAACTGAATCTCTAGGTGCACACACATGGAGACTGCTGTCAGAATCTGCCCCATCCTTCCTCAGGTAACAGGGCAGAGGACTCTATGTAGGAGCTGTCAGTGGAGAGGTGAGTAAGATGGAGGGGCAGCTAGGTCTGTTGTGGTCTGTCATATGCACATATATTGAGGTCCTGCATATACCCATGTCTTAGTCAGGGTTTGTATTCCTGCACAAAACATCATGACCAAGAAGAGAGTTGGGGAGAAAAGGTTTATTCAGCTCACACTTCCACATTGCTGTTCATCATCATCAGGAAGGAACTCACACAGGGCAGGAACTTGGAGGCAGGAGCTAATGCAGAGGCCATGGAGGAGTGCTGCTTATTGGATTTCTTTCCCTGGCTTGCTCAGTTTGCTTTCTTATAGAACTCAGGACTAACAGCCCCAGGGATGGCACCACCCACAATGGGCCCTTCACCCTCGATCACTAATTGAGAAAATGCCTTACAGCTGGATCTCATGGAGGCATTTCCTCAAGGGAGGCTCCTTTTCTCTGTGATAACTCCAGCTGTGTCAAGTTGACATACAAAACCAGCCAGTACAGCCCATCTTCAGTACCTTGCCTTCAGTAGGTGTCAACCCTGCCCTTCTGTATGACTACTGACTTCAGTGGAAAAATGTAGTGTTGCGGCACCTTTTAGTCCAGGAAACCCTGGCTTTTGATTCCCTCCTAATTGAGCTTTTGTTGTGCAGCAGAGCTCCAGGCATCTGCGTCTCTCCCACCTGCAGTAATCTCCCCAGAAAATGAGGCTATTGATACTTCAAACATAGAGTTGCTTAAGACTATCATTACATTTATCGCTCTTGTGTGCACTTGCATTCCATGTTTAGAAAGCAAATGCTGACTGTTCCTTATCTAATACTTTGATGGATGGAATTTTTAGGAAAATGGTGTTGCATTTTGTTTTCTCTGTGGTAGCATAAAGACACATTTATAACAATTACTAAAGCTTCATTGAACCTTGATGTGAGCTTTTTCACCTCCCTTTTCACTGTTTTATTGCACCACTCAAGCTGAGCTAGCTAAACCCACATTTTAATGTTGCCCTGACCGAGGTGATATGGGTACCATTCTCCTTATTGGGGGTTGGGGTGGGGGACTTGCACTCTCAAAAGAGTCTTACACCCTGGGTTCAAATCCTGGATTATGACATTAGCTTCTGCACTATTTGGCAGCAGTGTGTACACCTGCAAAGTGAGATGGCAACGCTATTTATTTCATTATACTGTTTGGGCCTAAATGAGTTAATTATTACTAATCATTTTTAAGTAGAATCCAGTTCTGCTCCACAGCATTCGGAAATGCCAGTCAAAGCCACAGCGTAGTAGCAACTCTCAGGCACTAGCTACTGTCAAAAACACTGAAAGCATGTCTGTCAATAAAGATGTGGAGAAACCAGGAACTTTGTGTACTGTAGTAGGAATACAAATGGTGCATCTACTTTGGAGAACAGCATGGGGGTTCATCAAAAGCTTATACAGGGGTGTTACTGTGATAGATACTTATCTTGTGTGTGTGAGGCTCTGGGATCTATCCCCTGCACAGCATAACTAACAAAACACATTCACCCAGAGGAGCTGAACTCAGGGGCTCGGAGAGTTATCTGAACACCCAGGTTCCTAGCATTGTATTGCAATGGCTGAAGGTAGAAGCTGCCAGGTGTCCACTAGCGAACGAAGAGTAAACAAAATACACCACAATGGAACAATGCTTGCATGGCTTTAAAAAGGAGCTTTTGACACAGGCTATAGCATGGATGGCCCTTGAGGACAGTATCCTGAATGAAACAAGCCACATTAAAAAGACATGTTTTTTTCTGATTCCTCTTAGGTGAGGTCCCTTGAATGGTGACATTCGAAGGTGTAGAAAGTAAGTAGCATGGTGGCTGCCAGGCCCTGGAGAGGGGTGGAGATATATTTAAGGGTGACCTAATTTTAATTTGGAAAGAATTAAAAAAAAAGAAAAAACCAAAAGTAATGATGCTCAATTTTATGTTTTGTGTATTTTATTATAATTGAAAAACTTGGAAAGAAAATAGTATGTGTCGTCCAGCGAGTGCTGGGTTTGTGAATTTTCAAGCTACTGCTATTAATACATGGTGGGGTGGATGTCCCAGGCTCATTTCTTTGGGCATAATGGTCTCAACAGATGAACCCTCTGGTCTTTTGAGGGGAGTGGAGGTACTGATCACCCCTGCTGAGGTGGGGAGGTTGCCATGTCTTGGCCTTGCTTCAGGAATGTCTGCTGTACTTTGACTCATTAGAGTGCTGCTGGACTGACAAGGGTCTCTGCCTGGCATCAAGGCATAGCCTTATCAGGTGTGTACCTTCTCAGTCTCTTCGCCTCCTCTGCATGTTTTTTGACATGCACCACCCACCCACTTCCTCACTCCCTCACTTAAGAAATGCTTATTGCGTTTCTGCCTCTCCCAGATCCTCTTCCAGTTACTGAGTGCTTACTGCTGTGCACAAAGCAAGACAACAATATTCATGGACTTGCACTGCAGTGAGAAGAAGTAGACAATAATGGAGATGAATATGGCTAATATTTAGTGCATTTATTTGATTGGAAGAAGGCTTCGGAGATAAGCAGAACAGAGGCAGGGAGAGCTAGGGGTGGGTGAATAGTTTTAGAATCTTTAGAGCCAAAGCAAAAACCCATGGCAAGCAGTGGGTGAACAGTATGTATATCCAGACAGATGCCTACCTATCAAGGCATAGGTTGAGGGAGGAGAGTTCACATGGGTTCCTGGTAGACTCTGGCTATCCCTTAGTGAATGGCAGGATCCTCTGCTGAGTACAGAAGGGATATCACCCAGATCAGGAGCCTTGTGAATGCTTCATTTCAGAGGAAACTTGAAGGGTGTTTTGTGGGTCATCAGAGTCTTCTGTAGTAATCAAGGTTGAAGAGAGCTGAGATACAGTTTAATTGGTAGATAATTTGCCTAACAAGCACAAAGTCCTCAGTACCACATATTGCAGGTGTGGTGACATGTGTCTGTAATCACAGCATTTGGGAGGTAGAGGAAGGAGGATCAGAGATTCAAGATCATTTTTGGTGACAAGGAGAGAGTTCTGGGCCGATCTGAGCTAAGAAGAACCTGTTTCACTTAAAAAAAAAATTCAGGAAAGAGATGTCAGTGGCTTTTCAGAGGCAGCAGGGTCAGGCTGGATTATTGGCACCATGTGACATAGTATCAACATCCCTGACTGAAGATGGTTGCATTCACTGTCTCCTGTAGCATTGCCGTTCCTGTGGCTGCCATTCAGAGGAGGCTTGCATTTGTTCTGGCCCTCATGTGCCGTCAGGTGGTGCTTCCCATTTTGGTTGAGCCTTGATCTTACTGCTTCTCTGCCACTTGGTTCCTGCTGCACCTTACGTTTCTTTCCATGGTCCTTCTAAATCTGGCTTGTCTCCTTTGAGTCATTAGATCTTGTGCCGTTTGCTATGTTCCCTAGAAAGGCCAAGGAGGACACTTATACCTGCGTAGTACTGCCGACAGTGTGAGCTGGACTATGAAACAGTAACCATGGCAGCAACAGAGATGATGCCTGTGTTGGTTAGTCTTGATAGTCAACTTGATTGGATGGAGAAGTGCCTAGGAGATTAGTAAAGCATTCTTCTGGGTGTGTTTGTGAGGGTGTTTCAAGAGCTGATTAGCTAAGGCTCCTTGAATGTGGTGGCACCATACCATAGTTTGAGGGCCATAATGGACTAAAAGGGGAAGAAAGGAGACAAGAGCACAGTCATGTTCTCTGCTGCCATATAATGAACAGCGCTGCCCCATCTGGCTGTCTGCCAACAGGTCCTGCCTCATGCCAGCCTAGAAATGACAGACCCAGCCAATTATTGTCTGCATCCTTTGAAACCAGAAGCCTAAACAAATCTTTCCTCCTTTAAATTGTCACAGTAAAATGGTCTAACATTATGCCACTGCATATCACAAGCAGATCCCTAGAATCTCAGATACCTAAGGAGAGATGGAGCTAGGCCTTCATTATAGAAATGGGGAACCTGAGCCATAGAGTAGCTGTTTACACTCATATTATAATTTTTCACTGCTAAAGACACCCAGATGTTTCAAGCCTTGTCCCATGAAGTGATGGTGGCAGCAGTTATCGGTCCTCAGAATCAGGTGTCTGGCTTGTGCCTCATCTCATCTCATCCCACACTCCCTGTGACCCAGGCCCTCTAGCTATTTTTTTTTTTTTCAGAAGAGAATTGAGATTCAGAGAGATTGAGGTGATTTGCCTATGGCCACAGCAAAACTTGGGATTAAAACTCAAGGGCTCTGATTCTTCATCATTGGTCTATTTTGGCTTCTGAAGTCAATTGTAGTCATTGAGTGAAGTGAATATGTGAGTTGAATACTCTTTGTGGTGAGACCATTATGAAACTGTTTACGGCTCTAGTTGGCATGAATCTGGGCAAATGGGGCCTAAAAGTGAGGCAGACTAAAGTCTCATACAGTATCTAACTTTATTCAGAGCATCAAACAATTTAAGATTAAGGTTAAGAGTTAAAAAAAAATCATCTGGTTAAAGTGTACAATCACAAGGACAAGTTGCACGTGGCAAAAACAAACCATATTTTTCCGTAGAGGCATATAAACACATAGCAATAGCCAGTTGTGAAGAATAATCTAAACTAAACTCATTCTTATCGGCTTCCCCTGGAAGGGGCAGGAAAGCACATTCCAAGATCAATTCTGTGTTTTTGAAGAAACTGAGGTCACAAGACTTGTCTTGTTTTCTTGGAGTTCTCTTACAACCACTCAGAAAATCCCTCACAGAACGCCATTCTTGGATTGTACTCTGACAGGAAACCCCAAGGAAATTCCAAAAGGGAATTCCTTTCCTTTCCATACTATGTGGTTGAAGTCTCACCCTTTGGGAAGTAGACAGCATTAGAGACTCAACAAGCAATGTTAGCAATGAGTGAGAAACAGACCCTGCTGCCCAGGCTAAGTCTGGAATAGAGCTTTAAAGAAGGTGACGTCAATCAGGAACACAGATTCTGGAACCACAGTGGCTTGACTAGGAAAGTGACCCATCAGCTAGGAGGCCCTTGGAAAGTTCCCTCTCTGTGCAGCTGTGTGATCTTAGAAAAAAATTAGTTAATCTGCAGTGCTTCAGTTTCTCATCCTTAACGTGTTACTTCATAGGGTCCTGGTGAATTAAATAAGTCTGTAAATAAGATTCATGTATATTGCAAAGTGTGTAGTGTTAAGCTGCTGTCACCCAGTCACCAGGGCTCTGAGGAGGCAGAACATGTGTACTTTGCAGCTCTCAGGAAATGCCTCCTGGAGAACAGGGTAGAGAGAACCAGAACATGGAGAGGAGAGGCTTTGGAGCAGGTTTAGAGGGTAGACATGTAAGTCTGTCTATAGTTCTGGGGGCTATGAAGTCCATGGCATTAGCATCTGGCAGGGGCCTCATACTATATCACAAAATGGCAGAGGGTATTACTTGCAAGACAAAGAAGTGTGCTAGCTTTGGTCCCTTCCTCTTCATATAAAGTCACCTCATCTGACTTCCCAAAGGCCCTACCCAGATGCTGTCAGTATATGACTTTGAGAGCAAGCTTTTCATGTGAATATTTATTTGGTGACACATTCAAGCTATAGGAAGGGTTCATTTCCCCAACCTTTATGACTATGAGTAGACCCTTTAAAATCCAAAGAAAAGGAACTGGGCATGGTGGAGTAATCCCTGAGCTTGGAAGGTGAGCCTGGAAGATCCCAAGTTTGTTGTTAATATTACCTGTGGTCTGGTACCAACAAGACCCTGCATCTGTCTGTCTGTCTGTCTCCCTCCCTCTCTCCCTCCATCCATTCATTTTACAATCTGCCTTACATCTTACCATCTTACCTACCTGCCTGTCCATCTAAAAACACGTAAGGGACCATCTTAGCTTGCTTTTTTAGTGCTGTGATAAAACACTAACTATCACTAAGGAAAGCCAAGGCAGAAACTCAAAAAGGAATGTGGATGCAGGAACTAAAGCAGAGACCATGGAGGAATGCTGCTTACTGGTTTGTTTTTTCATAGGACCATGTCCCACCTACCCAGAGGTGCACCACCAATGGTGGGATTGGCCCTCCCACATCAATCATCAATCAAGAAAATGCCCCTATACATGTGCACAAATCTGATAAAGGCATTTTCTCAATTGAGGCTCCCTTTCCCCAGGTAACTCTAGTTTATATGAAGTTTCCAAAAGCAAAAGGGGTGTTAGGATATGAAAACCTACACCCTTACAAACGTGAAGGCACAGTGTTGGGAAGGACTGCTGAGCATGAGACTTATGGTACAAAATTCTGCAGGGTCAATGCAAACACCTGGGAATAGAAGATCTCCTCTGACAGACACGGGAAGCATTTTCTCAGGGACTTCAGGATGTAGTGACCCTGAGCATTCTCATGAGGATATGGAAGGTATTGGGGCTGGAATCAATAGTCCCTGAGTGTGGCTCTGGAGATGGCAGATTGTCACCAGAGGAAGCCCTGGGAGCCCCTACAGATTAGTTCACTTATCACATTTGCACTTGATGTGGAACTGAGAGGGCGAGAAGGCCGCTAATGTGATGGAATCAAGATCGTAAGTGATGTTGACACTGCACTGCTGGGCAAAGGCTCTTGGAGTGAAAATTATTAGAGATAAATATCTGCTCCACCTTGCTGCTAGAGAAAGGGAGAAGGCAGCCAAGTCTCAGGAGAGGACAAGGAGGGCCGAAATGGAGATGGCAAAGGCAGGGCCCACATTTCCTCAGTGAGCTGCCCCATGGTGCAGAAGAGGATGACAAGGGAGATGAGACTGTGGGAGTCCAAGTTCTCATTTTGGTGCTCACCCAGGCATGTGCTCATTGACATCTCTGGACTGAAGCAGGAACCAAAGAGGTCCCCTGCACAGACTGGGAGCTTGCAGGAAATCCCAGTAGAATGGCAGCAGAGCAATCTCAATGCCTTCTGAGGGAGAGATAGTCAGATGTGGGGTCTTCCCCAAGGCAATGCCAGCGGGCAATGTATTAGGCAGTTGTCTTTAGTAGATTAGGGAGTAAAGAAAGGTGATGATGAATGGATTAATAACTACCCCCCTATAGATCTCTCCAATACTGACTAAGAAAAGTAGGTGTCAGACCAGGTTTGCCTTGAGTAGAACAGCTGCTGGCAAGCAGGTACTCTCAGCCCCCAACTCTCAGCTGTTCCATAATCTTTCATGAGGAGGATGTATGGATCAGAGTTCTGGAGAAGCAATGCCCTTGATCAACTTTAGGAACCAGAAATGCAAGAGTTATCCCCATTTACTACAGATGAGACCCAAAAAAGAATCACTCTCAGGGTTCACTGGCTGTCCTATTCTGTCTAGGAGAGGGGACCTATTTGGTCATGGTGGGCTACCACCACCTGGCCAATTAGAAGGCATCCATATGTCAGCCATAGTAATTAACAAGCCATATCTCACCTTCTTGAGAACCTGTTGTTCATATAATTAGCATTATGCTAATTATCATAGCTTGTGTACTGGACTAGGGACACGTCACAGCAGGATGACAAACGTAAGCTGCCTAAAGAGGTGGCTTTTGATTGGGTGCCAGTTGATCATGCTGTCCCAGGGATTCCCAAGTTAGGGGTGAGGGCCTGCCAGCAGAGTGCGGCTATAGCCACCTGTCACAGGACAGGCTGTCCAGGGTGAAGGCTTGAAAGTGGATTACAGACACTGAAACAGGAAACATCTGCACAACTGTCAGTCTTGCATTTTTATTTGTTCCCTTTGCTTTGGTTTTGTTTGGTTTTAATTGTAATGTGCCTAGCATGAAATCCACCATTCTTCTATCTTTAAGTGTGCACTTCACAGAGCACATTGACTGTCCCTCTCCTGAACCTTTTAATCTTCCCAAACTGACTTCATATTCCAACCTCCATTCAGCCTGGTGATCACCATCCTAATTTGCTATGGACCGCCTGAGAGTGTCTCCTATAGTATTTGTCCTTTTGTGGCTTGTTTCTCTCAGTATGCCTTTCACCTATACTGGAATGAGTATACGAATTTCCTTAGTAGGGCTGAATAATACTGTCTTATATATGTGTTGCATTTTGTATATCTGCTATCCAGAGATAGGCCCTTAGATGTTACCACGTGTTAATATCTACAGTTCTTTGTTTGTTGTTGTTTTAAGAATTTGTTTATTTTTATGTGTTTGAGTGTTTTTTTTCTGAGTGTATGTATGTGTACCAAATATGTGCCTGGTATCCATGAAGATACCAGAAGAAGGCATTGGAGTTCCTTGAACTGGAGTTACAGATGGTTATGAGCTACCATGTGGATGCAACCAGTGTTCTTAATCTTAGAGCTATTGGCTACAGCTTCCTCTTCTTTTGAAACAAGGTCTCACCACACAGTTCTGGCTGGCCTGGAACTTGCTATGGTGGCCTCAAACTCACAGAGATCTGCTTGCCTCTGCCTCTTCTCCCAAGTGCTTAGGTTAAAGGTGTTACCCTGATATTTCTTTGATTATTTTGAAACAGGGTCTCTCTTTGTAGTCCTACCTAACCTAGAACTTGGTATGTAGTCTAGGCTGGCCTCAAACTCAAGACAGTCTTCCTGCCTTAGAATCCTATGTGAGGAATTATAAGTGAGAGCCATCAGGCATGGCTAAAAAAGGATATTTCTTTTGCTACTGTTTTTTTGCATGCCCCATGCAATGAGACCAGGGGCTGGGATCAGTAAGGAGTGTTGGAGCAAGTTGCTCATAACCAATCCTAGAAGCCTGAATCAGGTATTTATAGAGTCAATAGAGAATGATCTATTCTTTGGGGCCATGCTTTTCTGAGCATAGCAGACCTCCCTATTTGTCTTCTCAGCAGACATTTATTTAGCTCCACTGTTTGCCAAGCCCAGGCCACCTTGTATGAGTGACAGGTGAAATTACATTTACTGGTAATTACTAGACTCTCTGTAGATAATTGTTGCCATTTCATTTGTCCTGTACTTTGCACTTTTTATAGAGGAAGGTTTCTAAGAGTTAAAAAAAAATAGACATTGTTGTATTTAATTACTAGTTCCTTTTTAAAATTCTATTTTCCTTTCTGAGAGGGTCTCTCTGTGTAGTCCAGTGTGGCTTGGAAACTCATCTTCCTGCTTCTGCCTCCCAATTGCCGGGTTGGCAGGCATGTGCCACCACACCCAGGCTTGCTTTTTAAAAATTTTTTAAAATTGCTGCTCCTTTGGAAAGTGACAGTATTCAGTGGAATTAGATCAAGAAGGAGTCAAATGGGCAGGTGGCTTGTCTTTAGCTCTGGTCACAAAGGGAAGCCACCTCTGAATCTGGAACAGTGCCTGGAGCAGCACAAATATGTACCAAGCAAATGAAAGGATGTCCTACCTCATCTGATCTTTCTTAGTGCTGTGCAGGCATGTCTCTACTCCAAAGCTGAAGGGACACTGGCCTCAAGGGACAATGGAGCTGCCAGGGGCCATCCAGCAAGGATGTGGAGAGACAACTCTTGGCAACTGCTTAGGCTGCCAGAATACCTTTTCTTGAAATTTGGACAGAGCCCTGAGACCAACTGCAAATCTAGATATTGCTGCCATAAAGACCATAGATGGGTGAGGGAATTGCCTTATTTCTTTATCCTTGACCATGCAGAGAGTCACAGCTCCTGTGGGCAGATCTGCTGTGGGAACACCTCATCTTAATCCCTCAGAGCCTGAAGCTGTTTCCCAGCCGAGCATACCTGCTTGACTTTGGCCTCTGCAGCAGCCTGGAGGCAGGCAGAGGCAAAGTCGGCTTCAGGCCAGCAGCACCTCCTTCTAGCCATCTGCAGTGGAGAGCCACCCTCAGAAGGAAACTTTCATCCCAGAAGGCTCTGCCTGGAATGTGATCTCAAAGTTCTTTGCTCTCTTGGGATAGGGAACAGCTTGTGGCTGAGGGGCCCTGGCAGGCTCCCAATGTCCAGATTGCACTGTATATGATGGGCTGACATGAGAGGCTTTGCTCATGGTATGAATTGCTCATGGTATGATGATTGGCTGTCATTATGACTGGAGTGAGAGACAACTAGGAAACTGGGAAAGCATACTTCTGGGAGTGTTCAGAGGCTGAGTAGGGAAGCCACTCCCTGAATGTGAGTGGCAGCATCCACTAGGCTGGGGGCCTGGATAGAGCAAACAGCAGAACACAGAGCTGCTTACATGTGTCATACTTGGGTCTTTCCCAGCAGGTGTGTTTTGCTGCTGTCACCACCCATGGCACCTGGATTCTTACTGGTGACTCTTCAGAGACCTCCCAGGCTTCCGTCCTTGGGATGGGGCTACACCATGTGTCATTTTTGTTCTGATTATATATACCTCCCATTGATTTTGTGGCATCACAGGAGATCACATGTACTCTGTTGAGACTGTACAGAGAGTGCTTTGGGAGAAAGCTGGTAAAGATGGTCTACCATTGGGCCTGGCTCTGTGTAAATGTCCTACAACTGTCCTGCAAGATATAACTTCAAGTTAGGAACATTTCTCTGCCTCATGTATTCAGAGCTGTTCTAGGCTAGGAGCTCATGTATGCTTTCTTTTGTGCTCTTCAGTTGTAAGACCAGCTCCTAATGTGTTTAGGACAATTTTGAGAGTCATTTTACCCAACAGTTTAAAGGTCTTAACATCCCTATGTATCCTAGGATTTAGAGTTTTATGTGGGGCCCCAGAACTTGCCAAAAAGCACCATCCCTCCATCCCTAACTTTGACCCCCTTTCCTTTCTCCATTTGAAACGGCTATGTGGATCTCACTGTCCTCTGTGTAGGGTCAGCTATATGTTCTCTTTCCAAGCCTACATTGGAATGTTGGAATGTAAGGCACTTCTAAGGCTCTTTGTGGGATTTTTTTTCTCCTCCTGGGTTTTATAAAGGTGAAAAGACTTTTTTCTTCTTTATTCAAGCATCCATCCATAAGCATGGGCACCAGTCTCAGTTGTGTGGTATCTGGGTTGTGACAAAGTGACCATACTAGTGAACCCTGTCCAAGACTAGAAACAGGGTATGACTGACATTCCTCATCCCCTTCAGAGAAGACACTGCAGAAGGGTAGACAGGGCCTTGGTCATGGTAGTAGCGGCATGGTGTGTGAAAGAACCTGGCTTGGCTTTGCTGACTTTCCAATCTTGGTATGTTAGTTAAGCTCTCTGAGTGTGAGGGGATCACCACATACTAGTCTTGCTTCTAGGCAACCCATCAGCCAGGAGCTACTTAGGAAACATCTGTATTTGAAGGACCACCCCCTTGTATTTGGTCATCCAGGAGATGGCCCACCTGTCCCCACAGTGTATATATGAGATTTAATTCATCCAGCTCACAGTCACCGAGACAGACAGCTGCACTGGAACCCAGCAGCTTCCGACTTATTTTCCCCTGGGATATTACCTGGTGTCTCTATGCCTACCTCCACTTGGCCTGCAGCTCTTGGAGAGGTGTAATATAATCTTGCATTTTACTCCTGGGGGTTGTTTCATTAGTGCATAGTAAAGTGGATTCAACATAGTATTGATGAAAAAATTTTGGGGTGTCCAACTCAGAGCCATTAAGCCCAGTCATACCATGGCGTCACTGTCACCTAACTTACCTCCAGGACTTCATTTTCCTCTCTTATAGTTCTGTGCTTTGTTCAGTTTTAAAACATTTTAAAGCATGTGCTTACTTCTTTGTTTAGTGTATACATGTTTGTATGCATGCATGTATGTGGACATGCCTGTGCCACACCACATGGGGGTAGATAAGAGGACAACCTGTAGAAGTCAACTTTCTCCTAACTGTGTGGGCCCCAGGGATCAAACTCAGGTTGTTAGGCTTGGTGGCAAGAGTCTTTACCTGCTAAGCCACCTCACTGGCCTTTTCCACTTTCATTTATAGTTTATTACTGTATTCAGTGCTAAAGATTGTACATGGGGTCTTGTTCTCTACAACCGAGCCAACTTCCCCTGCCTCATGGTAAAAGTGTGACACAGCCACTTCTCACACCTCAGGCTCCCATGAGGGTACTTGTGGGAGGGAGGGATCTGGTGGAGTCTCCTACTCTCAGGTGCTGCTCCTGATGGTCTTGGCTGCTAAGGGGCTTGTTGCCCCATTTCTGAAATATGGAGCCACAGGAACTGGGTCAGACTGTATTCTGTCACCCTGTCCTAAATCTCACAGACCCATACTTTTCATAAGCAACAAGGACATTCAGGATGCATCTCGACCCCTTTGCTAATTCAGAAGAGGAAGGCAAAGTGCCAGAGAACTTGCTGGCCTGGAAATCAGCTTGGGGGAGAGGCTGTGACTTCAGGGGCTGGGCAAGGTGGCCCAGGCAAGTGTCACTACTAAAGGACATCATAGCTGATGCATCTGCTCTCTGGCATTGATAAAGGACAGAAAGGAAATTGCTCTAAGTTAGCTGTGATCAGGTGACAGAGCTCAGCTCAGGCACTGCAGGAAAGGAGTTCAAGTAGGCCTCAGGAAACTCCCAGTGCCTTCTGATAAGACATGCTTTCTCCAGCTTGCTCATGCCTATCCTCTTTATATTCTCCAAACCTGATGTCTGTAAGACCACAAAGCAAATGTTGTCAGTGAATCTAAGAGACTGCGGGGCCCATCAGTTTTTATGCTGTAGCCTTTTGGTGCCTTCATGAGAGAGATAAGGCTAATAAAAGGCTGGCCTATACAACATGTTCTGATATCTTCTGATCATTAAGGAGTCTGTCTGAAGATATCATTACACTGGAGCCACTCATATGCTGCTACAGAAATTGAGAAATGCCTCTGGTGTTGATTTCTTAGGGGAAGGAAGACAACTTTCTACCTACATTCTACCTAGACTACATCCTACCTAGAAGTAGTTCAATAGATGACTGGTTTACTGTGGTTGCTACCTCTTGGCCTTGCTGTTTCAGATTCTTTGAACATGAAGTCCATCCTTATACAGATGATCTCAGTTTGATCTACTTATCATACTTTGATTCCTGAGCCCAAAATTATACCCATTCTGATAGTATGTTCTACAATTTTATCATACTATTACATAAATTGCACAAAATATTTAGTATAAGGTTGGCTTTGAGCTAGTGGATTTCCCCACTTGGTGTCTATTTAAGCATTCTAAGTCTGAGTAAGGATATTGTAGTTAGATCAGTTAAATACAGGTTTGGCTTCATGCTATTTCTAACATATGATGGGTTTATTGGGGGCATGAACCCACTGTAACCCAAGGCACATCTGCACAATGTGCTGAGATATGCATTTTTAAGATCTTTGCTTCTCATTTGTCCATCAGAACTGTGGTTTCCTGGGTCATCTCTGGCCTGTGTACTTGATTCAGTTCAGTTGTGAGTGCTTCTCTAATGCCAGGCACTGGGTTTCTGCCATGGCAGTGGAGAGTGCAGAATGCCTTTGCCCTTTGGGTGCTCACAGTTCAGCCCTTCCAGAGGGAGACTACTGCTGCTACTGAGGATGGCTCTGATCAGGTAACATATGCTTGGAAGTTAGTGCAGCTCTTGAGACCCCTGCAACTAGCCCCAGGTTCCCTGCCTTTCTGCTTTGAAATCACCCCCATGTTGTTGTGTGTTGGTGGCCCATCAGGTCCCTTCAGGCTTGAGAGTTCTAGCTTACTTGTTTCCTGTATTTTAAATGTCCTTCTCCCGGAGAACCTCCAACAGTGACTCAGGTGCTTTTGTTTGTTTGTTTGTTTGTTTGAAAATTATATTTTGATTTATTGTAAAATATGCATAATCTAAAGTTAAACATGTTCATTTATACAAGTGTAGCTCAGCAACATGATGCACATTCAACTTTTTGTGCAGCCATCCCTACAACCCCTCTCCTAGATTTTGTCATCATCCCAGCCTCTGCCCATTTTAGTCACTGACTTCCCACCCAGTCACTGATATCCATTATACCACTCTGGATCTGTAAAGGAGGTTGTTGGGGAATCATGCAGTATTATGCAGCCACCCTTCACTATACCCCCAAGTCCCAAGTTTGAAGGCAGTGACCTTGATCTTCTTAGAGACTGAATGGCCAGGAGGACTCAGGATTTGTGGAATCACTTTTTCCTGAATCTTAAGTGTTAGGGAGAATAGACAGCCTATTAAACATGAGGTTTCTTTAACTTTGCCAAACCTGTATTTTTCTACCTTCTTCAGGCCCATCCAGAATAGGAGACTTGGACTCAGGTAATGGCCCCAAGCCCTGAGCTGGCTCCCAGATACCAGTGCTGTGCAGGGCTGTAGCCTGCCTGGAGGGAGGCACAACCAGGTCAAGGCTGAACTTCTTCTATCTGTGGTATGAGCCAGAGCCTCTCAGTGGGTGGCAGGGTTTCCAGGGAATTCCGCTGCTTTAATTTAATACAACTGCAGGAAATTCATAACTTACTCCAACGTTGCTCCTTTGAGACACTAATTGTGTTGCTTGTCTCTGCCCCAGCAGGGAAGATCTGCAGGAAGTAGTGGCTTCCTCCCAAGAGCCCCACATCCTTAGGGCCAGACAGATGGAGAGGCTGGTGGGCAGAGTATGTCCCTGTTAGAACCTCCTCCTTCTCTTCTGGGACTAGAGATTGTGAACATTGTATATCTCACCACACCTAGTTTTGAGTAGACCTAGGAGTCTACTCTTGCTTGGGTATAGTGATCCACATGGTAGAGGGAGCCTAGGGAGAGAGACCATCCCACCAGGATTAGACACCAGGAAACTGAGGCAGATGCAGAAGATGGCTTAGCCTCCTGAAAGATGTTTGTCTCATCAAGTGCGTGTTGTTGATGAAATAATTACTTCAAGTTCTGGAGTATGGGGAGGTGAATACCCAGACCTACTATTCTGTAGGAAGGATGGATGGATGGATCTAGTAAGAGTGACAGATCCCAAGAGAGAATTGTCCTGAGAATGGGGACCATCTCTAAGGAGACTGTAGCTAGGCAGAGGCCTGCCTGATGGGAGGGATGGATAAACATCAGAAAGCATCTCTGCTCTCAGAATGAATGGAAGTGCAAAGGTCCAAAGGTAGGAACCTAGGGTGCACAAAGGCATGCAAGGGGCCAGGTTGTGTGTGTTTGAGATTTGAGAGCCATGGAATATATATGGAAGAGTAATGGGATCCGGTGTGTTTTGACTGGATCAGGTTTGTGGGCATTGGTGCCCTAGGCTGGCCTGCCCATAGTCTTAAGTGTCAGATGAACATGTGGAGATACAGAAAGTTCCATCAGGCTGCTGGGGCACAATGGGTACCAGAATGTGACTCAGGCTTGTCTGACCACCAGCCATTGTTCCTCCTCTGCATGCACTGCAGATAACATGGTGGTGTAGTAGGGTCACCACTCAGTACTTCTCTACAGTAGGTCATGAGGGTAATACCAATCAATGAAGCCTTAAGGGAACAAAAGGACATGGCTTTGGTTAGCCATGTGTATGTATGTGATTTGGCAACTCCCAGCTGCAGGGTTGTGATGAGTTCTTGACATCATCCTAAAAGCTGAGCTGTGTGTGCGAAGTGGCTGCTTCCTCCTTAAAGCCATGGCAGGTGCTGCTTCTGACCTCGCTTCTATAGAGGGTCTTGGGAGCAGGTACCAACCCATTTTACAGATTGGGGAACTGATCTTAGAGTTGAATCTTACCCAGCTCACCCACCTCCAGGGCAGGCCAGACCTGAATATATTCTGTTCATATGACTTCTGTGTTCTGCTCTTGAGCTTGTTTCTTAGTCCAGAGCAGTTTTACCCAGCAAATTGATTGTGCACAGCTCTGTGTGCTGTGGATCAGGTCCTGTGTACATACCAAAGCATCATGTATCATTTGCTTTCTATGCCTTGATTCTGGATATACTCAAACAAAATCAGTGGCAGACTAAGTATTGGGGAAAACTGAGGACTGGGAGAAATGTGCATTTCCTGAGTGAAAACCCCCCATTAGTCTGCTTTGTGAAGTAGGAGGCTCTGTCTGGCTTATAGAAATGAAGGTGCCATTATCCCCCTCCCCATGTGTCTGTTGTCATGTCTGGACTGTCCAACTCATGCCATCCTGGGTAGCCTTTGAATTGACTGTGCAGCCTTTAGGGAAAGAGGGCTTTCCTGGACCTTGTAGATGTTTGAAGTTTGGCCAATGGACGACATTTCTCAGCAAACTTTTCCCTATGAAGCCAGGCTGTGGAAAGTGGGGGGAAAGCAAGCCCCCTCAGGAGGGTTAGGTGAGGCCTCTTATACTGCCCTACCAGGGCCTAACATCCTAGGGAGCTGTTTATAGTTCTCTATGCAGGGGTTGTAGGTAAGAACACCCTAGACCAGACCCTTGACTCAATACAGTCAGAGTGGCCTCCAAAACCTATGTTTTACTTTTACAAAGGCAGCTTTTGTGTAGCTCAAAGCACCTTGGATAGAGTAGGGATGGGACAGAATCCATTGCATCAGGGAGCCCAGAGTCCCAGGTACAGAGACCATTCAAGCACACTGTGAAGAGGCTGGAGATAATAGCTCCACCCTTCTAGCTATCTCCTCAGCCCTATCAGAGACTCTTTCATTCCCATTGCCTCTGGAGATAGTCATTGTCAGAGAAGATAGAGAAGGTTCTGGGAGTCAGAAATGCCTGAAAGTAGGTAATGGCCTTTGTAAGGTAGTGAGCCCCCTGTCTTGTACTTGTGAGCAGAGCACCAAGTCCAGAGTGCAGCATGAAGGTTGGGCGAGAGTCAGAGGAGCTGAGGGCCTTTCTTGTACATGTCTCCTCTGCTTTTTCTGCTCAGCACCATGCAGATCACAGAGTAGGGCTATGGAACTAGATGCCAATCTCATCGCCATACCTCTCTGAGACTCCAGTTTCATTATCTGACAAATTAAAGTGGAAGATAGGACCTAGTTCACAGCCAGTGTAGGGTAAAGCAAACTAATGTGCCAGACCCAAGGCACTCAGCTTCCCTCCCTTCTGGATACTCTCCAGGCTGCTAAGGGTGGCTGGGTGTGAGGGCAAGTTTGAGGCACCTTGGAACCATCTGGAATCATTGTTTATGTAGTAATGAAAGCATGGCAGAGGCCCCAAATATTGATAGAGCTGGCGAGGTTGCTGATTGTATTTAGAATACTGAAAGAGTGCTGGGGATGTGGCTTAGTGCAGTACTTGCCTAGCATGTTTGAGGCCTTGGTTTTAATCCCTAGCACTGCCAACAAACAAACTCAAGAAGATCCTATGTTGTCAGAAATCTTTGTAATCAGCATGTCCCGACTGGGGAGACAGTGACATTCACCAGTGGGTATGTGGGGGTATGTGGGGGCCATGTGCATACATGCAGTCTGTGTTTCAGTCATCCACGTTATCTCTGTCCTGTCAGTCATGATCTTATTTCCCAGCCCAGTTAGAAGCTGCAACCTTGCTCTCTTGCCCTTGAACTTCTTTGCAGCAGGAGCAGAGAGAACATCAGCTGTCCTGCCACAGTTCTAGGGCTCTGAGTACATGCTCCAATCCACCCTCACAGGGAGCAACTGGTATGGTCTGTTTTTCTCACACAAAAGAAAGCTGCATTTCCTCTTAGGGTCCCATAGCTAAAATGTGGTAGAACCCACTTAGGACTAGACTTTGTAAGAAAGATATGCTTTTCTCCTGCTCTGCCCACTTACAGAATGTTACGTGAGATGAGACCAGTGGCTACAGAGGAACCATGAATGTCTAGGGACAAGGGACAACAGTCTCCTGAGATGTGTCCTGGCTCCTTGTTCTGTGCCTGTTTTCACCTGCTACTCCCTCCTCCTACCCTACCCTGTCATTGCTCAGTGACAAATCGCTTGAAGCCTTAAGGAATGTACCTGACCTTGCAGGCCTCCTTGGCATCAGCAAATGCACCTCTACATCCTGAATCCCTTTCATTTCTCTTTGACCAGATCCTCTCCTCCTGCAGCAATAGCCTCACAACCCCAGTGATTCAGGTACCAGTGACGGTATTGGTATGCAATGTGAGGTTTAGAGATCCTAGCTGGAAGCAGGGATGTTTCTATGTAGATCTGGGTTCCTCCTACCTCTGAGATCAGGATGAAGATACCAGCAAATGGATGTGTCACATAATCCTGCCATGAGTCAGGTAAGGGATGTGGTTGTGCCTCTAAGATGCCAGCACTGAGGGTGACATGGCATGTAGGGGGAACCCATGAGGAGCATCCCACCAGACCCCTGTGTGAGGAACCAGGTAGCCCAGCCTTCCTCATCAGGGCCCTTCCTGTTCATCCTTTGGGTTTCAACTCACAGAGGAAACTGATGGATCTCCTTGGTCAACAAAAATCAGATGACTCCTGCCCCAGACCTGTGGGCTCTGTGGAAACCTCATTCCACACAGCTGCCCTCTCTGCTTTCATCTATTCCCAAGACCGCTGCAATAATCCGCCTCTCATAGCCAACCGTTGTTGAGCTCAAATCACATTTCAAAATAAACACCGTGTGGAGCAGTCGGGGAAAAGAGAGATTTATTAGCTTTCATGGGGTGAGAGACCGCAAGGACCAGAATAATAGGATACATTTCTCATTAGTTGTAAACGCTGGAAAAGAATTAAAGGAACACTAATATTTTCTGTCTTGAACCAAGCACCGTGAGGGTTGTGAAGTGCAGGGGAGGAAAGAGAAAGGAAAGTGATCTCACATGTGGGACTTGGGGTCAGGCAACCACCAGGCAATTTCCCATAGTTTCTCCGAATTGCTTCAGATATAACCCATGTCTTCTAGCTGGCTTAGCCCTGAAAGTGTGCATTGGTATCTTCAGCAGTAAAATGAGATTAGAGGAAATTCAGAGTGCTGCTAGAGGGGAGGGCAGGGGAAGGTTTCCTGGTGAGACCTGCCCATCCTGTACTGCTTCTTGTTTCTGTCCCTTCCCAGGGAGCTGCTGTTCTTGGTAGCCCAAGACAACATGAGACAAGGCTTGCTTACCTAGATGTGGATGGTACATAGGCAGGGACTGGCAGTGGGACATGCTGTACCTATCTGGGCCCTGGCTTCTACAGCATGGCACAGGGGCTCTATAGCCAGTCTGCTGCGTGACACCTGGTGTGTAAAAAGGCACACAGGGCAGGTTGTATAGAGGAAGCTCAGTAGCCATGAAGGATATTATGGGAGGCTGAGGAAGGAGAGGTGTCCTGGGAGAGTGATTGGGGGTCTTCTATGGAAGGGGAGGCAGTTCAAACTGGTCTGCCTGTCCATTTGGGGCTAGGAGATCTAGGGTGGAGGGTTCAGGAGACAGATGGAAAGTATTGGTCCTAGAGAACCGAGGACCAACCACAATGACTTGTTTTGGACCTGCAGATACTAGGTACTTCATAGAGCTGTCTCTCCTAGGGACAGACATTGAATCTGTTTGTAGAAAGATGACAGGTGAGCTCTTACTCTTGGAGACATGTGTGCATGTGCACACAGCCCCACAGACACAGATGTATACCTATATAGAATCTTTCCAAGTTCAGAAGTGTAAAATGAGACAAGCTCATGTTCAAGAGTTAAAGCAAGAGGCTAGAGATAGCTCAGCAGTTAAGAGCACTCACTGTTCTTGCAGAGGACCCAGGTCCAATTCCCATCTCCTACATAGTGGTTTATAACATCTGTTTCTCCAGTTCCGAGGGGTCCAACACCTTCTTCTGGCCTCCACATGTACTGACTGCATATGGTATACATAAACACATGCAGCGAATAGTCACACATCAAATAAAAATAAATTTATCTTTAGAAAGGGATCTAGAGAAGGTTGATAATTTTGAAAATACCATCTAGACTTGAGCAGCACAGGCCTAAAGCCTGCCTTGTGTTGTTGCTAACAACAGCAGGTGCCAGTTGCAAAGCAGCACCTGACTTAACCTTTATTCCAAACAGTGCTAACACCTAGTCCTATTCTCCTGGTCCCCTGCTAGGGGAAGGAAACCGGCTTACTTGGCACTCGAATCACTGCATTTTATAAGAATGGTACCAGGAAACAAAGTGCCATGCCTAAAGCCACCCATTACAAAAGTGTGGAACCAGGATTCAAATCCTAGGAAGCTGCCCCATCGCCCTTGCTCATTCCTGGCACATGAGTGTCTTTAGAAAAGGGTGAGAACGCTGGAGATTAAAGATGGAGGCAAAGAAGACAATGTGGAAGAGCTAGTGAGACAAGCTTTGAATAGAGAGGGGCACACAGGGACCAGGGAAGAAGTGTGAGGACTACTATGTGGAGCAGAAGTTAGGGGCAGGGCAGCAGTGGGCCAGGTATGACTTACACTGAGGACATGGATCCTGCTGTCCAGTCAGTGGTGTGAAGCACAGTCTGTGAAGCCATGCTACCACCTATTTCCAGAATCCACCCATATTTCCATACAGAAACTCTGTCCCCATCAAACAGCAGCTCCCTTTCCCCTCCTCAGCCCCTGGCAGCTGCTGCTCTACTTTCTGTCTCTGAATTGTCTGTTTCTATGTCCCTCATAGATGTGGGAATCTTACATTGTCCCTTTGTATCTGATTTCTATCAGCATCATGAAGGCTGATTCCTTGCAGCATATGTCAGAGTTCCCTTCTGTTTCAGGCTGAGCAAGCTTCCAGTGTATGTATGGATCATGGTTGGTCTATTCTGTCCTGGGATTCTAGGGTGATCTTCTGTTTATTATTAAATTCTGAACATGTGATTGACCATATGGTTCTCCCAGTTTGTGTGTAAAGGTTTGCCTCTCTGTCTCTTCTCTTTCTTTCTCCTTGACAGTCTTTCTTAGGAGGCCCTGAACCTGGTCCATCTTTTATGTCTTTTTTCACCTAACCTCCCTTCTGCTTTGTAGACCCTTAGCCACTCCTGAGGGGAGACCTAGGAGATCTAGGGGATGTTCTAGTATGGTCTGCGAGCCTCAGCATACCTTTCCTTTTGATAAAGTGGTTGATTGTCTGTGGTATGTGCTAGAGCAGCAAGAAGCTGATGTGCATGCTTGGTAAACATCGGCAAACAGAAGCTGTGTGATCATCACCCTTATTTAGCAGCCAGGCCGGTCTAGACTCCTAGCACCATAATGTCATATGATATCAACAACTGACAGCGGTGATATGAGATCTTGATGTTAAGATGTTGGCAGAACAACATGATGATGGAGCTTTCTGTGCCTTGTTTATTTCATTTAGAAGATGTCTAGGCCTGTTAAAGGCATAGGCAGGACTTGAACCCTGGATGTCCAGAATTTGATGCTGCTCTACTGTGCTGGTTCACTGTATAAAAGTACATACATAAGCATTTGTGTATAATAGTGGTGTCAAATCATGTCACAGGCCCAGTATTGATTACATCATATGTACTGTGTAGCAGACTCCATACTGGGCTCTAATGATGGAGTCATAGACAGACAGACAGACAGACAGAAAATCTGAGTTTTCAGAGGCAGTTGAAGATTCTCCTAAACACCAGAAGCAGAAAGTGACTTGAAACTAGTGAGACTAAACTGCAGTAGAACAGCCATGAAGCCTTGATGAGCAGTTTACACTGAAGCCTGAAGGAGGGAGCAAGATCCTATTGATGCTGGATGGAGTGAACAGAGTTCCAAGCAAAGAGAGCATTGTGTGCACGGGTCCTAAAGGTTAGCATACCTGTACTTATTTAGAAAACTAAGATGTCAACAAGGGGCTGGAGAGATGGCTGCTCTTCTGGAGGACCCAGCTTCCAGTCCCAGCACCCTCATGGTAGCTCACAACTGACTATATCTCTAGTTCCAGGGGATACAATGCCTTCATCTGGCCTTTGAGAGTACCAGGCATGCAAATAGTGCGCCAAAATACATGCAGGTGAAACACCTATCCACATAAACACAAAAGAGTAGTAAAACAAAGAAAAGATGTCTGCCAGCCAGAACAGAGTCAGAGTAAGGGGAGAAGAGAGAAATGAGCAAGCTGAGGCTCCACAGTGCTTCAGAGGACATGTGAAGGGCTTGGGAAAGGTTTTCAAAGATTTTAATTTTTTTCTCAAAAAGAAATTAGGTTTTTCTGTAAGCTAAATTAAGAGTTTGGCTTGTTTTCAACTTCACGGAAAATTTCAATGTAAGATCATAAAATAATGATTATAATGTCTGTTGTTGCCAAGTATTTGCTGCCTTTGTTTCTGCCTCACCTGAGGCCACTCCACTGCTGGTTCTAGTTTAGCGCTAGAACCCTGGATTACCTGGTGTCTGAGCTGCAGAAGCTGCCTACTGCCCAGGACCCCCAGGAACATATTGCCTTGTAGACTGTCTTGCCTCTGCTTCTTTTACCCCCTGACCTCCTCTTCCTCACTCTACCCTGCTTAGTACTGTTGTGTTTTCTGTTTCTGCAGACTGGCTTTGGTTTATTTTCACATATAAATAAGGTTGTACCATTTGTCTTTCTGTGCCTAGCTTACTTCATGTAACATAATGTACTCTGGGGCTCATCACTGCTGTGTCACAGGGCAAGAGCTCATTATTTTCAAAACTGTATAATAGTCCATACTTCTATGGACCTTCAGCATGAGTACCATAGGTCATTAAATTATACCGCATTTAGGATTCATGATGAGTAGATTTTAGTTGCCCTAACTATAAACAAACCAGGTGAAAGGTTTTGGATGGGGCGGGGCTGTGCAACTGAAATAGTGGATTTGTAATTTTTTTTTAAGCCTTCTAATCTTTTGACTACTGGTATGTATTGTGTATCATCATGTGTGTATCTTTATAGATACAATTAGTTGCTTCTGCATCTTTTATTAAGGCTCTTTAGAGAATCGTCTGGCACTTCCTAGTGCAATGAGTTTCATGAGCCTTGTGAAGAAAGAGCAGCTCTGAGTTTCTTAGCATTATCAGAACCCCAGCTGTTCCCAGACTGTGGCACCGGAGATGCTCCCCTAGCTCCAGGCAAGAAGAAAGCTGGTGTAGTTCCTGGTAGCAGCTAGAGGAGCAAAGCTCCCTGCTGCTCAGTGGGGGTATAATCTCAGCTCCTGAATGGCTGTGCCTGAGGGGAGCCTGGACAATGAAGAAAGAAAGCTAGTAGGCCTCAGATAGTGTTGGGGAAGGCAGGCAACAATGGATTGGCTCCTTCCCTTTGCCTGTTTTAGAAACTGAGGCCAGGGGTCTCCAGGACAATAGGACTTCTGGGTAGGCAGTCCAAGCTAGGAGGTGGCTTCAGGCCTAGGCATCCATCTGCCCCCACAGCCTTGAAGCTAGGCAGTCATACCTGCTCAATGTGTAGCCTTGCAGTGCCATGCCATCTTCTGGTTTTATCCTTCATCCTGGCCTTCCTCGGTCTGTTCCTTTGGGACTATCATAATCTGCACAAGAAATCTGCTCTCACCCCTTGAAGGACTCCTCAGGATCTCTCAGTCCTTAGCACCTGCTTAGAGTGGTGACATCATAAAATTGCCCTTTCACACCCCGTGTCTTGCTGTGTCCCTTCTACCTGCTCACAATATACTGACTTTTGAAGACTCAAGTGCTCCTGACACCTGAGCCTTTCAGCTGTCAGTGGATCTTGGAAACTAACTTCGTTAGCATTGTGTACTCCCAGTCTCAGCTTGCCCCTACCATGCCTGGCTCCTCCCTGGTCTGCTGTACAGAGCTGACGAGAATCTGGATGGAGTCACTTATGCCCCTCTCTGCTTGGCCTTTCACCTCATTCAGGAACTGCTAAAGCCCTGTAAGAACTGTCGCCACCACCCTGCTGACATCACAGCACATTGCTCTTTTTCCTGTAAGCTGCACCACCACCAAATCCTCCACAAGAGTGCAGGAGGGAAAGGATCTTTTTAAAAAATATTTTATGTGGTTTTGGCCAAACAGAGATGTTCAGTAGTTACTCATATAGTATGGCTATCACTAGCTTAAACTTGATTAAGCTGAGGCAGAGATTAGGAATGTGTTTAGGTTTATGCAAGGGCCAAATGGCTCTGGATTCAGACCTAGACAGTATGCATTAACAATCCATGTTCTTGGCTCCTTTGTTGCCTCTCAATTAAAATTCGGTGTATTAGCTGGGCATGGTGGTATACACCTCCAATTCCAGCACTCAGGAGGCAGAGGCAGGTGGGTATCTGTGAATTCCAGGCCAGCCAGGCTATATAGTGAGGCACCCCCTACCTCAGCAAATTGATATATTGTTGAATGTTAAAGTCCTTCTAATTTCTTGCATCCTATCATAAAGTCTTTTTTTGCTCTTAATTTTCTTTCCTGTCTCTATTTGTTTGCATATTATTTTTCCTCTGATTAGAGGGCCTTTCCACATAAAATACTTCCTATTTATTCTTTAAAACCCCACTAGGGGCTTGAGCAATGGCTTAGTGGTAAGGAGCAATGTCTATACTTGTTGAGGACCCACATGGGGGCTCACAACAGACTATAATTCTAGTCCCTGGGGACTGGACATTCTATTCTGGTCTCTGAGGGTACTGCATGCTTGCTTGCATTTGTTACATAGAGATATAAGTAGGCAAAACACCTATATACACAAAATAATAAAATAATTAAAAATATTTAAAAACCAATTGACATGGCTCCTCCACCAGTCTTTCTTCTACTACTTTGTGGGTATGACTTGGTCATAGTCCTTAAAATCTGTTTTCTTGTAATTTAAATCCGCATTTGGCCTTGAGTCACTTGGTGCCAGGGGTCTATTTGTCATCTTAGTCTCTCCCCGCCTATGCCTAACACATATGAGGGACATAATAAATATTTGTTGAGTGACAGACTCCAGTGTTCCTGGCATTTACCAGCCACCAAGTGATGCTATGTGTGTCAGACACTGTTTACACGATGTGTGCTCATTTTCATTCTGCTCATGTCTACCAGAGAATGCTTACAGGGCCAAATTAAACCATTGAAAACAACCACATCTTGCTGAGGCTTCCCACACCATCCTTGGGGAGGCCAGGCCTCTGGGAAAGGCCGGGTGGAGGGAGTTGAAATATTAATGCTCTCTGATGCTAGTTATGTGGTGTCTCCAGCAGCAAAGGATTATGCCAGAGGCTAAAAGTAACTGGCCATAGGAAGGTCCACTTAGGCAGTTTAGGCCAGTCAAGTTCCTGAAGTGTACAGGGCTCCTTCTATAGAGAACTAACTCCCTACAAAGGTCTCCTTCTGCTGTTTCTCTGGGACCAGCAGAAGACTGATGACATCAGTTGCTGACCAGTGTTGTTAATGGTAAATAGTCCTAGCTGGTGAATGGCAGCTGGGAACACCAGTGACCTCATACTTGGGCTTCACAGAGCATAGTGACTACTTGGACACTTGGTTGGTGGAATTGTTGCTGGAGGTACTGGCTTTTAGGGAGACACACACTTTTAAGCCAGGGTGGCTCCTGCTATGACTATTCTGGTGGTCATAGCAGGAATGAGACACAATGTCGGCCTGTCTTGTACAAGGAGAAAAATGATGTCTATGTCACATAGGAGCTTTGAGTGAGGACCATTTGAGACTAAAGACTCATGGTACACAGTGCTTCTTCCATGGCTACAGAGACTGAGGCTAGGTTCTTGAAGACCTGTGGTCTCAACATATACTAGCACCCTTTTACTCTTTGTAGGGCCTGATAACTGGGTCAGGGCAACTTGCTTCCTTTTGAAAGAAGGGGTTTGGGGCAGGGCCTCTTCTCCCTTCCTCACTGGGCTGGGCTACAAAGTGGACTTGTTGGCCAGATTGAGATTAGTCACATGGTCCTGTAGACTCTCATTCTGTGAAAGGCTAGGTTATACAGCCCTCCTGTTTTTGCCCAGAGGATTCCCAACAGCCTCAGGAGCTTTCTTATCTCGTTTCTTAGATATGGTTCAGAGAGGTGAAGTTAGTTTTTCAAGGTCACCCAGCAGGTCTGTAGACAAGGAAGGACTCAGGCCCTGGAGCTGGCTGACTCATTGAATTGTGCTGACCTCCAGTTCCCTTCTAGAGCTAATTAGTATCCTGTGATTCCACATCATGGCCACCCTAGGAGGTGGCCCTGGGCAGTGAATTTCTAGGGCACAAGATGTCCCCTCATTCCTCCTTCTGCCTGAGCTTGTCAGTTCAGAAACACTGAATTGGGCCAGGTATAGTCTGAAATGGGCCCCAAATTAATACCCTCTTCCTCCTCCCTCTCATGCCTTTGTTCTGACTTCTTCTGCAGACAGCCCCAGTTTCCCAGTAGTTCAGTGTGTCGTATACTCAGATCCAGTGTGACAGCTGAGAACACTGGTGGAGGTGGGGGTAGAGGCCTGATTCTCCACCTCTGCACAGCTGCTGGGACCTGCCACCTCACCATCCTCCATCTCCCTGATATGAAAGGACTGTTAGCCCTAAGTTCTGCTATGGCACTTGGGAGAGGGAGGATTATACTCAGAGCATAGAATGTAACTCCTGCCTCCGAGGAGAGGGTTCCAAAAGGGTGCCAACACCATAGAGAGGGGCAGGTAGAGTTAGGATGGTCTCTCATTTACTCCTGTAAGGAGGAGTGGGCCCTTACAGTCTTCAAACTACTGTTCTCCCAGGGTGCCCTCTGTTGGTACCAGGGGGTGGGATGGTGACCATAGTAGGAAACTCTGATTTTCCATAGTGTTGGCTTCCTAGTGAGTTGCATAGAGGGCCATGAAAGCTAGCTCTCTTCCTGGGAAGGCTGGGCAGGGTGTTGATTAGGGGCTAGACTCCACAGACTTGTCCCATGCCACGGGCTTCTAGAGAATCCTTAGCCTTATTCTGATTAAAGTTCCCTTTTTGTTATTCTCAGTCTGCTGTGATTGATATTGTAGTAAAATACTAAGCAAGCCATGCTTTAGATGTCAGAGTGGTGTACATAGTTCTGCACACTGAGTGCTTCCCTCATACCTGGAAGCTGAAAAAGTTGATGTCATAGAGCAGAGAGTAGAATGGAGTCCCTGGAGGCTGGGAAGGGAAGGTCAGGGGTCATAGAAAGCAGACTTCAAAATATAATAAGAAAGGAACAGTTAGCTATGGGGATTTTTGCAGCATAGGGAAACCTTTCCTGGGCGGGGAGGGTGTGAAAGTGTAGAGTGTAGGTGTTGCTGGTGGACGTGATCAATGATGGTAGACTAACTGTGGAAAGCAATGTGGTAGTTACTTAAAGAGTTAATATAGAATTGCCCTTTATGTACCAAACCTACTTTTGACTATATTCTCAAAAGAACTAGAACAGTTATTTGCATAGGCAGGTTCATAACAGTGTCTTAGGGTTATTACAATGATAATAACACTGAAACAAAGAACAACTGGGGGAGGAAGGTTTTGTTTGGGTTACATATCTCGAATTACAGTCTTCTGAGGGAAGTTAGGCAGGAATTCATACTAGACAGGAACTTGGAGGCAGGAGTTGATGTAGAGGGCGTGGAGCAATGGTTCTCAACCTGTGGGTCATGACCCCTTTGGGGCAGTGGAATGACCTTCTCACAGGGGTCACCTAAGGCCACTGGAAAACACAGATATTTATGTTACAATTTGCTTTTTTTTCTTTTAAAAGACTTATCTATTTTATGTATATGAATACACTGTAGCTGTCTTTAGACACACCGGAAGAGGGCATCAGATCCCATTACAGATGGTTGTGAGCCACCGTGTGGTTGCTGGGAATTGAACTCAGGACCTCTGCTCTAAACGGCTGAGCCATCTCTCTAGCCATATGTTACAATTTGTAACAGTAGCAAAATTACAGTTATAAAATAGCAACAATAATAATTTTATGGTTGGGAGTCACCTAGACATGAAGATATGTATTAACAGGTCACAGTGTTAGGAAGGTTGAGAGCCACTGCCATGGAGATTCTGCTTATTGGCTTGCTCCGCATAACTAGCTCAGCCCGCTTTCTTGACCAGAAACTATGGACTTAAAAATGTCCTCACATATGCTGCAGCATGGATTTGGAGGATAATATATTTAAGTAGTGTAAACTGGTTACTGATTCTGAATGATTTACTCATAGAAGTAGTTGGATTAATGGAAACAGAAGGTGGAATAGCACGTTCCAGGGGCTGGAAGGGGAAACAGTGTCAGTATCTAGTGGGGACAGAGTTTCAATGTGGAAAATGGGAAAGGTCTGAAGATGGGAGGGAGGGATGGTTACACAGTGTGAATTGTCTCATGCTAGAAGTTTCACACTTAATGTGGCTAAGGTCCATGTTTCTGACTGGTAAAAGGGAAGGCAAGGCACCCCTCTGAAGGCTGCAGCGCGGAGGGCTAAATGCTTCTCTCTCTCCCGCCCCTCCCATCTAGGCCTTCTATCCCTGAACTGGGCCTCATCCTGGCCGAGGAAACTCATGCTTCCTGGGACATGTGATAAATGTTTAGATCAGGGAACCATCTGGCCCCAGGTCATTTGTGAATCCAATCTCATTCCACAGATTACTAATTGCATGGAGATTCTTGGGTCTCTAGCAGATGCTGGCACTGGCACCTCTGTAAGGAGGTCTAGTCCCTCCGATGCATGAAGTCACCAAGCCATATGCCACCACACTGGAGCTGCTGGAGGACCCAGAGCCAGTACACACTCCAGGAATGTATTTTAGGGGTGCGGTATTTGGGTGGTCTTTATTGGCAAAGTAGGCTAGAAGACAGTTGGGTGGAGATTCATGAAGGTGGGCTTCCTAGGTGGCCTCATCTATCAGCTTCTTCACAAGGCCTCCTGAGAGATACTGGCAGCATAGAGGCAGCATCTGTGTAACATCTACAGAGCTTTCCTGAGACCTGGTTCTAACTTTACCGTCTCCTAGCTCTGGCCTTTTCCAAAGGATTCTTGGGTCTGCTGGAGAAACTGTGTCTTCCTTTGGTGGATTATGAGGGCCACTGCCCAGAAAGGTACCTGGGCAGCAGGTGAAGCAGAGGGGCCTTCTTTCACACTTAGAAAAGAATACCAGAGTGATTTCACCACGACCAGAGGACTGCGGCAGTAGCTTCAGAGGTAGAAAGGATGTTTGCTCTTGCACCAGCTTCCTGCCACCTTTGTTTAAGGTTTTTCTTATGCTGTCATTTTGTAGGGTCCTTCCTGCCCAGGGGTATGTATGAGCCATGGCCTCAGAGTTAGAAGCAGTGAGTTCATCCTGGCTACCCTGTTCCCAGGCCTGAGACCCCATTGCTGCTGTTCTCAAGACATCTTTTATGCAACTGTAGGATGGAGTGGGCAGCTTGAGAAGCCAGTTTGAGAAATAAGTGGCATTCGTGCCTGAGGAGTGTCCCCAGAGCCAGGAGCTATTAATAGAAGCAGTGTTTGGCAGTGAACTGTGTCCATGCGGCTATAGATGCAAGTGGCTTCAAGAGCAGTACCAGGCTAGACTGTGAATGAGGCTGGGTGCCTACATGGCTAGTATATGGTTATCTGAGTGGGCATCGTGCTTTTGACTATCTCTTTAGTGGGGGCACCCCTCAGGGTTTCAGGGGGTATGTGTACATTGGCACTGGTCTTGAGGTCATTGTAAACCAGAGTAAGCCAGTAGCAGCTGGAAAGCTATATCTTGTTTCTGACCGGCAAACCATTCATTTATTAGTTATTGAATTTGGCAAGTACCAGGAATCCTCCTTCTTGAGTGTCCAGAAGCCCTGCTTTAGGGAGATTCCAAGTCTAGATTCATCAACAAATGATCATTATAGAATGGGAGACATTTGCAATAGAAGCTCATGGGGTGTGGGCTAAGCAGCAAAATGTAGACAGAAGGAGCTACAAAAGAGCAAACTTTTGCCATGGGGCTGCCCTTCCCTGGCTTGAGGTTCAAACTGACAGTATCAGCCACAAACTACCATTTTTTTTTGTAAGTGGTGCTTCCAAATTTGACATTTTGGGCACTGAGAAATCCAGATGAGCTGAGTGGACTAGACTTTTTTCAGGAGTCTTAGCTAACCCACACATTCCCATGACTCCCACGCAGCAGATATGTGAGTGGCAAACTCCAGTCTTAGGGTGTCCTTTAAGATTTGAAATTGCGCTCATAGCATGAATGTGTTTTCAGCTTAGGACTTGTGTCCTAAGAGCAGAAATAGGCAGATCCCAAAGATATGCGCCCCTCTCCCCCTGCCCCAGGCTCAGGGCATCAGTGTTGCTGAAATCAGCTATGCACATGCACAGGACCATGTGAGAAGAGGTGCCATCTCCCCTTTTCATGGTGAGAAGTCAGCACATATGCTCCACCCCAGCTCCTATGTTGTCCTGTAGAGGTGTCCAGTCCTTGGGCAGGCATCACACTGCTGCCCAGTGAGTGCAAAGCTGCAGGGCGTATGGCAGGGTCTGCTTGTCGTTGAATTATTTAACATCTTAATGAGTCCATTTTTCACATCCTCCACTGGTCCCACAGGAAGGCAGGGCGGGCAGTTGGTAAAGTGGCAATGAATATTAATAGAGCCGCTGGGAGGTGTGTCTGCTTAATGGATCTCTCTACCAGGGTGGGGCTGCCCATCCTAACTTGCAGCCACCAGGGCTCCAGAAATATTTTTCTGGGTCTGTGAATGAGAAGAATGATCAGTTTGAGTCTGGACCTTCAAGTACATTTGGAAGCGGGCATATTTAACATCCATGGCACCCGTGGGACAGCAGCTCAGTGAGGGATTGTGAATATGCGTGTGTGAGAGTGTTGAATCCTTTTGATCTGGAGTTCCGAACAGTTGTGAGCTGCCATGAGGGTGCTGAGAATAGAAGTCAGGTCTGCTTGAAGAGCAGACAGTACTCTTAACCCTTGAACCATCTCTCCAGCCCCAGGCTGGAGACTGCTTAAGCATGAATATGAAGTGATTACCAGAGACCAGGCAACAAACCTGGGGAGTGGGTGTGATGAGTCAGGTTGCGGGAAATTCAGAGCTGGTTAGGTGCAAGGTTTTCAAATTGTTGTGGAGGTGCCCCACTCCTGCCCTTTCTGAAGAGTGTATTCCTTTTAGTTTCTGGGTAGGAACATTCTGGAAAGCTGGATCTACAGGTGTATCCATACAGTGTCCACTGCTTAGCTCTAAGGAAGAAGGAGCTCCTGGTGGGCAAAGCTGCATTGTTGGTAAACTTTACACAGTGCTGAGTGAGAGAGAGCCAGTACTAAGGCTGCTGTCATGGAAACGTCTGTCCATAGAGACAGGAGTGAGTGACTGCTTGCCAAGGGTCAGGGATCATTAAGGAAAGTGCATCGTATGTCAACAGACTCGAAGAGTTTTATCTATGGAAGAGACATTTTTCAAGCTGATTTATGGTAGAGGTCACCCTGTAAGGGTACTCTCAGTGGTAGAGTACCTGCCTAGCATTTTTTGAGGCTCTGGTGTAATTCCCAGCAGCAAAGGGAGAGAAAAAAAAAACCCCAAACATGCATACACGTACACTCATGCATGCACGTGCCAGGTTATAAACCAGTAGTTCTCAACCTGTGGGTCATAACCCCCATCACCTATCAGTTATTCTGCATATCAGATATTTATGTAAAGATTTATAACAGTGGAAAAATTAGTTATGAAGTATCAATGAAATGATTTTTAGGTTGGGAATTACCACAACCTGAGGAACTATATTAAAGTGTCACAGCATTAGGAAGTTATAGAATAAAGAAAATAGAATTTAAAAAAATCATGAATCATGGTCATGCCAGTTATTGGAAATTAATTATGTTATGTTCTATACTTTTTGTTTGCTTGATTTTGATCCTTAGAATATTAGGGCCTACTATACGCTAGGCCAGTCCTTGACCACTGTGCCACAGACCCCAGCCCCAATGTCCTACATTGTTTTTAATTCTTCATTGTAACCCAAAGTTACCAGAAAAAAAATTGGTAAAGTTGAGGATGAGTAGAGACAAGCAGAATTAACTATATATGTGTAGGCTGTGGATCCAAATGTGTTCTGATTCTCTGAGAGAGAGAGAGTATATCTGGTGTTGTGTCCATTTGTCTGTCCCTCAGGATCCACTGTCTCTTTGCATGTCTCTTGTTCTGGAAACCTGTGCTCATGCTGTGCAAGTCCACAGATGGGAGAGAAGTGCAACAGGAGACCAGTGAGCCAAAGAGCTGGATTTCATTCTTCCAGTTCTGTTTCTGCTGTTCCTCTGTCCCCAGCCACAGTTGGCACCATGCAGTCCTTCTGGACCCAAGTAGATGCTCCCTCCTCGTCCTCCAAGAAGGGGCAAGTTGCTCCTGCTGTGCTAGATCGGGTGCTTTGGTGCCTCTGCTTGGTTTCCTGACCTCGCCAATGTTGTTGGATCACTCCAGTGACCCTCCTGGAGCTACTGTTTCCTGCTGAGCAGTGTGTTCTAGATGGTGTGACCAGGGATTCTCAAAGAGGCTACATGGAGCTAATGGCCTGTGGAATGCTCATCCAGGAGGAGGACCTTGTTCTCCAGGAACATTTCTACTACAGTGGTGTAACTTCCAGTGTCATGTGTGAGACCTAATTGTGAATAGGAGCTCCTGCTGCTCAGCATCTGACCACTGCAGATGTTGCTTTGCATCAGTGCAGAGATGGTGTCCTTTGGTACATGGCCAGAGGACCTGTTCTGTCAGATGGATTTCCCGGTGATACTGGACAGAGCTCTGGCAGGAATGTAGCTGTACAGCTCTAGGGCACTGCATTTGGTGTCAAGGAATCATTAGTGGGGGAAAAATCCCCCAAAACCAAAACCCAAAAATCTTTGGCTGTAAGAGCCAAAGAGCAATTTGAGGCCCCAAGATCAATTTCTTTCTGGGACATTGACTATGATTATTTATTTTATTTATGTGTATATATGCATACCTGTATGGGTTTATGTACACCATATGTGTGCAGGTGCCTGTAAAGACTAGAGGCTATCACATTCCTGGGAGCTGAGTTACAGGTGGTTATGCGCTGGCACATAGGTGCTGGGAACCCTAACTCAGGTTCACTGCAGGAGCAGTAAGTGCTCTTAAGTGTCAAGCCATCTCTACAGCTGAAAATTCTTATTTTGTGAGCTCTTCAACAGGCCCTGCCTGAAGTGCCCACATGCTGCATCCCAGCTCTGCCCCACTTCAACTGTGCCCGTCTCATTGCCCTCTGAGGTCTGCTGTTCTGGAGCTGTTTGTCGTGGGCCGGCACAGGATGGCTTGAAATTGTCTGAACATACAAACCACTTAGGCTGCACAGGGGGTGAAATACAGCAGCCTTGTCTTGCCTTCTCCCGGTGCCATGGACACATCGATAAATCATCCGTGCTGAGAACGTTTTATAATGTCTTGGTGCTTTATTATCTCTGTGCATTTGCCTCCCTGGCCCCAAAGAGGCGTTTATTAACTCCTCTAATATGGAGAGTGCATCGTCTGGCTAATTATGTCTCTGCAGCCATATGGGGTCACAATATTTTAAAACATAAAGATCTTTAGTAGCTGAGAGGCAGCTCTGTGGATAAGAGTGCTTAGGCATGGTCTGAGGACCTGAGTCTGCATCTCCAGCAGCCTTGTAAAAAACTAGGTGTGGCTGCATGTACTTGTAACCTCAGGGTAAGGGTAGGACAGGAGGACTGTTGGATTTCTGGCTAGCAGCCTAGCTGAGGAAATGTTATAGATCAAGGGAATAAGGCTGAGCATGATTGAGGACACACACACACACACACACACACACACACACACACACACACGAGAGAGAGAGAGAGAGAGAGAGAGAGAGAGAGAGAGAGAGAGAGAGAGAGATTAGAATAAATATCTTTTGACACCCTGTGACCCTTTGCTTTTCTGAAGGAGTTCGAAGATAACCTTTGCAGTTGTCACAAAACTACCTCATGGACATCAGCTAGGACCTGGAAAGTGGATACTGCTGTTTTGATGTACATGGAGCTCAGGCCAAAGGAGGTTATTCTGCTCATGCTAAAGAGTGCCACTAATTTAATCAGTGTGGCCTTCTTGATTTCATCAGGCTGCTGGCTCAGTCCTCCAGCAGGTCCTCAAAGCAGCCGTTTTGCATCTTGGCCAGTAGTTTATTTTGGAAACTTCCTTTCCCTAGATCAAAGGTTTTGTCCTCATTCTCTTAAGGCTCCTTTCTTGAATGATTTGGGACCCTATCTTTAGGACTTTCTGTCACAGAGGGCATGCATCCTGCCCTGCTGGTGCAAGGGGAAGTGACAGCTGATTGAAGAGTCACCTTCTCTTTATTTGCCAGATGGTGAAAGGGGGCTGAGTTCCCACCATCTGCATTTCCCCTCCCCCAGCCTTTGCAGATCACAGCCAGCATCAGCAGTTATAAACAGTAGGTGTTCAGTCATTCTGCCAGTCCCCAAACATGAAGTAGAGCCTTCCCTCAGCTAGGCGCCAGGGGGCCCACAGTGCTCTGAGATGTCATTCAGCCAAACCTAGGCCAATTCATACCGCATGGCTTTGGGACAACTAGATTGCAATGGCTCAGTCAACCAGTGTTTTGTAAAACCTGGATCACTGAGCTTAGTTACAGATAATAAGTTTCATTCTTGTTAGTCCTGGCAGAGACAAACATTGCTCCAGGATGCCAGTGACTATGCTTCATGAGAGCCCAGAAAGCACTATATAGTCATAGACAAGCTCACCTGAGCTCTCAGATCTGCCTCGTGTAGACAGGTGCTACTGCAGCTGCTGTCCTTGTGGGGCCGTGTTTTACAGGGGCCACTTCCTGTCTCTCCAGACTTCTGGCAGAATTCCAGCCAAGGACTGACAGTGAGAGGCCTCTTGCATGCGTGCCATGCAAGCTGTGACTTGGGCTTCTTTCTGGTTCCCAGAGAAGCAAGGGCCCATCAGGAGGGCCCAATTCCAACTTCAGGGCCTCAGCCCAAGTTCCCTGCCATGCTTCTGTGCCCTGCTGTGCTGGCTGTGTATTTAGAGGTAAAATGGGCTTTGGACCATCCCTGCATCAGTGTGCTATGCATACCACTTATAAATCAAGACACAGGTCCTTAGCTGCTTCAGCTCACAGTCTGGGCATGTTTAATATGATGCCTGGTGGAATTTGTTTGGGTTTATAAGGATCTTTTATGGTCCCAAGCAACTCAGTGCACACCTTTAGTCCCACATCTGGGGAAGCAGAGGCAGATTTCTGTTAGCTTAAGACAGCCTGCTGTACATAGTGAGTTCCAGGCCAGCAAGGACTTTGTAGTGAGCCTCCTGCCCCCTCTCAGTTTAAAGGAACTCTGGATAAAACCCACTGTGGTATCAGATTGATTAGGAATGGGAGTAATCAGCTGACCTTACAATTCATTTCGAATTGTTAGTGCAAGGACTTTTGGAGCTTTTAAAGCCTAAAGAAAGCAATGGTGCTAAAGATGTGCAGTGATGGAGATGGTACAGTGCTGACCCAGGGAAAGGGCAGTGGTGCAGGGGGATAGGACTGAGTTCCATTTCTGAGCTCCTCTTGATAGGAAACCTGGGTCTGTGCAGAAGGGAAAGAACAGTCATGCAGTCTCTGCAACGAATACTGCTGGACACTTGGCTCTCTACTTGAAATAAATGGATTTAGATTCTTAGCTTAGGCTGTAAACCAAAACCTTAAAGTGTAACTGTAAACAAAAGAGCTAAAGAAGATAAAAGTACTTGCATGAAAACAGGAATGATTTTCATGACATGATACTTGACAAAAAATTTTTAGATATCACATCAAAAAAACATGAGCAACCAAAGAAAAGAGATAAATTAAGTTGGATTGTGCAACGTCCAAACCTTCTGTGTCTCAAGAAATACTATTAAAAATTCCACAGAAAACAAAAACCCAAACCAAAAAACTATCAAGAAAGCGAGAGGGCGCCGGGCGTGGTGGCGCTTGCCTTTAATCCCAGCACTCGGGAGGCAGAGGCAGGCGGATTTCTGAGTTCGAGGCCAGCCTGGTCTACAGAGTGAGTTCCAGGACAGCCAGAGCTATACAGAGAAACCCTGTCTTGAAAAACCAAAAAAAAAAAAAAAAAAAAAAAAAAAAAAAAAAAAAAAAAAGCGAGAGGGCAACTCTCCAAAACTGAGGTCAGGGGCACAGGACCAAGAGGTCTGTGGAGTCTGTCACAGCAAAGGGCTCTGGGAGCTGGGAGCCACTGCCATCCTGGAGCCCTTCGGTTTCATGACTGCCACTGACCTGTGCAAAGGCTCCAGTTGAGAGTAGATTTGTAGGGTGATTTCTTGTGTCCTTAGTCTGAGACAGAGGTCTAGGGATGGAGCTCCTGATTGCCTCTGCCTCCTGCATTCTGGCTAGCTGCCAGGATCTATCTAGAGTGCTTGGGCACTGCTGGTCTCCTTGGAAACTTCAACTTTTCACAAGAGCTGGTTTGTCTGGGATGCTGTAAAGTTCATTTGTTGTCATTGAAGTTTGCCAGGGGTGGGGCTGGAGTTAAGAGCACTGACTGTTCTTTCAGAGGATCTGGGTTCTATTCCCAGCACCCACACCACAGCTCACAGCCAACTCCAATTTCAGGGAATCTGATGCCCCTTCTGGCCTTCTTAGATATAGCACATACATGGTACACACACAGACACACACAGACACACACACACACAAAACATCCATATACATAAATAAAGTTAAAAAATTAAACTCTATCATGGATGTATGGAATGTTCTCACCACCAGCCTTGTTGTTTATTGTTTTAGTAGCTATGTTTTATTAGGACCTCTTCTGTATAAGACTGTTTCACAAGTGGGAATCCGATGCTCTTGTTTAATTTATGACACTCTTGATTAGAAAATGTGGTTAGTCTGCCTTATAGACAAGCAGAAGGAGCTTGGAGAGGTTAAGGAACCTGTTCTTGGGTTTGCACAGGATTACCAGGGCAGAGCCTCATTTCTATTCCATACTGTGTGACTCCAAAGCCACTGCTTATTTTGACACACAAACCTGCAGGCACTCAGGAGAGTACAGGGTCCTGTGGGTATCAGAGACTTCTGGTCATAGTGTAGGCTGTGAGCATTTGGAATAAGAGCAGTGTGATGGTGGCTTCCAGTATGGTAAATGCTTCCAGAAGATGAGTTTTAAGGACTGCACCAGTCACTAGGGGGTAGGATGAGAGAAAGGCATCCACAGGAGGAGGGATGTTCAAGGGTAATCTCTGGTACCCGAGTTTTGTGGAGCATAGCTACTGAGTGGATCCGGGTGGTGGCAAAGCCTGGAAGTGGTCTGGCCTTCATGGGTTGTGTGTGTGTGTGTGTGGGGGGGGGATTAGTTCTTCTGGGGGATCATGGCAAGCTAAGGGGAGTGGTTTACTGTGGCACTGGTGGCTTTCCTAGAAGTAGAGGAGATGGCTGGGACTTGTTCCTAAAAGGAACAGTGGGGTATGGGTGCCTGAGAGACCCTGGATTCTGAGTCTACATCCTCATAAAGCTGGCATAGGCCAGGAGAGATGGGGCCTGAGGGAACCTGGAGAGTAGAGCAAGGACCTCAGCAGGATAGTGCTTCCCTTACCCCTTGCAAACACTTTCCTTGGACCACTGGGTTCTAGAACAGCACGATGAACAGCTTACTACCAGAGGGCCTTCCTTACTCAGTGCTGTGGAGATGGTAAGTGAGGTCCATCACCACGAAGACAGAGGCTTCGTATTTCCCCATTTCCTCAGGCTGTTCTAGCACACAGTAATTAAGTTGGGGTATCCTGTTCTTCTGTCCCTCCCTCCCTCCCTCCCTCCCTCCCTCCCTCCCTCCCTCCCTCCCTCCCTCCCTCCCTCCCTCCCTCCCTTCTTTCCTTCCTTCCTTTCTTGTACAGGAACTTCTTGAACCTAGAGGTCACAGAATCTTTCAGTAAGCTTTATCATGTACCTATTGGGTGCCAGACAGTATGGGAGCAAAGCATACATGTTTTCTGCTTTCTAGGGGACTCTCTTCTCTCCCTTCCCAGTGCCCAGCCTCAGATCACACCCATCAGCACCTAGGAAAGTGATATTTGTTGAGTGACTCTTATCAGGAGAGATGTATCTGGGGTCTTTCTGTGGTATTAATGGATTTAAGGCCTTCTCCTTTTTCATTAATCAGATAAGGAAACTTTCGGTTCCCAGCAGGCCAGACCCTCTACATATTGCCATAGATAACATATGTTTGCAGGACTTTGGGAACTACTGACTCCCTCTCTTCCTAGGAATGTCCCCATTTGGGTCAAAGCAAGGTGAATGAATACACTGCATATTAGCTAAGGATACTGAATGCTCACTGAAATTACACACTGAGATGTTCCTGGAGAAATGAGGAAAAGATGCTGACCCTTACCTTTAAGGCTTTACATGCTGTCTTGTTTCTGCTACAGCTTCTCTGGGTGAACTGGAGTTCTCTAGTTATTGGGGCCCCTAAAATACTAATGAGTCCTCTCTTCCCAAGGATGGCACACAAGACAAGAAGCTTAGTGGCCTGGCATTTGCTATCTGTGTGCCTAGGAGTAGGTCTGGGACTCAAGGTTGGCTCTTTCTCATGGTGGCTCAGTGAGGTGAAGCAACTTCCCACATATAGATGTGTGCTAGATTAGCTTAGAGGCCAAACTAGAGGTTCCTGAAGGTATCAAAGGCCTTCATTAGGGCAACTTACATCAACTGAAAACTTACTATGTGCTGGTGCCTGACCTTCCAGTATCTCACTGGGTCCTCACAGCTGGAGGTATTACTGTAATTTACATTTTACTCACAGGGAAACCTACCTGGGGATCAAAAACCACTAATGACATTGGGTGGAGTTGGGATTCAAGCCCTGGGTGTTGGTCTCCAAGGCACATATTCATTCATTCAGCAGCTTTTCCTGTCTTTCATGGGGCTGAGGCTTCTGGAGGTGAAGTGACTGCTCAAGGCGACACAGCATGTGTGTGATGTTGCTGTACGTCATGATCGTCTACTGCAGGGTATTAAGGAGAGTGTGGGTAATAGCCTCCTTTCATTCTGATGAGGGAAATGCGGAGAGAAGAGGGGAGGGGCATGGCTACAGGGACCATAAGAGGGAATCAGCTGCAGACCTGGACTGAGGCTGCATCCAGCTCTGGGAACTGGAGCAAAGCTGCAGCATCCAATATTGGCCTGTGCTTCTGGACTGCATGTACTCAGTCTGAAAGGAGGAGTGAGTTGTGGCCTAGCACTTTAAAAAGCCCCAGGACACGAGATGTCCCAAGTCCTGTATACCAGGAGATCTTTGAGGGGTTGGCATGTCTAATAGGGAACAGCAGTGAGCTTCTAGCAGACCCAGACCCTAGGGTCATGGAAGGCAAGAAGATCCTCAGGATGCCTCTGGTCAGCTAGAGTAGTACCTACTAGTAAACAGCAGTCTGAACTGTCCAGAAGGGAAGGCCCAACACAGCCTGCATTAAGGAGGTAGCATGCCTGCAGAGGCCTCATGGAATGGATCTGCAGCTGGTCAGCAAATACTGCCTGGCGCTTTGGACCCAAGGGAAGAAATTCATTACAGGAAACTGCAGCACAGGCACGTTTAATCTCTGCTAATTTAACCATATTAGCTAGAGAAAGGGAAGTGGAGGATGAGGATAAGTAAGGGAGAGGAAGGGAGGGAGAGGAGGGAGAAGGAGGGGGAGATGAGGGAGGGGGAATGAGAGGGAGAGAAACAGAGGGGGGAAGGGAGAGAGAGAGAGAGAGAGAGAGAGAGAGAGAGAGAGAGAGAGAGAGAGAAGAAGAAGAAGAAGAAGAAGAAGAAGAAGAAGAAGGAGGAGGAGGAGGAGGAGGAGGAGGAGGAGGAGGAAGAGGAAGGGAGGAAGGGAGGAAGGGAGGAAGGGAGGAAGGGAGGAAGGGAGGAAGGGAGGAAGGGAGGAAGGGAGGAAGGGAGGAAGGGAGGAAGGGAGGAAGGGAGGAACGGAGAGAGGGACGCCAGAGCAAGCACCTGAACATGTACAGCTGTGTTTCCACTTCTTACCTCATAGTGCCCAGTGTGAACTAGGGTCAGGCAACAGGAGCCACTTAAGTCAGAGTCCAGGATCTAAAGATACAAGTTTTGGCCCTTTGACACAAGCTGGTTGACTCTTCTGGACTGCATCAAGGAGCAATAGCCATCTAACTTAGGACAGATGGCATTGGAAACACCAAGCAGCTTGCATTTTGTTGGGTCTCTGTGTTTCTCACTCCAATCTGGGAGCTGCACCTTTTTAATCATATTCTTGCTGGAGCCACCTTGAGAACACCAGCCTGGGGATAATGTTTTTCCATAACAACTACCTTCACCCTAGCCACTGATCAAATGTGAACTGTGATAGGCCTGGTCTTGTTGCTCTGTGTGACTTGAGGCCTTTTCATCCTGGGGTGCCTATGAATCTCCTAAGGGAAAGACAGTGAGACTCAGAGGGTGGATATTGCCGGTTGATAGATATAAACCAAGATGATACCAGGGTCTGGGTATAACCACCTGCCTTGCTTCTGAAAATTCAGGAACTTGTAGCCATCCCTGGCAGGTGTCATGCATGAACTGACTTGGGGAAATGTTGAACATGATCCATGCAGGAAATCACGAGCCAGGGGTCGAGCAAAAGCTGCATTTGGTTGAGTTCAGGCTCAGACATGAGAGAAAGTGTCCTCAAGTGGGTCCTGAACCAAGGTTTTTCCAAATGAGTAGTAATGGGCATCATGTGCAGAGGTGTGCTGCTGAAATCATACACTGAGGGTCCAAAGAGTTCTAGGACCTGGGGTAGAGGCAGCAGAGTGGTCAGATCCTAGACTGTGTCTGTGGGCCTCAGAACTACTGTTTATCCCCTCAGAGGGGAATTTCAGAGAGGCTACAAGAGAGGTGTCCCTCTTCAAGTCATTTTCCAGCCATTCCTGCTCAGTTACTCATTGAGTGCTGTCCTATCCTTGGTTAGCGTATGGCATCTACTCACTTTATATTACTACATACAGTTGTACCCATCTCTCTTTACTATGCTTCTGTCTACCACAAACATTTGTCTAGACTTTAAACCCAAAAGGTTTGGCAAATGAATTGATTGGTAAGTCATAGAGAGATATCCTCGGTAGAAATATTTGTTTTTTCATTTATTCATGGTGCATTTATTGGGCACCTGATGCCTGTCACTCTGGGGTACAGTAGTGAAAACATTCTCCTCTCTGGACCTTATGTCTTAGTAGGGCAAGATGGAGTAAGCAATAACTCAGAAAGCAAGAGAAGAAGCAGCTGAGGTACAAAGACCACACAAGGATGTCCTGAGAGCGTGGCTTTGATACGGTGATCAGAGAGACTGCTGGGAAAGCCAGTGTTAGCACAGTGAGTGGCAGAAATAAGCATGAGAAGGAGCTAGATGAAGGGGTTCCAGAGGAAGGAGCAGCCACTGTGAATGCTGGGGAAGGAGTACTTGAGGAACATCCAAGAGGCTGATGTGGGCAGAGCAAGTATGGGGGACAGACCCAGATTGTGTTGAACTTTAATTTATGCAGAATGTGAAGGGAACCCATAGGCAGGTTGGAAGTAGGCGGTGACATTATCAAAGTGCTCTGTGGGATGGATCCTGGAGCAGAGTTGAAATGACAACTGGAGGTAGGGCAGGCAAAAGGGAGGACATTCTTGTGACTAGATAGAGATGGTCAGGTTTGGGTCAGGGTGATGACTGTGCAGAGAAGAGGAACATGAATGATGGGTCTTAGGGATAAAGGTGCTGGAACTAGCTGATGGGGTTGGATGTGGCCCAGGAGGGAAAGAAACAGAGACTCTGAGGTTGGCTGGACTGGGTGGGGCATGGGATCAGGGCTTGGTTTGGGTGAGGTTTGTAGAGAGACATATAGGGTGCCAAGTGAAAGGATCAGATGAATGGTCATGCATACATGGCTTCACAGCAACTTAAATTGTATTGACAGGGGCTGCTACAGCTACATCTACCTCTAGAAAACTTAGGTGGGGTTCTCTAATTACAGATTAGATACAGAAATACCAAAGCTTACCTGTTTGCCCACCCATAACCTCAGGGTCATGGGATAGATTCATCAGAGTTTGGGGTGTGTTGGTGACTCACATCTGTCAGTGGTCCATGTCTGGCCCCATCATCTATTATGATGATAGGCAAAAATGCCCATGCATCTCAAAAGCTACATAATGTATCATGGGTCAGATGCATGTCATGTCAAGATGACATGAGATTTAAAGTTGATGTACTGGACCTCTGTGTAACTTGGGAATTTGGGTCTCAAACCTGTTGTAAATGGGCTGATTAGGAATCTTATGGTGATGGTTTGCAGTCACCCTGAGTATTGTGCCTCTTGCTGTTGGCCTTTCATTCCTGGGAGAGGGTCTGGGTGCTAGTCCCCAAGACTAAGCCTCGTGTTGAGCCTTGTTGCTTGTCCCAGCAGTGATAGATGAGCAAAGAAGCTATGCCAACCCCATTAGAGAACATGGAGCACCTGCACAGATCTGCCTTAACACGTGGGAGATGGAATAGGCCATGCAAATACGCTGGAGGAGAAAATAAAGCGAGTCAGAATGGGAGAAAGTTAAAGGGAAGGAAGGAGCAGAAATAAAGAGCCCAACATAGAATCTTGAATGTAGGGCAGCTTCTTTTTAGGAAATGAATGCTGAAATTTTTAGGAAGCATTATAATCTGGTAACTTTTTAAAAAAGCTAAACAGCATATAAACAAATGTTCGCTGAGTGTGTTCTTAATATTAACTTGAAATATTCAATATTGCTATTTTATTTGTAAAAAAAATAGGTTATATTGTTGACAGTATGATATGATTCACCGTAAAGATATTTTTCTGGGACATTTTTAATCTGATGCTAGCTAGGAGGGGATGGGGATGGATCATTGTAAGAAAGGAAAACACCACCTTGAAAAAAAATCTGAAAGAACAGAAGGCATTCCTTCATAATTGTTTCACAGTCTAAGACAATTAAAAGGAACTTCAGTTGAGTAATTCAGAATAAGAAGATTTAAATAAAAATCAGGATGAGACGAATAGAAAGAGTAAAAACTGAAGGAAAAAAACCTGCGGGTCAAAGCAGCTTTCTTCAAGAGTTCAGATATAAATTAGTAATAGCAACAGACAGAATATATAAGCAACAGAGAGAATATATGCTCCTGGGTAAGAGACAAGGAACAATCAGAAAGGAGGACAGTGCAGTGAGTGAAGCTGGGCTGGCTGAGGTGGGTGGGGAAAGTAGTCCACTTCCTCCAAAAGAAAGCACAGGTGACCCCAAGGGTCATAGTGCCCTGATGTGAGAATTGTTAGAGGACTGAAATGATCTGCTCCATGAGAAACTGAGAAATAATCCTGCCTTCTGGATAAAATCCTCCACTTAAGACACATGCAAGGCAAGATGTAGGCAGAAACGATACCTGCCAACTCCAAGGGCAGGTAGAGCAGGCTGGTCTGCCCCCTGCCAACAGTTTCAGAGAATGATGGAGATGTGTGTACAAGGCTGTGGGTGGTGGGGTGTCCCCAAGAACAACTCCCACAGGCTAGATTTGGTTTATGCATAAAAACAGCTAGCACACTTCATAGAGACTTCAAGAGAGGGAACGTTCTTGAAAAGTCTGCTGAAAAGTGAGACACATTTGGTTTGTAACTAAACCCAGATGTATATCTGGGAAGGGAGAAGAACTGGGCTTGAACTAGTTCAAATATTGAAATAGATGAGGAAGAAAATGAAGAACTTATATGTGTTTTAAAACATGAATGATGCGCAAATGATGATGTAGCCACAAATTGGGTGGCTGGAGAGATGGCTCAGTGGTTAAGAGCACTGGCTGTTCTTCCAGAGAATGAGAATTTGGTTCCAAGCACCCACATGGTGGCTCATAACCATCAGTAACTCAAGTCCCAGGGTTCAGACATCCTCTTCTGGACTCCTGGATACTGCATAGTAACCATGTGGTGCACAGACATTCAGGCAAAACACCTGTACACATACAATGAAAATTTTTTTAAAAGAAAAAAAATCAAGAAGTGATGGATCATGAGTGATCCTGTGTTCTCTCCTTCTAAGTTTGGCATTTATACCCACTCTGTAGCTTCCACTCTGCAGATTTCCTTCCTTCAGCATGATCACACTAGAGATCAAGCTTCCAGCTCATGAATATGTGGAGACAACCAGCATCCAAACCACAGGAGAAGAAGGCAGGGGTGGATGAGTACACAGGTGGAAAAAAATATGTGGCTCGGTAGAGAGAGAGAGAGAGATAGATGAATGGATGGAGGAATGAGTGGATGAATGAACAGATAGATGAAAGGAAGGATGGATTGAGAGGGGATGTATGAGTGGATAGACCAAGGGGTAGGTGGATGCTGAGTGGATGGGTAGCTGGATAGTTAGATGGATGAATGAGGGAGGGAGGGATAGGTGGATGAGTGGGTAGAGGGGTAGATGGAGAGAGGATAGGTCAAGGCAGGAATGAGCTCAGGCAGCATTTGGTATAGATGACAGACATGTTCAAGTTGCATGACTGCCCTTTCATGACTGGGACATGTCCCTGAAAGTTTATAAGCAGACTTATGATTTTGTGATTGGGACAAGTGACCAAGGTAGTCTGTGGTATTCAAGTTCAGCTGGAAGTAGCTTAGAATGGTCCCTGGTGTTGTGCAGGGTCTGATTTTGAGATAAGTAATGTCTGCTTACTGCTAAAGGCTTACTATTCAAGACAGTGTCAGAAATGTGTGCTGGGCTAGTCCCCTGAGGAGGAGAGAGGCAGTATCTAGGAAGAGCAGGAGAGTAATTTCTGCAGAAAATTTATGACTAGGGTAGATCTGGAAGATTAGAAAAGACTGGAGAGCTGGCCTGCCAAGCTGCTACTGAGTATCCAGCACAGCACAAATTGAGTTTCATAGCCAGGTGTCCTGTTCAACTTGCATAAAACTCCAGAAGGCTGTTTCACAATTCCTCTGTAGATACCAGGAAACTGAGGCTCAGTGTCCATTCCGCCTGCTCACTGTGGCCAGGCTGAGGAGCCTTCTCTTTAAACCTTATCCTGGGTAAGATGAAACCTGTTGCACATGTGTGAAAACTGTGGTTCATTGTGTGCTGAGGTAGCTACCAATCATGACTCAGTTGTTCTTCCTGGGTTTGGGATTCCAGGGTTGCTGGTGGACATAGCTGCTCATTTAAATATAGTGTTAGCTCTGCCATGTCCCTGTAATGGCTCTGATGCTGGAGCTGCTTACTGAGGTTTTCCTGTCCTACTCAGGTGATAGGGGCACCAGCTGTAACACCCAAGCCCTGCAGCTCCACGTGAGTTTGTTCGATTGTGATCTTTCCTGACCAGCAAGGACTTACTGCTGTACCTTGTGAAGATGGAAAATGCCGACCTCCTCACTTTTCCAGACTGGACAATACCCACACTGGAAGGGGTTTTACAAATTTGTAGAGCTGATGGGCAGAGCTTGCTGGAACTGCTTTGAAGGTGTTTTGGAGATGCTCTGAGCTCAGTCCAATGCTTAACATAACCTAGACTCAGGCCATGGTACTTGAAAGGCTGATTCCAGGGTTGAAAACTTGCCCAGAGGCCCCCCTGCCCCTCCCCCTGCCCCTGTTATCCGCTGTCATATCCCTGACTCCTGACTTAGGCCCAGAACACAGTAGGTACTTGGTAAATATAAGATGCAGAAGAGAGATCCTTTTGGAAGGTGGTACAACTTTTCTTGAAAGGAAGACCTCTTGGGGTTTCCCTTGAAGAACATGTACTTGAAGAGGATGTTGGGACCTCAACCCCTTCTTCTTTTCACTTTCTACTTCTTAACTGCCATAATGTGAGCAACTTTGTTTAGTGAATACATACACACACACACACACACACACACATACTCACACATACTTCTGCAGACTGGCTGCAAGACCCAGGCTATGTTTCAAGCAACTGTCTAATGAAAGCCAAAACTGTGAGCCCGAATAGAGCTGGCTATTTTTTTGTAATTTTTAAAATACACGTGTGCATACCAATGCGGAGGTCAGGGAACAACATCAAATACTAATCATCATGTTTTAATTTATAAATTTTAAAAATTTATTTAAGACATTGTCTCATTGTAAAGCCCTGGCTGGCCTTGGAGCTCACGTAGAGCAAGTTGGTTTCAAATTCACAGAGATCCACCTGCTGTCACCTCCTCCTCCTGCTTCTTTTCCTACTCCTCCTTCTTTCTTTTTCTTCAACAGGGTCTCTCACTGGCCTGGAGCTTATGGAGTAGGCTAAGCTGTAAGAACCCCAGGTACCTGCCTTGTCTCTGCCTACCCAGCCCCACTTTAAACTTGAAAAGTTGAACACTACCTACTAACTATTCTCTCTGTCTCTGTCTGTCTGTCAGTCAGTCAGTCAGTCTGTCTGTCTGTCTATCTGTCTCTGTCTGTTGTCTATCTGTCTGTCTGTCTCTCTCCACCTCTCTCTCTCTCTCTCTCTCTCTCTCTCTCTCCTTTTCCCTCCCCCTCCTCAAGTTAGGTTTTGGGAAGATGGAGAGATGACTCAATGGCATAGAGATCTTGCTGTTCTACTGGAGTTAAGAAGTGTCCCTGTTAGGAAGCCCACAATCACCTCTAACTCCAGATTCAGGGGTTCCAGGGGATCCCATATCTTTGGTTTCCATAGGCACTTGCACTCACGAGTGCATACCCACATGCAGACACATTTCTACACAATTAAATCCTTTAAGTACATTTTGAGGATTGAACTCATATTCTCATACTTGCAAGTCAATCACTTTATGGTCTGAGCCATTGCTCAGCCTACTTTTAAAGTTGATAGTCTTAGGTGTTTTGTTATGGTAATGCAAAGCTAACTAACACACAGTCATTTGTTTTTCATTTATTGATTGATACTTATTTTATCCTCTGCTAGAAAATAGGTTCCATAACTTAATTTTAAACGTTATGAATTGTGTTGGTATAGATGAATTTGTGCGGCAAGTTCATTTTGATGTTACTGTGGAGGTGGCTTCCCAGCTCCTGGTAGGGCCATCCTTTGTGTCCTGTGCTTATTCCCTGGGTTGAACCTGAGTTGACCAAGCATGGACGCTCCATGGACATCTCTTTTTAGGACAGTGTGGAATAGGGACATTTTGAGGCAAAGGTATCCTTGGAATCTGGGGGTACCCACTATTTGAACTGTATTTTGTTCATGTATGCAAAGAGAAGGGCCACAGGGGTCCTAGGAAACAAGCATTTATTCAAAGGGAAGTTTGATAAAGACACATTTTACAGAGCTGTGTGTGAGAAGGAAATTAATCAGGGTTGATGCAGTCCTCAAGGACCAGCAACAAATAGGGAAGAGAAATAATGGAAGTCAGGAAAGGGGCTGATGTTAAAGGCACACTCTGAGTGCTCTAGCTACAAGAGAGTACTTTTAATAGGGGCTACATGCAGAGGAGCATAGCTCCTCCCTGTCTGTCTCCCCTTTGTCTTTATTGCCTTCTACTGTGTCCTCTCCTGTCCAATTGAAATTGTTCAACCAGGAGAGGGAAAGCAAGAGTGATACACTCCGTGGAAGTCAGCCTCTTTCACCCCTAAGACAGCTGGGCAGAAAGGACCCCCAAAGAATGAAGAGTATAGGCCTTAGGGTTGTGGGAGCAGTGGAGGTCATTGTGCTCTCAGCAATGTATGACTCACCAAGGGCTCTCATAAACAGTCCTTACAATTGTTATGTGTCCCTCTATGCCCCTCACAGTAGGTGGCCAGTACAGACTTATTTTTATCTAAGCTATGAAACTTCCCAACTTAGTCAGTTTTGTAGTTTTAAGTACATTTACAGTGTTGTGTAACCATCTCCACCACCTATCTTCAGAACTTTCCCTAACTGGAACTTCTCCCAGTGAGTCCTAACCTCTTCTCCAGCCCTGGTGGTCCCCATTTTGCTTTTATGGTTTGGCTACTATCTTAGTTAGGGTTTCTATTGCTGTGAAGACACCATGACCACAGCAACTCTTTTTTATTTTTTTTTTCTGTTTGTTTCATTTATTTATTTATTCACTTTATATTCCAATGACAGCTTCCTTCAGTTCCACCTTTACTCTTATAAAGGAAAACATTTAATTGGGTCTGGCATACAGTTCATAGGTTTAGTCCATTAACATCATGGCAGTGTACAGGCAAACATGGTGCTAGAGAGGTAGTTGAGAGTTCTACATCTGGATCCACAAGCAGCAGGAAGGGAAACGTTGGGCATGACTTGAACATCTGCAATCCCAAGTCCATCCTTAGTGACACACTTCCTCCAAAAGGGCCACACCTACCCCCCAAAAGACATATCTCCTAATAATGCCACTCCCTAATAACCAAACATTCAAATATATGAGCCTATGGGAGCCATTTCTATTCAAACCTCCACAGATATGACACAGAAGTGTCAGCCCAAAAGGCTGTCATATGCTATAACCTCCAATTCTAATTGTTCAAATGTGAGGTTTTTATTTATCTTTATTTTTATTTATGTTTGGATAGGGGTGAATATGCATGCGTGCGCGTGTGTGTGTGTGTGAACAACAGGCTATTCCTCTCCACCCTCAAGTTTCCAGTTCCATCTCTCTTCATAATACTCAATGTGTTCCACTTCTCTTTCTCTCCCACCTGATCACCACTTATTCACACATTGTGGTGGTTCCTGCTGCACACTGGCCATGTGGCTGACTGGGTGGCTGGTAGGCCCCTAGATAGCATCCTCCACTTAAGCTGCATGACATGGTGACAAGCAGGTGTCTATAGCCCGCTGTGCACTGGAGGGCAGGTCTGTGGATGGCATGGCAGTCCACAGGCCTCTGTGTGTCTTCCTTCTTTCTTGTTGTGCTGCTTGGATTTGATTTGATTTTTATGAGTCCTAGGCATAAGACAACTTTGGCCACCAAGCCAGGCATCAAGCTAGGATGAACAAAGGACTATCGTCTGCTCTTCCCCTGACTGATATACGAATCACACCACCAACTTCCCCATTTGTCTTGACTAGTAAGATATTTAAGTTGTGTGTGTGTGTGTGTGTGTGTGTACTGGTATATGTGTGAATGTGTACACACTTGCTTGTGGAGGCCAGAAGTGACTGTTGAGTGTTTTCTGTGATCACCCTATCTTATTTTTTTTGAGACAGGGTGTCTTATTGAACTTGGCCCTCATCATTTTGGACAGACTAGCTAGCCATTGATCTTTAAGGATGTACTTGTCTCTGCCCCTCCCAGTGCTGGGGGGTACACATGTGTGCTTTCATACCCAACTTTTATGTGGGTTCTGGGAATTTGAACTCAGGTCTTCCTCATACTTGTGCAGCATGTTGCATGTGCTTTACCAACTTAGTCATCTCGCCAGCCCCTAGGATTTTGATGTAACAAAGTTCCTCAAAAAGTCATAACACTTATGACTGCAAATGAGTTCTTAGCAACATGAATGTGTGATATAGAGAGGCTGAAATCGTGAGTTAGTAGGTATGCATTGCTGTGATATTTAAATATTTAGACGCCATTTAGATTTTATGGAATTCTGGGAAAGTAAATATTACCCTGTTGACAAAACTTGAACACACACACACACACACACACACACACACACACACACACACACACAGTGCTGCTTCCCTTCAAGATGCTGAAAGCTGTGACTGTGACAAGCATAGGGCATCTTATTACATCAGCCTCCCCATTGTCTCCTCTCCTAGATCCTTTTCCAGTCAGTAGACAGGAATGACTCATGGAGCTCAGGACTAATCACTGATGAAGTGGAAGCTCCATAGCTCAAATTTAAGCTTCAGATACTTTGATTCCTAACCATGAAGCCTTGAGCAAGCACACAGCTTCATTGAGAATCAACAACCTGTCCCCCACCCACCCACCCAATAAGCCCAAGAATAGTCAGTCTCATCTCCCATTGTCACCATGCAGATGTGATGAGGTGACTCTTAGGCTGTACCCCAGAGGTAAGTTCACATGGCTTCTTGTTACTGAAGTGTTAAAATAAGGACTCTAGAAACCAGGACAGTGCTCTTGACTTGATTTCCTCCTCATCTTACTGACACTTCTGACATATGTCATGCCCTTCTATAGTTACCTCAGCAGCTTTCCATCTGTTATCTTTGTTAGCCCAAGCTATCATAGTCTTTAACTATAATAGTTAATTTCTTGTTGTGCTGACTAAAGTGATTTAAGGAATGAAGGGGGTTTGGACTCAGTTTGAGGATATACTGGGAAAGGTATACTGCTGAGAACAGCTCTGTCTGTGGTGTCAGGAGTGTGGTCATATTTTGTCTACAATCATGAGGTAGGCATGAAGACTAGTACCCAGCTCATTTTTTCCTTCTTATTCATCTGGGACTCTAGCCCATGGGGTGCTACCTATATTCATTATAGGTCTTCTCTTTTTATTTAAACCTTGATAGAAAAAGCCTCATAGATACACTCAGAGATGTGTTTCCATGGTGATTCTAAATCTAGTCAAGTTGACAATGTGCTTTAGCAATCACAAGTACCTTTATCAACTTGACACCCAGACACATCATGTGAAACCATAGTATTTTACCTTTTGTTCCTAAAATATAATTTTTGTCTCATAATGAAAAATGCACTTAGTCCATTTCTAAAAGTTCCATTGTCTTTAGCAGTACCAGCACTGTTTAGAAGTTCAAGTCTCTTCTGAGACTGTGAACCTCCAACAAAACAAAACAAAACAAAACAAAACAAAACAAAACAAAACAAAACAAAAAACAAATTATCTACTCTGAACATACAATGGCATAAAGTAAACAGTCCCATTCCAAAAAGTATGGATGGGAGCATAATAAGGAATTATTTGGAAGACTGAAATTCAGCAATGGAAAACATCAAATCCTGTATCTCCATGTCCAGCTTCTGAGGCTCATGAAAGAATCATCTGGGCTCCCAAGGACCAGCTAGCCACACCCTCCATCCTCCAGTTTACATAGGCTTTTTCTTGTGTCAGCTTTACTCCATGCTTGCAGGTTAACTTAGCTGCCAGCCTGTGGTCCTAGAATTGCCAACATCCTGGGGTTTTCATTGCAACTTACATAGCTTCAAACAGTGATCTCTCAGGCCCTCCTTGCAGAGACCCTAACTCTAACACATACTTTGTAGCCCCAGCAGTATATGTAGTGTGTATGATACGTCAGAATGATATGTGTGGCATATGGTATGTGATTGTGGTGCTTGTAAGCTCCGTATGGTATATATGGTGTGTGTACATGTGCATGTGTGTGCATGTGTGTGTCTTATGTATTGTGTGTAATATATGTATATGTTTTTGTGGTGTATATGATGTGTGTGATATGTATATGACATATCAGTGTGTCCTATGTAGTGTGTATATAATCTGTGTGGTGTGTTGGTGCATGGTAGTGCTTGAGGTGGTAGCATTGAGAGTAGAAGTGGTATATGTATCTCTCAGGAATTCCACAGTGGTTGTATCTGTGCCTCGCCCCAGTTGCCTTCAGGGAAGTTGTCCTTTTGAGGGTGCATGACCCCGAGAAGCAGCAAAGTTACTCTTAAATGACTTTGGTTAGATATTTTGTCTTTGTATGATTAGGTTCCTAAGGGCATCAGGTGGGACTCTAGGTGTCATTGCTTCTCTGGACAAAGAAACTTATGGAACCCTGAAGAGATGGTGTGGAATGGTCTAAAGTACATGGCCAGAAAAGAAAGCAGTGGGCAGAGTGGAAGCTGGGACAGAGTGACAGGCAGAAGACATGTGGTGAATAACAGGTGACTGGCCTTGTTAGTACAACCTCAACAAGCTGTGTAGGGAGAAATCTATGTAATAGCCTTGTAGGTCTTTGTCAGGAATCTGGTGTGAAGACAGGCTATATACCATCTGCAGTTTCATGGGTTGACCCCTTGCATGTCCAATATGAAGAAGTACAGTATACAACATGTGGCTCATTGTTGAGATTTGGCAGGCATACACTTTCTGAGTCCCTAGCCTCATGTCCACTCATTTCCTAAAGAAGATATTGTTATACATCTTTGTAGGTATTAGCTCTTCCAGGCTGTCTTCTTATCCTTGTATTCTATGTCTAAGCTGAGTTATTCACGTCTGCTCAGCTCTGGGATTGTCTATACTGCTGTGGTGTGGTGTGGTGTGGTGTGGTGTGGTGTGGTGTGGTGTGGTGTGGTGTGGTGTGGTGTGGTGTGTGTGTGTGTGTGAGTCTGAGAGAGAGAGAGAGAGGGGTAAGGATAGCCCTGGCTATCATCCCTTAGAATCCATCTACATTGTGTTTTGAGATAGTTTCTTACTTGTCAAGTAGGCTAGGCTGGTTGGCCAGTGAGCTCCAGGGATCTTCCTTTCTCCACCTCCCCAACATGGAGATTGTAAGCACACACTGTCACAACAGACATTTTCTTTTAAGATAGGTGCTGAGGATCAAACTCAGGGTCCTCTCATGCTTGCAAGGCAAGCACTTTACCATCTGAGCCATCTCCCCTGCTCCCGATCTCACTCTTGACATTGTCTATTTTTGCCCCCTGCTTTTCAGATAGATCTCTGTCCTCGGTGCCACAGGCAGGCAATTCTTGGCTGTCGAATGCATAGAAGATTGAATACACTATTTTTATGTAAATGTGTTTTTATTATCCAAGCAAGAGAAAGCATTACAGGAAATCTGGAAGGGAGAGGGTAAAAAATGACCCATCAGCTTTCCCAGGCACAGCTGTGGTCACAGTGTGCACTCTTCACTGCTCCTTTTTTCCACAGTACCAGGAAGTATGGTTTCTGCTTTCCTTTAGCAGGAGAAGCCACCTCACCCAGGAGCATCAACCCTGGCAGGCACTGGGCTTAGGATTCACCTATTTCAGTGTGACAGAATGCTTTGAGATGAGGAATGGAGACTCACGTCAGATAGATAGGTTATGTTAAAGGTCACTCGAAAAGTTAGTGTGCACAGCCAGCAGGCCCTAGAACCAGGACTCAAAGTCTGTCTAGGTCTCAGTTTTAAGTTACCACTGAGTCACCATGAGAATGTGAACATTTCCCTACAGGGCCAGAATGTCCCAGTCCCAGGATATTGCAACCTGCAGTGTTGCAGGATGCTGACACCATCAGGGGCTGAACTTCATGAAATGCACTTCTTGCTCTAAATCACATCCCTGTCTCGTGGCCCCCTTGGTTGTCGTGTTCTCTGGGTGTGTCTGACTCACGATGGCTTACTTACACTGGCATGAAGTATTCTGTACTGATGATTCTTACTGTAGTGCCCTATTTATTAAATTTCATGAAATAATCAATAATTTCTTTGGGTCAATGGTTTGGCTACCACTGGTCAGTAGGCTGAAGGCATATTTAAAGTGGTCTAGACTGAGTGTGTCTTTGAATTGGTGGTATTTTCAATTTATGTCGTGTTTACTGGGATGTAACCCTATTGTAAGTCAAAGAGCATCTGTAATTACTCTTCACTCAGATTCCTTGTGTTGAGCCACGTGTGTAGAGCTGCCTCAGGGGGAACAGTGAGCAGTCGTCTCTAGCTGTGCAATGGCTGTTTAAATGTTTTATGCATACTAGGATGCAGGCTATGCTTTGGGGACAAGGTGGGGGAGCCCACAAATGGGCCAAAAGAAACAGGAGAGTAGCAAGTAAATGAACTTTGAAGGTCCAGATGAGATTGCTGGCCACAGGACTAAACTGCAGAGGTCCTCTAGGGCGAGGAGCCGGAAAATATCAGAGTCAGAGAAGCAATCAAGGTTAGCCTGGTAACCCTCTGTTGTTTTGGCTTCCATTCTGCACTTTTTAGTAGATTCTACTCTATGTAAAAATCATTTGCTATTTCAAACCATATGTAGTAACACTTGAGAAACCCTGCCCTTGGGCCACCTGGAGAAGCCCTCATATCCAGGCTGAGAACACCATGTTCCACTCCCACCTATGACCTTGGGCAGATCACTAGGATCCTTTGAGACTGGTGCTCCCTTTACTCTGGAGTGGGGAACTTGCTACCAGCAATCTCATAGCTAGTTGACCTTATGGTAAAGTGTAATGAATTCACCCTCTCTGGGGCTTCCATGAAGATGGAAGGTAGGGCATTGCTTCACTTCTAGAGCCCCAAGTAGACTCAGGAGAAGGGTCCTGGCACGAATAAGCTATCCCTAAAAGCCTTGATCTGGAGAGCATAGGACAGTGGCCATTTGGGTCTTACCTCGGCTTCATATAGACTTGATACAATAAAGCCACTAAATAGCTTAATCACACTCAGAACCTGCTTGGAACATCAGGCCCTATTGGTGTTACTCAAGGCTATGCAACCTTAACTGTTTCCCTAGGACCATCTGAACCTCAGTGTATTCACCTATAAAGAGGGCAGCCAGATCCCTGCTAGGTTAGGATACTGATGCCTACCTTATCCTGGCACTCTCAGAACCACAGTTTCCTCATTGTAAGATGGGGCTCAACCTAATATCTTCTGAAGCTGTGGGGCCAGCAGAGCCTGTGGTGTACAGCATCTGGAAGCCATTGAACATGGCAGCTAGCATGGTTATGGGGTTGTTGGCCATCCTCCAGCACATGGATCCTAGGCTAGGTTCCAACTCACTATGTAACTAAAAATGATCGTCAACTTCTGGTCCCCTTGTCTCCTCCCAAGTACTGAGGTTATAGGCATTCACCACCTCACCCAGTTTTATTCGGTAATGAGGATAAAACACAAGGTTTTGTGTATACTAGGCAAGCACTCTGCCAAAATCCACATCTCCAGCCCTCAAACTGGGTTCCTGAGTCACATCTGCAGATGTGACAGAGGGCTGTGTAGATGGTAAATGTTAGCTGCTGGCAGACTATGGAAGAAGTTCATTTGTGCCAGAAACTCAGCACACTGGCCAAGTCATAGACCATGTGGGTACCACTTACCAGTGTCCTCAAATTTTGGTCTGTTGCCCCAGAGAGTAGGCATAAAGATGGTTGTGAACACCTAAGAATCTGACCTTTTAAAAAAGTCTCATTTGTGTGTAGGAACACACATGTTCCATGATGATGATGGAAACTGTGGATTCATTTGTATAGGGGGCACTGTGTTCATATGAAATGCCAAGACTTCTGCAAGGTGCCCACAAAAAAAATCTCTTAAATTGAAAATATGAACCTTTCATTTGGCAATAATTATAGATTCGTGTGGATTAAGAAATAATACAGAGAGTCCATGCACTCTGTACTCTGATTCTCTCAGTGGTCACACCTTACAGAACTATGGTGCCATCTTCCAGTCTCCTCAGCTTTGCTTGCTCTCACGTGAGTGTGTGTGTACTCTGTAGAGCAGCTTTATCATGACCACCATGTCATCACAGAACAGAACATTCCAGAAGCACAGAACATTTATCTCTTTCTTGTCCCCTCTCCTGCTGCTGCTGATCTGTTCCCTCTTTTTATAATGTGGTCATTTTAAAATGAAACCTAGCACATTCTGGAGTCCCGCCCCCCACCAGTTGCTGATTTCCATTTACTCTCCCAGCCCTCTATCCCTGGCTTGCCCCACACCTGACCCTCTTGTTCCTTCCTCATCCTCTCTCCCACCCACTCCCTTCTCTCCATCTGCCTCCACCTGTTTTAATTCCCCTTCTGAGTAAGATTCAAGCATCCTTCCTTGGGTCTTCCTTGTTATTTAACTTCTTTGGGTCTGTGGATTGTAGCATCGTTATCCTGTACTTTATGGCTAATATCCACTTATAAGTGAGCATACATACTATGCATATTCTTTTGGGCCTGGGTTACCTCATTCAGGATATCTTCTAGTTCCACCCATTTGCCTACAAATTTCATGATGTCCTTATTTTTAATAGCTGAGGGTTGTATTCCATTACATAAATGAACCACACTTACTTTATCCATTCTTTGGTTGAGGGACATCTGGGTTGTTTCCAGTTTTTGGCTATTCCAAATAAAGCTGCTAGGTACATAGTGGAGCATGTGTCCTTATGATATGGTACAGCATCCTTTGGGTATATGCTCGGCAGTGGTAAAGCTGAGTCTTGAGATAGAACTATTCCCAATTTTCTGAGAAACAGCCTGATCGATTGCCAGAGTGGTTGTAAAAGTTGCACTCCCTTCAGCAAAAGTGGAGTGTTCCCCTCACCAGCATGACCTAGGGACTCTCTGCACATATATGCAGCTTGGCCTTCATGTAGGTTCCCCAGTATCTGGAATGAGGGTTCTCACTGTCTCTGTTGCCTACCTGTGTGGATCCTGTTCCCCTAACTGGGCTGCCTTGTCTGCCTCAGAGGGAGAGGATGTACCCAGACCTGCAATGACTTAATGTGCCAGGGTGGTTTGGTACCCAGTGGGGGGAATCTCCTCCAGGATGAGAGGGGAGTTTGGAGGAGGGGCTGTGCAATGGGGGCTGGGGAGAGACTGAGGAGAGGGAGGCTGTGATCAGGATGTAAAGTGAATAAATAAATGAATTAATGGAGAAAAAAAGAGAATGATACTTAGATGAGATCACATTGTGTAACTTTGTGGGGTTAGCATCTTGCTGTGCATAATGTTCCTGGGCCTGTCTGAATTGGATGTCTCAGTAAACTAATTTTTAGGTGTGTATAGGAAATTGGTGGGGTGTGTGATAGGCCTGGTACAGAACACACCTGCAGTCTTCTACTTCAGGTCAGCTCTAGAGGACTCAGAATGTCAACGTGACAAACATGCTAAATATATTTTTGCTTTGCCCTGTTTAGGGAAGGGCAAGAAAGAATAGTCAATGTGTTTGGTGCAGACACAGTTTTTTCCTGAGTTGTTTTGTGTGACTGATCCAGTTTCTCTGCATCCTCGTAGCTTTTTATGTGATGCTAGTTTTCATTTGCGCCATTGCACTGAGAATGCAGCGGTCCATCCTTGTGTGATTCCTGTTTTATTTCTGGAATGGCTAATGATGCTGAGCATGTCCTGTGCTTATTTGCTGTAGGCATGTCTCACAGACTGCCTGTTCTTGTCTTCTGCGCATTTCTCAGTTGTATTTCAGACATTATATGTTTTAGATACAACTTCTTTGTCACATATGTGGCTTGCAAGTATTTCCCCCAGTCAATCATTGTGTTTTCATCCTCATTGTAGTATCTTTCATTAAGAAATAGATTATGGAATTAAATAAAATATTTTAAACTTTAAAATTTTATTAAAACAGGCTGGGTGTGGTGGTACACACTTTTAACACCAGCACTAGGAAGGTAGACACAGGCAGATTTCTCTAAGTTTGAGAGGCCACAAGGACTGCACAGAGAGACTCTGTCTCAAATAAAATAACATGAAACTTTATAAAAACAAATATTAAAACCTTGGATTTATATTTCAAAGTTCTTAGATACCTAGGGTATAAACCACCAGAGGAGAAGGGGCAACCATGGTCTGAGTGTGGTAGGTTATCTAAACATGGGATTCTGGGGATCACTCAGAGGGCCTAGTGTGTGTCTGTTTCTTAGAGCTTCTTCTCTCTCTAAGAGCTAAGAATGACAAGCCATTATGGGGCCTGGGATAGCTGAACAAGCAGCTTTGACACCAAGTTGCAGATGGGACTCTGAAGGAATGTAGAGAGCTGAGAGGTCACTGGATGAGTGTTCTTGAGATTAAAAGGCACAGGGGGTGCACACAGTGGGTGCTGTGCAGGACATATAGAATTTCAGTGGTGTTTCGTGAGGAAGTTCACATGGCCTGAAAGATGCTTGTGGTCTGTTCTGTGTCCTTGAACCAGTTGTGCTATTCCTGGGTTCCCAGGAATTACTTCTGCACTCCAGCCACACAGACTAGCTTCTCATTCACTCAGTACAATCTGCTGCCCCTGTCCTAGCTCCTTCTGTTCTCTGTTCCTGAGAATGTCTGACTGTCCTCTGTAGGCTTATCAGAATGTCACCCTCCCTCACCTCCAGGCTAAGCTAGCTTTTAACTTTCTTTCTCTGTGTCTAGGGTCAGTACAGAATTTCAGAGTTGTAGGTTCATTCATTTCCCCAAGAGTGAGCTGTGCTTGGGTATCTCTCAGCAGCTAGCACACAGCAAGCTCTCTCTACATATCTGTGTGGCTTTGCGTGTAGCGCAAGACACTATTAAAATGCAAGTTCCTATTAGCAATAAGAATGGTTACAGTAATTACCTTATGATCTTGGGCTCCCTGAGGCTGGTGGTTTGTTTATAGGGCTCATGTCTGCCTGAAGGGCCTCTTGCGTGCTAGTTAGAAATGGATGCTGATTACAGACAATTGGCTTCGTGTCTGAGCAGAGTTTTGGTTTCTCTGCACTGCTCTAATGTGTAGAGTGAAGGTTAGGCTCTGTTTAGTCCATTATGGTGATGTTCATAAACTGATGTTTGTCCTTGGAGTTTCTTGTACACATTCCCTCCATTCTGCCCCTGATATTAATGATTGTCTTCTGAGACATACCTCTATCTTGACCCTTCTTTGTGGCAACTGTGATTAGTAGCAATGAGTAGTGTGAGAGTTTGGCAGTATTTTGGCTAGGACAGAGGGTGTGTGCATATGAGAACCTGGTGGTGCTATGGTGGTTTGGGATGTGTCTTGGGAGTGAGAAAGGACCTGATGGGGCAGGTGAGTCATGGAGAGGGTATGTGCGTTGTCAGTGTGAGGAAGACCTGACAGAGGGATGTGGGTCATGGTGAGGGAGGGGAATGTGCACTATGATAGTGCAAAAAGGACCTAACAGAGGTGTGGCTGTCATGGAGGGATTATGTGGATTATCATTAGGTCCTGGAGGGAGTGTGCATGTTGTTGGTGGGAGGAAGACCTGGCAGAAGCATGGTGGACACTAGATCAGTGTATACTAGATCAGTGGGAGGTCACAGATGAGTTTGTTCCTTAAGTAAGTGGTTATGGAGGGGTATATATGCCATCAATAGGAGGTAATGGAGAGAGGTGTGTGCCATCAGTGGGAGGTCACAGAGGGGAATATGTGCCATCAGTGGAATATCAATGGAGGGGGTGAGCCATCGGGGAGGTCATGGAGGGTATATGTGTGTCATCAAGGGGATGTCATGAAAGGGAGTCTAGGACATCAATAGTAGGTCATGAAGAGTGAGTGTCCATAGAGGGAGTAGGAGAGTCATCAGTGGGAGGTTATGAAGGGATGCATGTCGGTTATCAGTGGGAGATCATAGAAGGTGTGTGTGTCATCAGTGGTCATGGAGGGGATGTGCAGGTCAACAGTGGGAGGTCATAGAAGGGGTCATGGCAACACTTATTCTTGTCCCACCTGCCAAACCTCACCTGCACTTGGCTGACAGGTAGAAGAGTTTATGTAATCTCAATATCAGAGGCCAGAGTGAGCATAAAGTGAGGGCAGAGCCTTCTGTGTTCTAGAATGAGTAGCCTTGGAGTGATGGCCACTTAGTCAGCATATGAGCAGCCAGGACCTGATTTCTCAGGAGGAACTGCCCCCATAAGTGGGGTGTTAGTAAATGCATGGCCCGAAGCAGAAAGGTGCTGCTCGCTCCTCCAGAAGCCTAGTTTTCATTTTGCTTGTTTATCTACCTCAAAAATACTGTTTCTAAAATAGTTAGGTCTAGAAAGATGTTGCAGCTGGCAGGTGAGATGGGGCAGGGACCTTAATAACTGCCAGCCGTGGGTCCAGACACTCAAATTCAAGATGGAAGAGGCTTGATCAAGAGCCAAGGAACCTTGTTTGTTTTGCAAGTAAGAGATACAGGGCTGTGCTGACCTTTTTTCCTTCTGTTACCAAGGCTGTTAGGGATAAAACGTAGGCCTTGGCAATGCCAAAAGCTAGGTTGGGCCACCTATTCTCCATAGGCCAGACAAATATCAAGGAAAAGCAGAGAAAGTGGATTTCTTTAATGTGATCATACCCAGAAAAGGGAAAGAGATCTAATGACCATCTTCTTCCCAAGTCCATCTTCAGTGTCCTGACATGAGGTTTATGTTTAAATAGAGAGCCAAGATATGTACATGGGAAAGAAGCCTTGGTCAAGGTGTGGTCCCACCCATCACTGACCCATGATTATCTGGACTCTAATATCCTGCAAGGTGGTCTGACAAGTTGTCTACACTGTGTGAGACATGGCAGACAAACTCTTCAGGCTGGCAACATTGCTCTAAGCTGAGACGCCAGGGGCTCATTGTCTAAAGTGTTAGTTAGCTGGAAGGTGGGGTGACACAGGCGGCCACCATAGGCTCATGCACTAAAGGGCAGATTCCTGGGGTGGAGCTATTTGTGCATATAGTGGAATCTTTAAGGGTTGAGACCTAGGAAGAGGTCCTTAAGTCACTGGAGGTATGTCCCTAAAGGTTCCTGTAGAACCCTGGTATCTATTTGTATAGCAATTTCTTCCATGTTAAAACATTCCATCCTTTAGGGAGGCTCATAAGATTAAAAAAGTAAACAGTCTTCTAAGTCCTGGAGAACTACAACTCAGAAGATTCATGAGGTCCCCTCCCCAAGGCCAGAACACTGTGAACAACTGCTGCTGAGCCTTGAGAAGAATCTGAGAGCTGTGGAGGTGTCTGCCTTCATGCAGAGAGCTCCAGGGAGGCTGCTTCCAAGAGCTGTCACCTGTGTTGGGGTGGGTCTTTTGGTGATGTAGGTACATTTATGTTGTTCCTGCTCGTGTGATTAACCTCGGTAAACTCAGTGGTTTGCTAAGTAAAACTGTTACATTGACCTGTCATCAGTTCCAATATGTGGAACATGGGCATGTGTCACATGACTTGGATCTCTCATCATTTCCTAATATGTGATGCAAAGACTTTGTGCCATGTGTTCTCAGGAAAGGCCTTACAACACTTCTCTTTTTTGTTTCCTGCCCAGGAAGAGGTTTTTAAACTCTACTCTGGGTTTCCACCATAATGTGCTCACAGGCGCAGAAGCAATGGTTCTGCCCATCCTTGGACCAGAGCCTCCAAAACAATGAGCCAAATAACCCCTTACTCTTTAGATGTGGATTGCTTTGGGTATTGTGTGACCATGATGGAGAGATGACTAACTGGATAAATGGGTGGAAGGACAGATGTGTGCATGAGTGAGTGGGCGTGTAGATAGATATATGGATAGCAGTGAAAGGAGGGAGGGACAGATGAATAAATGAATGAGTGAGTGAATCATGGATGCATTCTATTTGATAAGCATACTCTTCCATCTGCATGTTTAGATGTGAGGGGGAGGTGGGTCCCCGTGAATTTGGTGGAAGAAGTTCATTGTGAAGTGTTTGTCCTTCATACAGAATTGGGGACTTGGGCTCCCCTTGCCTGTTGGAAGTCTCCTATAGGGTTGGTAGCTTAGGACTTTCAGTTTCAGATAGACTCCATCTCAGTTGAACCTTAGATTCTGCTAGAACTCCTGCCTGGCAAAGGGTCAGAATGGGTATGCTGGACATTGGGCAGCGGTACTCACCAGTGTCAGGGTAGTCTCTTCCTGTTAGGGCCTTCCATAGTGACTCATGCTCCACCAGAGAGTGGTGGGCCCAGATTTCATGTAGGTTTCTTTGCATACTACTCAGTCTGTTGGTTTGGGCTAAGGTTAGGGGGGTCCTTGAGTAGTGGCAGGACATTCAGCCCTAGCTGGAGACTCTGCTTTTAAAGTAACTGCAAAGTAAGCAAGTTGCAGAAGTGCCGAGGAGCCCGCTTTCCCAGCTTCTTCCCGCCTGTGTGACTCTTTTCCAGGTGTTGGGTATTTTAAGCTGCTGTAAATACCATTTTTGTCAGACTTTCATCTCTAGTAATGATCGTCTGTATACAGATATTCAACTGTGATTTCCTTGATCACAATTCATGTCTATGAAAAGATCACTTCCATACTCAAGCTTTGGGGTTTTTACGGAGCTTACATCCTGAGATGGGCACGGTGCTGGTCCAGCAAAGAAGGACTTAACTGCTCCGCCCCCCAGGATGTCAGCATGCCATGGAAGATGATGCATATATTACTGGACAGAACAGAATTTCAGGAGGTGTTAAGTGCTATTAAGGGAGATTTGCCAGAGTGAGAGCTTTGAATATGAAGCACCCTTTGGCATGGAGTGTCTGGAAGTGGAGTTGGCTCAAATATGGATGGATGGATGGATGGATGGATGGATGGATGGATGGATGGATGGATGGGCTGAAGGGAGAAAGGAAGGCAGGCACAAAAGCCTGGCAGAGCAGCCAGCAGGTGCAAAGGCAGGTGCAGAGGCCCTAGTAAGGAATGTGCCAAGTGCTCCAAAGCCCTGTGTTTCATGGAACTGAAATTGGATTTCCAGGATAAGAGCTTACTTATGAGTAAGGTTTCATCCAGGTCTCTAATGAGTTGAGCACAATGGATCCCTTTCTATCTATCTTGTCCTACATCTGCCATTCTAACAGTTCTTGCTTCCCTCCTAAACACCTATGTGCCCAAGGACCAGGCGCCATCCCAAGAACGTGAAGATACCTAAGCTAGGCACTGTAATCCTGGGCTGTAGGATCAACTTTGGCACTTGGGGTACATCATTGTTTGATGCGTGGATACTTAGCTTAGATGCGGGCTAGGTTACTAACTAGAGGAGGCTCATCCTTAGAGGTGTGTAAGCCTCAGTTTCCCCATTATGCACCCTGTCAGTGACTCCAGTAAGCCTGTGGCAGCTCACACCTCTGAAAGCTCCTGGCCAGAGACTAGGACATTTCTACTTTCTCTTCCATCAAGGGGCAAGGAAGGATGAAAAAATGGAGGATGAGCTTGCTCTCCTGGTAAATGATTCATGAGCACAGGCAGCTGCTTAAAGACACACTTAAGGACAAAATTGGAATAGTGTTGTCGGAAAAAAAAAAATCCCCAAACAAGTCCCAGTTCCCAGAAATGCATTGGCTGTGTGAACTTACATCCAGAAGCAGTTCTGCCTGGAATGCCACTCTCCACATCTGGGGGGACCCTTGGTAGCTGCCTGATGCTCAGGGCTGGGCTTCTGGTTAAAGTAGCCATGGGGACCTTAGAGGAGCTGCAACCATCCTCTGTTCCTGTGGGACAGCTGAGGACAAAGCACAGCTTTCTGCCAGAAGTGAGATGAGACTGGCTAACCAGCGTGAAACAGCCCAGGAAATTAAAGAGGCAGAGCTCAGTAATGGTGAGTGTCCGTTGCCCACTGGCTCCTCTGCAGGACACCAATGAGAGGCTGCTACCACCTTGGGGTAGGAGCCTTGCTGCATCTGCCCTGAAATGGAATGGAGGGAAACATTCCTGGAGAAGTGAGCATAGAGTTAGCATTTAAGAGAAACCCCATCAGAGGCTGAGATGCCTCTCCTTGGAGAATGGGTAGGCTAATGTGCTACCCAGCAGCTAGGATGCTGTGGACATAAAGCATTTGCTCTAAGACACTCCTGCTTTCCTCCGCCCTCAGATGACCTCTTCCTCTTGGGCACATTTCCCCCACATTAGATTCCTACTGATTGTAGCATCCCAGCCTTTGTCCTTGGATGTGTCAACCATTTTTGGAAATAAAATTAAAAACTTAAAAGATGAGTGAAAACATAGCATTTTTTTTTCTTTTTCTTTTCATTTTTTTGGCGGGGGAGGAAGGTTGAGACAGGGTTTCTCTGTGTAGCCCTGGCTGTCCTGGAACTCACTCTGTAGACCAGGCTGGCCTCGAACTCAGAAATCTGCCTGCCTTTGCCTCCCGAGTGCTGGGATTAAAGGCCTGGCAGCATTATTTTTAATAAACACTCTGCATAAAGGGATGCAATATATAAAGAGAAACCAAAATAGTTGGTGTCACTGATGGTTTACAATTCTTGTCCTCCTCTCCCATAGGCCTGGGCCTGCTTCCTTCCCAAACATCTCCATCTCATTGGTTTAGGACACAGCCTTATCTAATAACTATCTCTGGGCTTGAAAGTGCATCCCCTTTCTGATAATAGCAGATTGCCTATATAACTCTCCAATTCTCAGAATTCTGAGACAAGCAGGTACCAGCCACCTACTAGGGTAGAGATGTGCCTAGAATCTCCTGCTGTCTGTAAGTGATGAAGAACGCTAAGCATACTTCATACTGAACATGGACTGTAGCAGTCCACTATTATTTCTATACCATTATTTCTATACCATGAAGTGGCTGTCTCACTCAGATAATGATCTCCGTGTTTGTGGTCATCATCAAGGTGCTCTTTCATCCATTATCATACTTTGTGCTTTCCTAATAAAATGTTCAGTGAGATGCCTCTGTATGTCAACTGCAGTTTCAAAGCCAGAGTCATGTAGGGAATGAGCACAGACAAGACGATGTCCCTCCTGAAACATCCAGGAAAGAAAGGCACAGCCTAGCTCTGGAGAACATTTGACACACAGGTGACAGGAGGTCAGAATATTGCAGGAAGCTCTCTGAGGATATATCTTCGAGCAGGTACCAGCTGCCTTCCAGAAGAGTGGAGAATGTTCTAGGAAGGTAAACTCTGGCATTGTCCAGGGCCATCCTTCAGGGCAGAGGGGTAGAACCCAGGTATGGCCTCAGAAAAGCTGAGCAGATATCAGTGGGGACATGAGAAAACAAGGACCCAAGAAAGCCAGAATGACAGTGTGGCTCCAGCTTGGTCTTTCCAGCTGTGGTGGAGGCGGGATGTGGGACAGGAAAATGGAGGGGTGAGAACAGAAAGTCTGTTTTAAGGCTTGAGACTGAGGAGTAAAGTTGCTAGGGGAACTGTGGAGAGTGGAGCTCCTGGAGGGAACTGTGGAGCCAGTGCTGGAATTGGCTAAAGGCTACCTGAGTGGCCCCCTAGTGAGCAGTCCCACAGGGCTGCCAAGCAGTGACTGTGGTGACCTGGCATGTACCACCTTCTGTTCATTGGTGATGCCGATACTGTAGCAGACCACTTGTGTCTAGCCCCAAATTCAATGCAGAAACCTAATTTCAAAGCAAGGTATTTGGGGGGCCAGGCTGCCCGGAGCGGGCAGGGGTTGGGGTAGAGCTCTGATGTGTGGACTAGTGGCTTTGTAAAGGGAACTACCAGAGAGCACTGGTGCCTTTGGTCATGTAAGGGCTGAGGCAGAAGGCTCCACCTCCATCTGTGAACCAGAAAGCAGGCTTTCGCCAAATGCTGAATCTGAAGACACCTTTATTTAGCCCTGCAGCTTTCAGAACTGGGTGTAGTCAGTTGCCCTTGTTTATAATACACCCAGCTTACAGCATTAGCCCAAATGGAGAGAGGCACACAGTGAACCAGTTTGCCCAGAGAAGGTCTGGGAATGGAAGGGTTAGCCATTCCTTTCAGCTGGAGGAATGTTGGAGACTTTTGTGGACATGCTCTAATCCACAAAGGCCTCAGAACCTTCCTGGCTAACACCCAGACTCTGCAGCTGGAGGGCATATTTAAGGAAAAAGACTTGCCCAAGGTCACACTGGGTGGGGGTGGGCTAGAGCCCAAACTGGGCTGTTGCCCAGGAGCCCTTGGCCCATGGCACATTGTGATGCTAATAATAGCTGATTGAACACATGCTACATCCAGGCAGTTGGTACTCATTTAAGGAAGTGAGGGTATGTTTTACAAATGAGGACATATAGGCACCGAGAGGTAAAGTAACTTGTCTAAAGTCACCCAGCTATTAAGTGGCCCAATCAGAATTTAAAACCATTGCTCAGCCGGGCGTGGTGGCGCACGCCTTTAATCCCAGCACTCGGGAGGCAGAGGCAGGCGGATTTCTGAGTTCGAGGCCAGCCTGGTCTACAAAGTGAGTGCCAGGACAGCCAGGACTACACAGAGAAACCCTGTCTTGAAAAAACCAAAAAAACAAAACAAAACAAAAAACAAACCACAAAACAAAAAAACCATTGCTCATTGTGGACAGCTCCTGAGGACTATGGGTAGCTGAGTGCAAGTGCATATTCAGAGACCACCTGGTGTAGTGAGGGAAAGAATGGGAAGGATGAGGATGGGACAGGGACTCCCCCAATTCAGGTGCACTTCTCTTGCTAAGAAGAGTCCTTGGAGCAGAGACTTGAAGAGATGTATTAGTCAGGGTTCTCTAGAGGCACAGAACTTATGGAGAGTCTCTATATAGTACAGGAATTTGTTATGATGACATAGTTTGTAGTCCAACTCTCCAACAGTGGTTAACTGTGAATGGCAAGTCCAAGGATCTAGTAGTTGCTCAGCCCCACAAGGCTAGTAGTAGATCCAACAGATGTGCTGGCAAGTAAATGCAAGCAGGAGAAGAAGAGAAAATTTTCCTTCTTCCAAAGTCCTTATGTAGGTCTCCAGAAGAAGGTGTGGCCCAGATTAAAGGTGTGTACCACCACGCCTGGATCTGGGACTTGTTTTTGTCCCAGGCTGACCTTGAACTCAGAGATCTCCTTGCCTTAGTCTCCTGGGATTCATAGCCACTATGCCTCAAGATCTCCATGCCAGGATCCGGGTCAGAAACTTGTATCTCCCAGATACAAGTTTCAAGATCTGGATCACAGGTGAGCCTTCCAATTCTGGATTGTAGTTCATTCCAAAATAGTCAAGTTGACAACCAGGAATAGCCATTATAAGAGGTAAAGAGATCCTGTGGATTTTGTCAGGAAGGAACCTGGAAGAAAGGATAGAAAGAGCAAAGGGACTTGAGGCAAGTGTGGCCTGGAGTTTAAGGGAGGCGGTGGCATATGGTGAGGTCAGATGGGGTCATAGATCAATGAGGGTCTTGCTTAGGTTGTAACTGCATACGGGGCAGCCATGGGGTCTCCAAGCAAAGGATAACCAGGAGCAATCATCCACTATGAGTACAGAGTATATATGGGAGACAGTACAGCCATTAGAGAACATTTGAGAGAGCAGTGGGGGCAGGTAACTGTGTGACTGCACAGAGAAAACAATATTAGCTCATGGTGTTAGCTGACATTAGCTCTGGCTGAACCATAGGATGGGCAGCCCTGTAGACCACACTGTCTAGCCACAGTGTGTAGTCTCATCACCCATGTGGATCCCTTGTCTGGCTATCAGAGCAGTGTATACAAGAGTTGTATTCAAGTGTGGCACTAACTAGCTCAGGAGCACCCGAAGCCCACTGGGGTTGGGTAGGAGTATGGGTTTGGAAGTGGGAGAAGCCTGATGTCTTCTGCACACATCCCACATAGCACAGTGATAGTAAGGGCCCCAGGGTCATGGGCACTTAGCTTGTGTTTGAGGTGTATACAATACCCTCTGCCTATCATACATCCAACAGGTGAAGTGGGAAGGATTTGGGAAGCCATCCAACTGCAAGTCTGTACTGATAGACATGTTCCTGTCTCTGTCTGTCTGGCCAGGCCAGGCTGGTGAGCAGAAGCAGCTTCCTCTGAGAACCCATTTGACACATGGTCTGAGACCCTGTGCACTAGGGCTGCCATACTTAAATAGCTTGGCATCACCTAGAGAGAGCCTCATGTACTGGCATGGCAGCTGACCAAAGTTCCTCATTCAGGTTCTGTGGGGCTGGGGCATCTGCATTTCCCAGCTGATACTGTTACTGCAGCTTCCTAGACCACACTTAGAAGCATTGGCCTGGACCAACTCCAAGGGTGGCAGTTGGAAAAACTGAGGCCTCAAGTGACAGGACCCACTCAAGGTCCAGATTGCTTGGCTTTCAGAAAGCCAGTTATTGCCACAAAAATCTTTGAGTGGTCAGGAAGCCTCATAGCCTCGTCTGACACAGGGACCCTTACCTGAATAAGGCTTCTGGAATTTTCTAAGGTCCTCTGTTGCCAGAAACAACACAAGCTCACCCTTGTAGAGCCATCTTTCCCAAGAGCCTGAGGTCCTTCTGTCCATCAGGGTGAGGCTACTCTAAACCTGGTCTCAGTGGTGCGTCCCTCTGGTACACCCTCTGAGGTGCATCCCTCTGGTACAGTAAACACTGCCTGTGCCCTGTGGTCATGAGGAGCTCAGCTCATCTGTCTAGGCAAGGTCTCGTTCAGCCAGTGGAGAGGACATGGGCTAGGGTCATTCAGTGTGGTCATGGCACACTAAACACCCTCAACCATGTGTCAACCTCCCACGGGAGCACTGGGTTGAGTTTCAAGGTGACTGACTGATCCAGGACTGAAATGGAAGGGCCTTGGCATGTTTCCAAGTTTTGTCCACACCAGTGGTTTTCTGAACTTCATTTAGGAAAGAATAAAGAGTGAAGTAAAGAAAAGGGAACACCCCAATGCAGGCAGTTTGCAGGCATCAGGCCTTTCAGGGCCAGCCTGTGGCCATTGTCAAGAACTCAGTTGCAGAGGTTTTCCCCAGGATGGCTTTGTCTGCAGCCTACAGAAAAGGTCTAAGTCTCTAGTTTAGGATGAACACTGACAGATTAATGTGCACAGGGGACACTAGGGTCCACAGAACAGTGTCCTTTTTTAGTGTCACTGGCCCTGAGCAGACTCTTTTTGTGTTTGGGGCCCTATGCTATTACTTCCCAGCTACCTCAAGCACCACTTCCCTCACCTACACACAGAGGACAGTAACAGTCCTACATCTCAAAGTGACCCTGTGCGGTGGGAATGAATTTTGGACAAGTGGCTCAGACACTTTGGGGCTATCAAAAGCTTTGAGTCAGGGATCTGTCGCCACAGCTTGATTCTTCTCTCTGGCCATACTTCTCTTCACTCTAGGTAGCTGATGTTACCATTCAGGTACAATGCTTTTATCATGTCACCAAATACACCTAAACCCTTTCTTTCTCATTCTGCTCTGAGCCAGGTTGACATATGCAGCATGGTCATTCTTACCCCTTTCCTTTATTTGATAACTGGTGAAGACAGGCTCCCTTTTATGCCAGCTTTGTTCTAGTACCTCCTGGTTACCATGGTACCTGCTTCCCAGCTCTTAACTCACCTCTTACCAGGGCCATACAGAAGAAGAGAGCCCACTATCTTCAGAAGGTTTCCCTTAGGTAGGTAGGTAGGTAGGTAGGTAGGTTAGGTAGGTAGGTAGGTAGGTAGGTAGATAGGTAGGTAGGTAGGAAGAGAGGAAGGAAGGAAGGAAGGAAGGAAGGAAGGAAGGAAGGAAGGAAGGAAGGAAGGAAGGAAGGAAGGAAGGAAGGAAGGAAGGGAGGGAGGGAGGGAGGGAGGGAGGGGAGAGGGAGGGAGGGAGAGGAGAGGGAGGGAGGGAGGGAGGGGAGAGGGAGGGAGGGAGGGGAGAGGGAGGGAGGGGAGAGGGAGGGAGGGAGGGAGGGAGGGGGGAGGGAGGAAGGAAAGAAGGAGGGAAGGAAGGAAGAGACATATTTCTTCTCCCTATAGTGTCACTTATAAGGAAGGTTGTGCCCTGTGCAGAAATGACTTTTTTAAGAAGCCTTTTATATCATGCTGAGGTATGTGGGACTGGCTCAGTCTAGTCATGGGTTCCCATTCCTCCTTGGTGCCGGTCATCTCACAGGAAGCACCCACCACAAGATTGAGTTCAGAGTCAAGGCCTGGGGGTACAAGGAGCTGTACTTCCTCACAGGGCCTTTCTCCCAGGGAATAGCAATGCAAGAGTCACTGTGGCGATGCAAGTCAGCTTTCTGTCACTATGAGGAAATAGCTGACATAATCAGTGTCCATCTGTGTGACCTGTGCCCATGGTGTTCCTTCAGGAGGGAACGAGTTCTTGGAGCTGTGATATCAGGAAGGAGCTGTGACAAAGGGAGGACTAGACAAATGTGGTGCATCCCAAATGCTGCCATGTTTTTGTTGCTCAGTTATTTCTCTTTTACTTACAGCTATTGTGATTTGTTGAATAGTGCAGCCTGCAGCTGCCATCACAGTGAGATGTGTGAAACACACGGTGCCTGTTCTTTTACTTGCCTGTTGTGTGGCCTGGGGCAAGTCACTGAACTTAATAGAGAGGATAGCAGTGAGAGGCTCTTGATGTGTGTAGGTAGATGCTGGCATAAGAACAGATTAGATATGAAGCTATTGCTGTACCAGGAGAGCATGAATGAAGTGGGGACACAGAAGGCATGAGGGGCAGGTATGGTGTAGCTGGGGATTGTGCCACTGAATGCATGCATGCGCGAGCACACACACACACACACACACACACACAGTACACACATGGATTCACATGCATACTTACACACACACATACACACATGAACCCACTCTCTCAGCCATATGAAGATCGTCCCCTAGATCTGTAAGGTGAGGAACAGCTTGCATTTTCTGCTAGGTCTGTAGCCAATGGGCTAGGAGAGGGCCATGAGGAGGACAGGGGCATAGTACAAGGGGCTGTGTCAGTGTGTAGCCCAGGCATTGACCACTGTTTAAACCAGAAGACAGCATGCAGACGGGCTGCCAGAGGCCTCTTCTGGAAACTTGTTGGAAATGCACATCTGGGCTTATCCAGGCTTTCTGGACTTATGTTTGATCCCTGTATGACGACTGGGCAGCGCTGACCTGAATGCTGTTTACTCATGGCCAGGGCTGGTGGGGCTGCTGCCATGTCTTTAGTTCAGAATCTTGGAGATGTAGCATGGTGAGGATTGTGAGCATCCAGTTGCTTTTTTTGAGCTGTACTTCTGAGCCCACTATCTGAGGTCATCATTAGAAGCAGGGACTAGCAGGCACCAAGATGTTCCCTGCATTGTATTTGTGCTCAGAAATTGGGGTGCATCCAAAAGTGAGCAAGTTATATACAACTTTTTTTTTTTTTTGGTTTTACGAGACAGGGCTTCTCTGTGTAGCCTGGAACTCACTCTGTAGACCAGGCTGGCCTTGAACTCAGAGATACGCCTGCCTCTGCCTCCCGAGTGCTAGGATTAAAGGCGTGTGCCACCACGCCCAGCTATACAACATCTTTTACTGTCCCTAAAGTCCCAATGAAAAGCAGGCATGATTCCACTCACGTTCACTCTGGGAAGCCAATGAGTTAATTGGGCTTCCTTACAGAGCTTAGGTGTGAAGTTACTTACAAGAGTATGGGTGCTCCCACTCCAAGAAAGTCCACACTGGAAAGTCTTTCCTCAGCAGGGATGATGTTTTCCCCATAGGCACATAGATGGAGCCCTCTTCCCTTAGTCTTCTCCATTTTATATATCCTGGCCCACATGCTGTTGGCCTCATTGCATATAGCTGGTTGGGAGGAATGGCTGGCTACTCAGGTAAGGGTCCTATGACCCTCCCCACACCTCCTTCTCTGAGGGAATGCCAGCCATGATAATATTTAGCAAGTGGGTCCTGATGACCTGATGAAAATGGAAGCACATTGGCTTGGAGGATAGTTCTGTACAATAGCAAGGAAGGGTGACATGAATGTGGGCACTGCCCTGTGACATTGTTGCTGCAAATGATCTGAAGCATTCCATGGTGAATCCATGGGAAACATCCTGCTAAATAAGGCAGACCCTACCTGCCCTCTCCAAGCAGAAGGCAGGAAGCAGATAGACAACTAGGATAGCTTGCTTCAGAGTATGATGTGTCCTGTAAAGACAGGTGGGGGAATGTGGTGTGGAATCATAATTAGATGGACCAAGCTATTGAGAGGAGAACATAGTGAGGGCCTGGATCCTAGGAGGTGGTATCTGTAGTGGAGTGTGAATGATAGAAGAGAAGTGTTTAATTCAAGAGCCAGGAGCAGCTCCCGGGCAGGCGGACAGCAGTTTCTAAGTTGGGATGCCGGCAGTGGGGGACATAGAGTAGAGTGTGTGTGGCTGAAACAGGCAACCAGAGGTATTATCAGACTCCTAAGAGGCAGGGGAATAGAGGGGAACAGATCTGAGTCTCCTGGCTATGAGTATTGGGGTAGAATTTGGATTGAATGTTCAGGGCAAAGTGCTCCAGAGTGGATGGAGAGGGGCAAACCTTGGTCTGAGAGGCTGAGGGAGCATATGAGTAAGGCTGACACAGAACATAGTCAGCTGCAGCACTTCCACTACGGCAAAAGATGCATAGGAAAGCCAGTGTGCCATGGACTTGAAGAGTTTAACAGCAATGACCTCGTGTGGCAGATTACACTTGATTTTTACTTGTTTTTCTTAGGCTAAGACTGGTGGTAGCTTCAGACTTGAATTTATACTAATCCTGGCACTTGCCTGCAGATGGCAGAATCCCTTCTTGTCTATGGGGGATTATTTGTGGGTGTTAGAACTGAGATGCCAGTACTCCAGGGGATCAAGTTTGGATTCCCCATAGCAGAGAACAGACCAGCCTGAACAACTTACCCACCGGCTGTTGCCATGGAATCCCATGGTGTCAGCTGTTATGTGAGAAGCAGACACTTGTATCTTCTGCCACCCAGAGTCTCTTTCTATGCTACCCTGTGTTGCTCATGTGGACCTCCTTGTTTGTATAGACATTTATTCAGAGCTGCAGAGCTCCCATGGAGACCCCAGCTGTCTTGGAAATAAAGATTTCAGTTTGCAGAGGCTGAAGTCTAGTAAGGCTCACAAGGACTGGGCATGCCAGTGTATACCAGCTTGAGCAGCCAACTACCAGCACCTGGCCTTCTTTGCTTGCTGAAGCCCTGAACAGGTGAAGCATGGTGACAACTTGATACTAGCTGGGCTGACCCACCTTCTTCTCCACTTTGTCCTTGTCCTTCCCCTTTCAAATCACTGCTCACCTCCTGGTCTCTCAGACAACATAAACTATAGCATCCAGGACCTCAGCACATGCACAGTGAATGGATCATCTTGGCCTTAAGACCTGTCAGCAAGTGTGAGGGTAGCTGCTGTGACCTATCACCTGTTCCCTTCAATTTTGAAATCCATCCTTTTCTGAGTGCTTATCTTCTTTGGAAGGAGCCAGTAGGTTCAGGAATGCTTTTGATCTTCTGCTGCCTCTTCTCATGTTCATTGATGACAGAACCATAGTCAAGTACACACTTACTACATACCACACAGGCACAATGCATATCCCTCCACATACATTTATACCTATGCAGCCATCAAACACACACATGAATTGGCATGCATGTATGCTAATGTGCATATTTATGCAAAACGAAGACATGGACCCATACCCACACAGGCACACATGCCTACCTTTAAGCTCACATATTACTACTCTTCATGCATAGATGCATGCCCATATGGGCACATGCATGTATATACCTACACATGAATCATACAGAGCTCATCTTCCTCAGAGTTTCCACAGCTTTCAACCTCTTGTGTCTCTATTGGCTGCTTTTGTTCCTGAACTAGCAGTGTGACTCAACTCAGGGCCATCCTGCAAATGTGAGATGAGGAATGAGCTGTTTTGCCATAACTTCCCACCACAGATATGTCTTGACTTGCTCCATGTCAGGCCCATGTGTGGTCCAGCTCTTCAAATGCTGAAGCTGTTTCAGAAGTCTCCACTATCTTTGTAAGCTCCATAATCAGCCACAGAGCAGCCACAAAGCAGCTTCATAGCTGGAACACCATATAGTCTCCATTTTACCTGCAGACAGGTGGCAAATAACACAGCTTGTTGGCAGCTACTATGTGCTGAACACCTGGGCTTTCTCTTTATTATATTCTTGAAGACTAATTGTTTTTTTCCCCCTCTAAAATCCATATGGAAACTAAGGCTCACACAGGCTAAATGTCTTTAGAATCCACATGGAAGCCAATCTGGAGCAGTACTGGGTGGTATCCTAGACAGACTGGCAGCTAAGAGCTCTGCTTTGTTACCTGGCATCTCTTGGCTTTGCAGCATCTGAGGTTGCTAGGGCTCCTGGCTGAGATGGCCTTGCTGAAACTCAGCAACATAACAAGAAGTCTCTGCCTGTGTGAGCCCTGGGGCTGCACAGTAGACATGATGGGCATTTACTGAGTGGATAGGCAGCAGTGAAGAGCCTCAAGTGGGAGCTAGGTGGAAGCTGCCTTCCGTGTGTTATGAGGGAGGTAATGGAAGAAGCCATGTGTAAGTTATCTATGGCTGCATGATACAGGACCTCAAAATTACTAAGATAGCAAATGCCTTCCATCTTCATGTTTGTTGAACTGCACCCACAGTTGGAGACATCCTGAAAGCAGTGGCAAGGAGTTCACACAAAAGACTTTCCTACAGAGATCATACTGGTTGTGATTTCAAAGAGAGTGACCAAGGTCCCTGACAGTATACAAAGCAATCACAGGGGGACTCACAAAAACTAAGGGGAGCCAGGTTATGGAGGTGTCCTAGTTTGCTTTTTGTTGCTATGATAAAACATTCTGATCAAAAGCACCTTGTGGGAGGAAAGAGTTTATTTTGGCTTACAACTCCCTGGTCACAATCTATCATCAAGAGAAGTCGGAGCAGAACTGAAGGAAAAACCAAGGAAGGATGCTGCTTACTAGCTCATTCACTGGTTCACATTCAGCTATTTTTCTTATACAGTCCAGACCCACCTGCCTACAGATGGTGCTGCCCACAATTGTCTGAGACCTGCAACATCAATCATCCATCAAGACAGTGCCTCTTATGCTTTGGCCATAAGCCAGTCTGATCTGGGCAATTTGTCAATTGAGATTTCCACTTGACTCTAGGTTGTGTCATTTTGACAATAAAAACTAAGAAGCACACAGATCCAGACAAATTGATAGCCACAGTTAGCCACCACTGGAGGACATATGGAATTGCTCAGGGTCAGAGTTAGTTTTTACTGTGTGGCAACATTTAGGACCTATCTGTGTTTGTGCAACAACCTAAACTACTTCCTTATGACTTTGTGGGGTTCAAGGCCCAGCTTAGGTACCAGCCTTTTGAGGGGAACAGGAAAAGGTTGAGCTTCAGAGAATGCATTGTGTTTCTGAGAAACACAGAAAGAAAGAGGCATCGAAAGAGGAGACCATTTCAGTTTGTTATATTAGGAGATCAGTGGCAGCATGACCAGAGCGCTCTGCCTGTCTTAGTTGCTGTTCTATTACTGTGAAGAGATACCATGGCCAAGGAAGAGACACCATGGCCAAGGTAATTTCCTAGAGAAGAAAGCATTTAATTGAGGGCTTGCTTACAGTTTCAGAGGTTTAGTCCATTATCATCAATGGGCAGGGAGCGTGGCAGCAGGCATGGCAAACTTGGTATTGGAAAAGTAGTTGAGAGCTACATCCTGATTCACAGGCAGAGAAAAAGAGAAAGAAGGTGAGGGAGGAAGGAAGAAAGGAAGGGAGAGAAATATATTGATTGACTGGACCTGGCATAGGCTTTTGAAACCTTAAAACCCACCCCAGTGGCTCACTTCCTTCAACCAGGCCACACTCCAACAATTCATCTTCTAATCTTTCTAATCCTTCTCAAATAGTACCACTCCCTGTGACTAAGCATTCATATATATATGAGCCTATGGGACCCATTTTTACTTAAACCATCACAGTGTCCCTGGCACTAGGGAGAGAGTATTGTTGTAATGCTGGGCTGTAGTGGTGCTGGATGGAAAACCTGAGCTCAGCCTTGAGGCTTTGACAAGAAGCCTCAGACACTCCCAGTATGGGCCTCCCCAGAGGCTCCCAAGATAGGGCAACCTAGAAGGAGGTTAGGATTGAGATATGTGCCTGAGCACATGTGCATATGACACATTTGTCCTCATTCTCTCCCTCTCCCTTTGTTATTCCCTGCATACTTTCTCTTCTCTCCTAGCTGTGATCAAATGGAAACAAAGTAAAGTACAAGAACTCTTGGTCTCTGCCCTTGGGTATTGCCTTTCCCATTCTGTGGTGGACTTGTCTTCAGGCTTAGAATGGCTTCATAGAGTCTTCAACTCCCTAGTGTTCATCTGCACCTGTACCTAGGTGTCTGGAGCAAGGGGATGGACCACGTGGGCATATTCCCATATCCCATGATCACTTCCCTTGCTTGTGTAGACCAGTGTGACCCTTGCTAATACTCATGCCTAATTGCTGCTTAGGAGGCCAGTGCCTTTTCAGTAGTACTTATGCACCTGGAACATTTATTGCTGGAAACATCAGTTGTTCCTCCTTAGCTAAGACTGTGCTTTCTGTGGTTTAATTAGCTATGCTCAACCACAATCCAAAAATATTAAATGAAAATTTCCAGAAAAACAATTCTGCTGTGTATTAACAAAAAAAATGACTTGTCCTTTAGAAATATTTATTTTTATTCATATGTGTTTGGGGGAGTGCCATGTGTGCAAGTGCCCACATAGTCCAGAAGAGGGCATTTGAGCTTCTGAAGTTGGAGTTACAGGAGTTATGAGCCACTGGATGTTGATGCTGGGAACAGGACTTGGGTACTCTGGATGAGCAACAAGGTTCTTACCCTCTTTGCCTTCTCTTCAGCCCTCATGCTGTGTTTATAATTGCACACTGATCAGTGTGATAAGATCTTATATCCTGCTTCATCCTGCCTAGGACATGCCCAGTGTCTCCATGCTGTATATGCTCCCCTTGTTAGTCCCTTATTCGTGGTCCCACTTATCAGGTCTAATGCTAGTGATAAGGGCAAAGTTCTTGACCTATTAAAGAAAATCATAGCAGAGGTATGGTAAGAATGAAACATTTGTCTGCAGTCATGGGGAGGAAAAAGAAATCGATGTGTTTTCTGTCATCCCTCAAACTTCAGAATTTATGGTCATAATGCCAAAGTGTCCCATAAAAATGAAAAAGACACTGTCTTAGGGTTTTTATTCCTGCACAAACATCATGATCAAGAAGCAAGTTGGGGAGGAAAGGGTTTATTTGGCTTACACTTCCATACTGCTGTTCATCACCAAAGAAGTCAGGACTGGAACTCAAGCAGGTCAGGAATCAGGAGCTGATGCAGAGGCCATGGAGGGATGTTCCTTACTGGCTTGCCTCCCCTGGCTTGCTCAGTCTGCTCTCTTATAGAACCAAGATTATCAGCCCAGAGATGGTCCCACCCACAAGGGGCCTTTCCCCCTTGATCACTAATTGAGAAAATGCCTTACAGTTGGATCTTATGGAGGCATTTCTTCAATTAAAGCTCCTTTTTCTGTGATAACTCCAGCTGTGTCAAGTTGACACAAAACCAGCCAGTACAGACACTAAATTATAGCAAGGGTTAGACTTTTCATCTCCATGACAAATGTTTAAAGCCAACAGTTTAAAGGAAGGATGGTTTAGTCTGGCTCAGGGTTTCAGAGGGCTCCATCCATAGTGAGCTGGCTGCCCTGTTCTAGACTGTGGTGAGGCAGAACATAATGGCTGAAGTGTGTGGAGGAATGAAGCTGCTCACATCACAGTGGTCAGGAAGCCAAGAGGAGTGATGGACCAGGACCAGGATCAGGACCAGGACCAGGGCAAGGGCCCACACACCCCCTTCAAAAGCATAGCCCTAGTAACCCACTTCCTCCAACCAGGTCCCACCTTGTGCAGCCCCACCACATCCCAAATTTGAATCTATCAGTGGATCAGATCAGAGCTTTCTAATCACCACTGGAGACACCCTCAGACACCCTGGAGAGTGTTTTAGTAGTCTGAGGTAGCTAATTACAATAAATTGACAGTCAAGATTAATTATCACATAGGTGTTGGTACCAACTGTGGTTTCAGCCATCTTCTGGGGCCTCAGTACACATCCACCACAGATAAAGGGGACACTGTACCTGCTCTACTTCTCATGGTTACTGGATAGTTCATGGAGAAGGCTGAGACTGGTCAGAAAGGCATATTGCTGGGGGAAGCTGTCTTGGTCCTGTATGTGCTAAAGAGTTCTCCACTAATGCTCTAGCTTCTGCTGATCATATTGCTGGACAGGCCTTGGGCAGAAGGATAAGCTATCTGGCTTCAGTTAAGTACGTTTTTATTTCTCATTGCTTTCTGGCAATAAAATCCAGATTGGAGTAGCCAGATATTAAATTCCTGAATGTGTGCTGTGGTGTTTTCTCCTTAACCCAGGAAGCCCACTGTTCAAGGTCATCTGGGACACTCACTCAGGACTTAAGTCATAATGGGATTTAACCTCAACTCACCTTCTTTTAGTGGAGAAAGAAGGTGGCGCTGTTGGATTTGTACAATAGAATCTAATATCTAAGTTCTTGACATTTAGTCTTGTCTGTTCTGAGAAGTGCCTGTCATTGATTTCTGGGGTCTTGAAAGTAGAGATAGCAATGGGAATCACTCTGGGGACTCCTTCTAGGGACAGAGGGAGGCCTTCAGCCTCTTCCTCATTCGTTTATCTAGCTTCTGGTATGTGCCCTGTGTAGCATTTCTGAACAAGAAGCTTCTCTGAGTTTGCCACCAAGTCCTGGAATGACATGGGTCCAAATAATAAAGGGAATGAAGCCCCAAGAGTTCTAGGAGGGATGGCTTCCAAGGTGGAGTCATATGAAATGTACATAGGCTGTGCTGGGACTGGGCCTGCTAGCATTCTGCTGTGCTGGGTACAGGACTCAGGAATAGCTGAGAAGCCTATGTGTCTCTGCAAGTAGTATCCTATGGTTCACTTGAATGAAGGTGTGGTGTCTAAGTGTGTGTTCTTCTTATTGCAGGTCTGAAGAAGAAAGTTCTCGCAGCATCAGGTATGTGTTTCATCTTCCTTTTCTGAGTTTCTGTCTTGGGAGTGGCTCTCAGAAACTATGTGCTTTAATTTCTTCCCTATGGGTCCCTCTGCCCCCCCTGACCACTGTCCAGACCTGGCCTGCTGCCCCAGGGGTTCTGGCATGTTATCTAGGCACACACAGACCTGCATTTATCATGTGGGTTTTTCCTGGTTTAGAATAAGTTCTAGAGTATGTGCAGTGGTAGTTTTTTCTCCTTGTTAAGGCTGATAGTTTCCTCCTGTGCTTAAACTGTGGCTAGTTTAGGACTGTAGCTAGTTTCTACACTGTCACTGTTGCGGCTGGGCTGGGCATAATGTTTAGGATGTTTGGTTTGGTACAGATTCTCACTACTTGACTATCACATGGGTACATCTCCATGGGGCAGGGAATGCAGGGAGTTTTCTGTCCCTTCCCACCCCACCTAATAAACATGGTGTACTGTCTGCAGTGAGAACAGTGACTGGGCCAAAGGGAGGGGCAGAGCTGAGTAGGAGCTCTGTATCTCAGTGCCTCTGCCTCTGTCAGCTCTCAGCTCAGGAGTCGGGGAAGCAAAAGGGTCATAGAGACCATCATGATAGGGAGGAGAGGCTACGAGACAATTTAAGAGACTGTGGGCTCTGAACCCTTTGGGAAGCTGATGGACTTCTAGGTCTCCTGGTGATGGCTAAGATGGCTGGTGTGTGGTTCTAGGTCCAGCTTGGTGGAACTGGGGTGTCAGTGTTGAAGGGTTTTCCAGGTAACCTGAAGATGAGACATGGAGGGCAGAGTGACTATCTCCTGAGTAGATAGGCAGCAACTAGGGGAGAGAGTCTGTGTGAAATGAAAGGACTGTTCCTAGAGCCCCTGATCTATCATCCATCAGGAAGTAGAGACACATCAAGAAGGGCTGAAGGGAGAGTCCTAAAAGAACTGTGTGTAGTGCTGAGGGGATTAGCCTGGGACAGACCATACACTGTCCAGACTGATAATAGCGGGAGCTGATATCAAAGAGGGGAGACATCCTGGGTGGTAGAGACTGGGTGGAGATGGAAGGAAGGATCAGATGGGTGACTAGAACAACTTGATGACACAATCAGTGAAGCAGCCAAAGTGGCCCTACTATGTGAGGAACAAGGAAGCTCTTGTACTGGGGGAAGGAAAGCTCAGAAGGAACAAATGGTTAAGGAGGTGGCAGGGGGAGAGAGCCTGTGTATCTGTAGCTCCCTTTCCACAAGAAAGGACAGATGTGAGACAATACAGGAGGTGAAAAGAAATAAAGACACTAATAAGATGACCTCTTTGGCAGCTAGGATTGGGAGCTGCTTTGGTGTGTACCTAGTGATCATCCTGCATGAACAGTATTCTATACTATTCATTCAAACAGTTAGCTAAAAATAAAGTGGCCTAAAGAGGAAGGAATTTTTGACTACAGGGTTGGAACTGATTGGTGTCTAGGGTGTGGGCTTCTCCCATGGACAGTGAGTGGACTGTATACAATCTGCTCGGATTGCCTGTCACTTAAGGCAGATGCAACGGATGCCAAGAGATAACTGTCTTTGCTCAGAGTGAAGGTCACATACCCATAGCCAGGACACCTCACTCTGTCTGGGGCTCTACTCGGGAGGGGGTACTCTTCCTGAATTCCCATGACGCAAGCTGCCGCCTTCTGGCAGATTCTCTAAGCCTCTTTAGCAGAGAGCTGTTTTGGGCATGAGCGTGTTTGGGAATTCATGTGCACCACTTTTCCCCAGGCAAAAACGTTGCAAGATCAGATGTATTCATTTTCCACAAATGAAATGACTCATTTTTTTTTCTGAACAATTTTGCAAACGCAGGACTTTGGTCATTGTTCCTGGGACCATGTGTCTACTTTCGATTCCATTTAGAGAGAGCTCTGGAGGCCCTGAATTTGAATCCTCTAATGATGTTTTAGTGGAGGGAGGGCAGCTTGGGAGAAGAGAGGGTTGTAGAATTTGGATTCTAGAGGAATGGAGAGATGCAGGCAGGCAGGAAAGAGGGCCGCCGAGGCTGTTTAAAATGCAAACACTTTGCACAGGTCAACCTTGCACCTTTTCTTTTACTGGCTGCTTGTCAATCCTTTGAAATGAACTTTGCTGTCTGTGCTCAGGAAGAGGACTAAATAATATTCAATGAGGGATGTGCCTCATCTGCACAGCCTACCTAACATATTGCACAGCCCACCCTACCCTTCAGACATCTGTGATTGCTCTGTTCCTTCAGCTCAAGGATGTTGAGGGCAATGAATGCCACATACCTCATCTCAAACATTGCAGCCTTCTAGTGCAGAACATGCATGCCTCACTGTAAAGCCTTTGCATGGTATAGGGGCCCATTGTGCTTGCAGAAAATTCAGACTCCAAGGGCCAGGGACTCAGAAATTTGTATTAACAAACTCCTGCATAATTGAATGGCTGCATCTGTCCATCACAGGCATTGTCCAGGGTAGAACATGTGCCTACTTCTTAAGTATGAGCTCATGGATATGTGGAAAATTTGCTGCTGATGGTTAGGAAAATACTGAATAAGGAGGTTCCATGCAGCTTGTCCCTCTAGTTTGGGCCTCTGAACTGTGACATGCTTTCTAAAGGGAGCATCAAGCAACTCAGGGTTGGAAACAGGAGCTGGAGGACTACTCATCTAAGCAGTGAGTGGGCTTTTCTTGGAGAAGCTGAGCTTTGTGTTAGTGAAAACAATTGGACTTTTGGTAAGCATGTCTCTTGCTTCATCCAAGATGGCCTGTTAAATTATCTGGGCCCTTTTCTTCACCTCTAAACCCCAGATGAGAATATATTCTTCATTTCCTCATAAGGCCAATATGAAAACTAACAGATGGGTAGGAGAGTTTGCCATGACAGGTAAATAGAGCCATGCTTTTGGCTTTGGAGACCAGAGAGAAACAGGCTGGGGATTTTTCTGTAGCCTTGCCCATAGTAACCAAATGAAGACTGAGCCAGTTGCCTTGAGATGAATATAAGTCAGTTTCCATGCAGTGACAAGTACCCGAGAAACATACTTTAGAGGTAGGAAAAATTTGGTTTGGTTTGTGGTTTCAGAGGCTATAATCCATGGTACATGACCTCATTGTTTTGGGCCTCTGACAAAACAGAACATTAAGGCAGTTCTTTAATGTTAGATAGGATAGGGAGGGAAACATAGCATTCAGGGACCTGCTGGAGTAACATGCTTCCTCCAGCTTGGTCCCACCTCCTAAGTTTCCACCACCTCTCAATAGCCTGTTAACATACGAATTTATAAATGGATTAATCCATCAATGAGGTCACAGCCCTTACGATCTAATCACCTTCTGTCTTAGGCTTTCTATTGCTGTGATAATGCTATGACCAAAGACGAGTGGGGGAGGAAATGGCTTATTTGGTTTACACTTCCACATCATAGTTTATCCTGAAGGAAGTCAGGACAGGAACTCAAACAGGCAGGAACCTGGAAGCAGGAGCTGATGCAGAGGATATAGAGGAGTACTGCTTACTGGCATGCTCCCCATAGCTTACTCATCCTGCTTTCTTATAGAGCCCAGGACTACCAACCCAGAGTGGCACCGCCCACAGTGTGCTGCCCCCTCATCAATCAGTAATTAAGAAATGCTTTACAGTTTTGCCTATAGCCCAATCTTATAGAGGCATTTTTTACATTGAAGTTTCCTCCTCTCAGATGACTTTAACTTGTGTCAAATTGACATAAAACTATCCCTTATATCTTCCAAAGATTCCATCTTGGAACCCTGAGTGTTATGTTGAGACCAAACCTGTAACATAAAAGCTTTCAGGATGCATTTTGGACAGAAACTATCACACAGTGTGCACAGACATGGCTTAGCATTTTATGGAATCAGTATAGGCACTGGGGTCAGATGATTCTGGATTTATATCTGTTCTTCTTGAAACTTCTTTGTCAACTTGGATCTGACACTGAATGAACTCAGAGATCACACTAAATTAGGAGTCTTTATTGAGCACATACTGTGTTCACGCCTTATTCTCACTAAGGCCATGGAACCCAGTGGATCTAGTACATGTATGTGCTCCATGAGAATGTGGGAGTAAGGATTCCATCCTCAAGACCCATGGACCAAACAGACAAACAGACAACCAATCAACCAACCAACCAAACAACCAACCAAACAAACAAAAAAGTGGAGGTGTGGTAGCACATAGTATATGAGTCACATTCAGTGTCTGTGTTACTTTCTCCTTTTTCTACTAGTCTTTGCTGGCACAACTCTTTGAATATCTGAGCAGGGTTTGAGGGAACCCCTGTTGTCTTGAACAGAAAGTGCTAGAGTCCCAGCTGCAGAGTTTCCACTTTTCTCTCCACTGTGCATCCTACACTCCTTCTGTAATCCTGATTGAAGTTTCTGGGGACATTCTTCATTCCACAGCTTGGCTTTTTACTTTCTGTTTTCTAAGATTCTTAGTACCACATCCTGAGCAATTTTCTCAGGAAAGACTTCCATTTCATTAATATTCCTTTTGTTATATCTAGAGTGCAAGAAAAGGTGAGAGCCATGTGGGTCTTCAACTGTATTGTGTGACTTCTCCTGGGGAGACATGAAAAAAAACACCTATTCACTCCAGACAGGGCACCGATGACAGCTCAACAAAATTTCCCTCCAAATCAATATTCTACTGAACCATTGAGTCTACTGTATTTACCTATGGGGTGATGCTTGAACACCTTAATCACCCCAGTGTGGATGACAGTTCATAAAAATGACATCCCTGGAGCAACCTGTACAGTATATAGGTAGTTGCACTAAGTAGTTTTCAATCATTTACTTCTTCTTCTTCTTCTTTTTTTTTTTTTTTTTTAAAGAGAACCTCATGAGTGGGACTCATGTGTTTTATAAGTTTCTGAGCTTTTCAAGTCAAAAATTTCTGCATTTTTTGGTCAGTTTTGTTGGCTTCCTTGAGTCTCAGCAGCCTCCCACCTCCCTCTAGTATGAACTAGCTACAGGAAAACAACACTGATGTCCAATGCAGTGTGTGTGTGTGTGTGTGTGTGTGTGTGTGTGTGTGTGTTCGTGTTCTGTTTGCTTCTGGGGGCACTGCTGGCCCATTCCTTAACATAGGTAGAAAGACATTTCAGAAATCAGATTCAAGTTAAATTCAAATGATGCAAAAAGCCACTTCTGTGTTTAGAATAGTCTGGTGCCGGCACAGGAGATGGTCCAGAGAGACTGGTGGGATGGAAGGCCTACTGATGACTCAGTGGAGATTTGACTGAGTTACTCAGTCTGCCTGTCTCTAAAACCTTGTAGCTCTCATTTGTAGTTTCACTAAGAACATATTTAGAGATGGTGACTCTGTTGGTGACCCAGGATTGGAGTTTGAGCACAAGAGGACTCTGGAACCATATGTGTGAGGGTGTATGGGCTGCAGCAGAAGGGCTCCATTTCCCTGAGCCTCAATTTTCCCCACTTCACACAGAAACAAGAATGCCCCATCCTCAGAGTGTCTTTGATCTCTCCATTCGCTCTCTGGTCATCACACTTTAGCTTTCTGACCTTCCTGCTCTGAGTTCATGGATGCCCAGGACCTCTGTCCTTGTCATTCCCTTTGTCTAGGACATATTTCCCGAGATCCTACTTAGGCTGGTAGGATCTGTGGTATTTCTACTTAATCAATTCCCTTATAAGTGAGGACTTCTGCCATTTTTTCCTGGTTTTCTATGTCTTTGCTCTGTTTTCCCTACAGGATCATCTTCTGTTCTATTCAGCTTATTTTTATGGTGAAACATTCTATTCCTGTCCCTTTGGTCTTAGGTGTGTTGTAGAGCTGTGTTAGATTGTTTGTGTGTTTGTTTTGTGGTTCCCAAAAGGGTGCACTTATTCAGTGATCACCACCCTGCCGTTTAGCTTCTGTAACACAAACAGTGTTCTTGGATATCTCTATCCTAACCTCTCACTTAACAGTGTCACAGAGTTACAGGGATTTGCAATGAGGAATCCAACATCAGCTTTACACTTGTTTCATGTTTCTATATTATCTCTTGAATCATGTCAAAGGAAAAAAAAAAACACCTAAAATCAAACACTCCTATTTACCTTTGCCAGTGCCTTTAGTCTTTATGCTCTTAATTGCTGTCAAATGTCCTTCACTTCAACCTAAAGACTCCTTTCATGCAAGGGGCAACTGGAGGAGACAAATAATGCCAACTCTTACTTGTCTGGTGCGGTTGTTAGGATGGTTGTGTTCCTCAAACTCTCCACTGAGACCTCACCTCTAGGGGAAGAGTCCTAAAGGGCCTTAGGAGATGATGACACCATGACATTTTGCCCTCTGGCATGGAATGTGTACCTTTGGGAAAAGGACTTCAGATCAGTCCTTCTGCCACATGAGGAAACAGTGCCCCATCAGAGAGAGAAAGAGAACTTTCTCCATGCACTGAGTTCCTGAGTGCCTTGGTCTTGGACTTCTAAAATAGTGAGAAGTAAATTTCTGTTGATTACAAATTACCCAGTCTAGGACATTTTGTTATAGTAGCACAGAGGAAATAGGGTATATTGGAAAAGCTCCACCTCTCAGTCCTACTGGAAGGACTGTGTCTCAGGCAGTATGATTCTTCACTGTTAGTTTTGGCTTTCATCACCATGAAAGTATCAACCCACTGCCTTCTGTAACAAGGTTTTTGGTAGGAAATCTGGAGGAATTCAGGGAAAACTCTTCTTCCAGCCCCTTAGATGTGAGTAATGTGCCCTGTGGTGTCTTAGGAGGTGGCAATTGTGATAGTAGCAAAAAGTTAGTGTGGTGCTACTATCCTTCTGACACTAGTTAGGCTGGTATGATGAAAGCAGTTGGATACTGTGTGTATAGAATGGTAAAGTCTTACAGCCAAGTTTATAGCTTCTCAGACTCAAAATTGAAAAGGACATTGTAACAGTCTATTGACTTGACTCTCCAAACAAGTGACTATCAGTCTCCATGATCCACTGATGTGGAAGCTCTCATGGTCTGTCATCATTGCCGACATTGTTGTTTTGTTGTTGTCATTATCATCATCATCACTTGAACTCCCCTTGAAGCCAAAAGGAGAGATGACTGCTGTTGGATATATCAAGCTATGATTGGACTATTTCCTGCTTTGTCATCTGAAAGAGCCAACTAGGAGATTGCAAACACCATGTCTGTAAGAGCCAGGCCAGGCTGAATTTCAGTCAGTGGGACTTGTGGCTACTTTAGTTGGCTGGATTGGGACTTTGAGTTTTATTTTTAGTATTTTTTTCTTTCAGCTTTTAATGTGTTTATTGATTTTCCCTTTTTATTTTTTATTTAGTTAGCCTCAGTAGCATGGCGAGTGATGATGTAGTCAGTGTTGATGAAGCACACAGGTTAAAGAGATCACACCAGCTTATGGGCTGCTCACCTACAGGAGGAGGAGGCTGCTGGAGGTTCTGCAGACACATTGCAGAAGTATAAACTGTAGATATGAAGTACATCAACACCATAGATTCTGGAGGCAATGCCAAAGCGAGTGATTTTGGCCTGAACACTTAGTGTATAGCAAGATTATAAGCTGCTCTAGTCCTGAGTTGCATATCTATGAGTCCTCCATTTTCTTCATCATTATAGAGTCTAACCAATTTAAAGGAACCAGAAAGTCCTGAGTAAAGAGTGTAACACCTACCAGTCACCTTTCTGTACCATCTGTTCTTCACCTTGGGCCCCAGACAGTGGCCCAACACTGTCACAGAACATCATGGACACTAGGTTCAGGAATTTTTCCTCAGTCAATCTAGAAAGTCAATCTAACCCAAAATCCATAATCATGGCCATAATGACTGATGTGATTTTGACCCTTGGAGAATCCAGGACCTACTTACTACATAACGGGAAATTGGATGAAGCAATGGCTGCATATCTTGTACTCCAGCATGACACACAGGGACTAACTAAACTAGTCAGTTGGGGGAGGTAAAGGGATATAGAAGGGGGTGACCAGGAGGACTGCCACTTGTGATTTAAGAATTTGCCACTGCCTTCAGGCCTGAAAGTGACACCCTAGACTAGAGAACAAAGTGGTTTCAGTAAGTGTAAGGTAAAAAACAAGTAGCCACAGAACCTAGATGGCAGGTGGTCAGCTGTATTTCTTTATTTTAACTACATGTCATTTAGGGTCATTTTTGATTGGCAGTCATTTGAGTGATTTATGGGGTGCACATGTGGTATAGCCATATCTACATACTATGGGATGGTTTTCATGCATCGTGTCTATCACCTCAGAAAGAAATCCTGCCTTGTCTCACTTATGCTGAACCTAAGGAGGCCGAACCAGAAGCGAACAGCAGAAGATGGTGGCTAGAGGCTCAGGAGGAGGAGACCTCAAGAGGGAAGGGTCAATGAGAGGGCATAGAGTTTTAGATAGAAAGAATCTGCTTGCAGAGCTGTGACACTGCAAGGTGACCACAGTTAAGAGCAATGTCCTGTATGTTTCAAAGTCACTTGAGAAAGTCCATTCCACATGTCCCCTTGCATTTTAAGTAGCAAACTAGAGAATGCTGAGCTCCCAAGATCCTGATATTAATGTTGGGAATCAGCAGGCATAGACTCAAACAGCTGCAGGACCAGCCAGGCGGGAAGACCAGGCTTCTGTGTATCTGGCATGCCTGGGCCAGCGCTCTCCATCTAGTGCAGGAAAGAGGTTTGCAGACAGTAGGATTCCAGTCATGAGGGCATCAGCAAGAGGCCCAGTCTTTCAGAGCACCCCCATGCCAAAATCACAAGATGACAGGTCCCTGAGATGAGAAGTCATAGAACTGGAACACTTCCTATTCTCTTTTCTTTGGGATTGCAGGGATAGTAACAGTGGTCCTTGATAAGCTTTGTTTCTTATAATAGTGAAGCTGGTCTCCTGAAAGATGATTACAGTTATTCTAATCTCCAGGCCACACTTCACTACAACTGCTGGTCTTGCTATGGTCAGTGGCTAGCACTGTAGTACTGTGGCACTCCCAGAAGACTGAATGGTGCCCTTCAGGAGCACCAAGCCCAGTGCTGACTTGGCGAAGGAATAAGAAGGATCAGGAAGTAAAAAAAAAAAAAAGCTGGGTGTGGTGGCGCATGCCTTTAATCCCAGCACTCGGGAGGCAGAGGCAGCCGTATCTCTGAGTTCAAGGCCAGCCTGGTCTACAAAATGAGTTCCAGGACAGCCAGGGCTACACAGAGAAACCCTGTCTCGAAAAACCAAAAAAAAAAAAAAGAAGGATCAGGAAGTTAGGTTTCTGACCTGAAGAGTGGAGAGTTTTTTGAGGTCCAGGGATCATGCTGTCTGGACCCCATCCTGCTCTGAGGATCCCTGGTTATAGACTGTACTGATCTACCAGATTTTCAAGCGTGCGGAGGATTTGATCTTGGCTCTGTATGTTTGTGCTACAGGCACTTAGCCAACTGATGGCTCCTACTTCTAATCCCAGAACTCAGAAAGGAGAGGCAGCAGAATCAGTTCAAGGCTGGTTTGGAAAAAGGCCAGCTGTTTTTCCTTGACCTCCAAACTCCTACTGTGATATTTCTTGTATTTCTTGGAGGGATCCTGCTTTGTTCTGCTGATTCCTATGCATACAGCATCGAAAACAACGTGATTTGAGGCCATTTAAGTAATGTTGCAGTGAATACTTGGGACACAGTGGCTGTCACCATCTCTGAGGCAGGTCTAGAAGGCTTGCATACATTGGTTTCTGAATATCCATGGGCTTCAGCAAAGTTACACTAGGTATATGTGTCTACAAGGCATGCAGATGAGCCAGGGTCCATGCATCCTCTATACCTACACTGCAGACACTGGTCTGACTCCTTGCTAGCAGGATTTACAGGAGAAATTATTTATGCTCAAATTAGACAGCATCTGCTGGGCCTGCCTGGTGAGGAGCAGTGATGGCGTAATCTTACCTCAATGAGGTTTCAATGTATCTAGAAAATACATATGTTCTTTTTGATTTTACAAGGGCTTGCAGATAACAGTTTGTCTTGACTCTTAGTGATATTTTGGACTCTTCTCACAACATCACCTTGGGGTTGAGTATAGGCATTTAGGCCCGCATGTACCTCTACATGTTTTCCTGTGGATTAGAGTGTCCCTGGCCCAGCTGTGCCTATTCTGAACTCTCCTCTCATTCTTATATTTCTTTGACCTGCCATTGTCCCCCACAAGAAGCCCCGAGGCTGGTATGGATTCCCATTAACCATGTGCTAGTATTATTTAGTGAGTGGTGCCTGCTGGCCTATGGTTTCTAGCTGATCAGAAATAATGGATCATATACATGATTGTCTTAGTCAGGGTTTCTATTCCTGCACAGACATCATGACCAAGAAGCACTTGGGGAGGAAAGGGTTTATTCAGTCAGCTTACTCTTCCACATTGCTGTTCATCACCAAAGGAAGTCAGGACTGGAACTCAAGCAGGTCAGGAAGCAGGAGCTGATGCAGAGGCTATGGAGGGATGTTCTTTACTGGCTTTTACAGGGATGTTCCCCTGGCTTGCTCAGCCTGCTCTCTTATAGAACCAAGACTACCAGCCCAGAGATGGCACCACCCACAAGGGGACCTCCCCCCTTGATCACTAATTGAGAAAATGCCTTACAGCTGGATCTCATGGAAGCATTTCCCAACTGAAGCTCCTTTCTTTGTGTTAACTCCAGCCTGTGTCAAGTTGACACACAAAACTAGCCAGTACAAATAGGGGGACCGACCATCACACAATGGGAGCTCTGGCAGAGGCAGTTAGGAGTGGAGAAGCTTACCCGGTGATTCTCATTAGCAGTTTCCATTTCTTCTTTAGACTGTTCTTGCCAGCCTTCTGTGGCTGTGACAAATGCCTGTGGTGAGTAACCTAAAAGGAAGGATGTGATGTGGCTCTTAGTTTCAAAGGTCCAAGTCCAAGATTCCCTGACCCATTGCTCTGAGCCTCTGGCAGCATAGTACATTGTGGTGGGAGTGTGTGGTGGAGTAGGCCACTCATCTCCTGGGAAGCAACGAGAGGGAATAAGGAACTAGGGTCCAATGCCTTTTTTGAGGGCAACTCTTATCTATGTCCTACTAGGCCCTGCCTTCTCCAGTGCCCACCACTCTCACTAGTACCACAGGCTTACAACCCAGCTTTTAACATATGGGTCACTGAAGAACACTTCAGATCTAAGCCATCACAAGCTCTGTCCTCCAACTGGCTTGTAGTTGGGAAAGCGAGAGTCAAAGGCCATCATAGCCTTCTTTGAACTAAGCTGTGGTGGGGGGAAAAAACCCTTGCCCTCCACTGGCAGTGAGTGTTACTTATGGTTTCCATAAGGAAAGAGACAGTGCCTCATCTTTCCTCTGCTGGTCTTGCTGCTGGAGAGAGGGGTGAGACTCAGATGCAGCCATCTGAGAGAAGTAAGGGCAGCTTCTGCTTGACAGGGCCATGAAGCAGAGGCACTTTCTGGAAGGACCTGTCTGCCCCTGATAGACACTGGGGAAGTGTACCCTTCTATTTATTGCTGTCTTCATTCTTATGCTGACTAGCTCTGCAGACTTTTGGGGACTCTTCTTGTAGCCTTCCCTTGGAACAGGCTACTCTATGAACTCTACTGCCTGCCATGCTTAGCTCTTATTTCCTAGGGACAATGACAGTGGAACCCGAAACCTTCACCCTTGTCCTGGCTCTTCCATAGAAGGCTCACAGATGAAACCCAGTGCCTCCAACACAGGGCATTCAATATCTTCTGGGGCAGTGGCTGCTTCTTCCTCCCACGCTGCACCCCAGGCTCCCCCAGAGATTGAGCTTGATGACACCTGCAGTTCCTAATTAAATAAATGGGAGGTCAGGCTGCAATATTGTAGCATAACTAGATTATGGCTAGAGAGAAGCCTCTGGAACTGCTATGCTCCCTGCTTAGCTGACAAGTTGAAACATTTAATTAGAAAAGTAACTGTGCTCTGTTCAGGGACAAAATCAGAGATAGTGCTCAGCCAGGTCACTCTAAGCTGCCCTCTGTGGACATGGTGTTCCTGACCTCTAAGCAATTCCATCTTCCCTTGAATTCTTGCTGGCCCTTCACCCCAGTATGCAGGTACTTGGGAATGGGGATGGTAGCATAATATACTGAAGGAAAATTTTAATCTCAGTGGTATAGGACTGTATTGTGCTATGAACAATGAGTGATAGTATGTTGTTTGTTGGTTCCTTGTCTGTTTATTTCCTAGTGTTTGCAAGAGGATTGGCACTATGGTATATGGTTGGGGGAGTGTAGGCATGGCACAGGGAAGGGACTCCAGAGAGTAGTTTTCTTCTACTCAGCTCCAAGAAGGGATAGTGCATCCTCATAGGACCTCACAGAGCTCCAGAGTCTATAGAAGGGTGCAAGGGAATGGGAGGCCTTGAGCAAGAGCTGTTGCTGTGCCCTGGAGGAAGGAATAGTAATGGGGAGCCGACTGATGACAGGCTATTTTGAGTGACTTCTCTGAGCTCTGTAGTATAGGCTGTTTCTGGAGGATGGGGCAGAAGAGAATTGCCCTGATATGGCAAAGGGGTAGGGTGACTAAATAGATCAATTTATATTTAGAAATTGCTTCCCCAAGAGGTTTCCTCTTAAGAGGGATGGGTAGGTGATAAGGGAGTCAGGAGGTCAAGGTCAGAGAATTTCCATTACCAGCTTGCCCAAAATAAACAGTATCTGCACAGACACAGGGTGGAAACAAGAGACAAATGTGAAGACATGCCTCCAATGTCACCTCTTCAGAAGAACCTCCCTTGCCTATCCTATGCCTCTAATGCTCTCCTCAGCATCCCTACTCTCACACCACATTCAGTCCCATGCCCTTGTGCATAGCACCTACCTATGGCTCTCATACCACCAGAGTAAGTTCTCTCCATTTTCCCAACATTATATGGTCTGGCCATAAGACATCCCTCACATCTCTCTTAGTGTCATCACTTTTGCTCTGGCCCATTCAGTCCTTTCTTCATCCTCCTGTTTTTGGAGTTGCTTACACTATATGGCATTATCCCCTGATCACATGCCCTTAGTTACTTTTCTATTACCGTGATAAAACATCAAGACCAAGGCAACTTATAGAGAGTTTATTGGGGCTTACAGTTTAAGAGGGTGAGAGTCCATGGTTATCATGGTCAAGAGTATGGCAGCAGGCAGGCAGGTATAGCACTGAAGCAGTAGCTGGAAGCTCATATTTGGAGACAAAGCCACAAGGCAGCAAGAGAGTCACTGGGAATGACATGAATCTTTTGAAACTTCATATCTTTCCTCTTCCATGACACACATCCCCCCAACAAGGCCATTGCTTCTTAATCCTTCTCAAATAGTTCCACCAACTGGAGACCAAACATCCAAATATAAGCACCTATGGGGCCATTCTCATTCAAACCATCACAGCATGTCATGATCTCTGTGAAGTCAGGGAGAACAGCAAGTACTTGTCTTTCATTGCTGTTCCCACAGCCCAGTCAGTAATTACATCCAATATCAACTCCATAAATTCTGAATAGAGAGCTGCTGCCACGCCTGATGTATGTGTGATCTACAGTTCTGACTCACTCCAAGCATATCCACTGTGGTTCCAGAAACCTGCAAAGGGGGGAGTGAAGCAGGAGGAGAGCTGATTTCTCAGGAGGTGACAGCACAGTGAGGGAGATCTAGGAACATGAGCTAGGTGCTCCCCCTAGAAGATGAAGTCAGAAGGGGTTTGTGGAGGCTCCCAAAGGTGTTCAGAGAACAAGCACTGCCCAGTGTTCTGGGTTGAGAGAGCTTCATATGCAAAGGCCCTAAGGCCATGGCAGGCCTTATATATACTTATGTATACTTATGTATACTGGAAAGTCTGAGGTTCACATCTGGATTCTCAGTTTTAGTTCAGTTATTTTATTTTTGCATTCTTTTGCAATCTTTTCAATTTTATCTCATCAACTAATTGACCCAAATCCAGCTCATCAGTTCCTTGAACTCAGCAAACTCTGTATCAAGATACAAGGTGGGAACAGTTAGGGAAGCCCACATTTAAGGAGAGACCTGGCAACTAGTTAGAATTAGGTGTGGGGGTTTGGATAAGAATGGCCCCCATAGGCTCATATTATTCGAATATATGAGCCTATGCTTTGTTCCCAGTTGGTGGAACTGTTAGAAAACATTACAAGCTTTGAGAGGTGTGGCATGGCATTGTTAGAGAAAGAGCTTTGAAGTTACAAAAGCCCCCTGCTATGCCCAGCCCCACCTCTGTCTGTCTCTGTCTGTCTCTGTCTCTCTGTCTCTGTCTCTGTCTCTGTCTCTGTATCTCTCTCTCTCTCTCTCTCTGTCTGTCTCTGTCTCTCTCTGTCTCTGTCTCTCTCTGCCTGTGGATCAGGATGTAGTTCTGCATGCTGCTGTGCTCCTTGCCATAAGGATAATGGAATAAACCTCTGAAACTATAAGCAAGCTACCAATTAAATGCTTTCTTTTATAAGAGTTGCCTTAGTCATGGTGTCTCTTCACAGCAATAGAACAGTGACTAAGACAACATTTGGAAGCAGGGACTGGGGTACTGCTGTGACAGGCCTGACCATGCTGCTTGGTGGAATATAGACTTGTGAACTTTAGATTAGGAAAGCAGTTGAATCCTTTAAGTGGGACTTAATGGAACATACTAATAGGAGCATGAAGACAGGCATGCTAAGAGCAATGTAGATTATGATGTCCTGGCTCAAGGAGTTTCCAAGGGGAAGAATATAGGTGACATAGAGATCATCTTAGGAGATTTGGCAAAGAATGTGGCTGATTTTTACCTATGTCACTATAAGGCAGACAAGTTGCTGGACAAGCTCTCTCATGATCACACCCTTAGGGCAAGCTCACCTGTGTCTCTATCAACAGGGTCAGCCCACCTGCACCTACACCTTCAGGGTCAGCTCTACTATGTTTTCCAGATGAGGTACAGGGCCTGCTTTCCCAAGTACTGCAGCAGGTGAGGGGCAGGGCCAGCTCTCCTGCTTCCATGACTCCATTAGAGCCAACTCTCTCACCTGACAAAGGTGGTGAGAGGCAAGTGGGAGGAGGTTATCTCTCCCTCATCCACACCACTGCATGGTAGATGAGTGGTAGGCCAGGTCCCCCACTCTTATATCTTTGAGAGGCAGCTCACCCACAACTCTCACAATTTGTGTGGTCTGTTCTTCCACATATTGCTGGCTAGGGACAGGGTCAGCTCTCCTGCTCTTATGCCCCCAGGTCCAGCTCTCCCATGATGCCCAGTTGAGGGGTAGGGCCAGTTCTACACAGTTCTCAGACATGAACATGTCCTTGGGCAACTGCCAGACTGGGAGCATCTGCCTGGCCTTTGGTGGTAACAGGACCCCTATTGCTACAGGGCCATGGACCCAGATGTGGCCCCCATGACAGCACAGGCCAAGACCCCACCATGGTCCCAGGTGATATCACAGGCAACTCACTTTAGGCTGTTCCTCATTGCCCTTGACTCTCCAGTTATACCTTTCTTCATTGTGCCCACATCCTTCTGTTTCTCATTCTCTTCCATTTCTCCTTCGCTTACTTGCTTCTCTTAGTGGCACTCAGGGTCTCTGAGTGTCTGAGGTCGTCTCAGGAGTGCTATGCCCCACTCAGTCACTATAGTGCCATGCAGGGTCATCTTAGGCATGGTCTTTTCCCTCAGGCCTGTGGGACACTGGACTAATGCTCATCTCAGGCTCACTCTTTTTTAAGGGAGTGTTAGGCTACTAATTATCAGATGTTCATAAGTTCGAACACTAAGCATAGACACAGCCTCTCTTCTCTCTGCGAACTTTGAACTTTTAAACAGTATTGAGACTGTGATAGACTAGGGATGGGGAATTTTGAAGTTGAACTGAATGTTCTTTTTCTTTTTTTGGCATTATGATTTAACTACAAACCTATTGGGGCTAGGGAGTAGAAGGTGATGATTTGAAAACGAATGGCCCCTATAGGCTCGTATATTTGAATGTTTGGTCACCAGGCACTGTGTTGGGGTAAGTCTGCTCTGCCACAGGGAATGGACTCTTGGGGAGGTTGAAGGCAGCAGAGAGGCCTTCCATGGGAGAATTAACCTGTGGCTCTGTAGGTGAATGCCTTCTTCATGGCTCCCTATGGCAGATCTTGAGAAAAAGACTTACCCCAACATGGTTCTAAACAGTTTATTGTCATGGATCAACTTCTCAGGGTGGGCCTGAGATTAAATACCTTTTACAGGGACAAATGTCTGGGAAGGGAAGCTTATTGGCTAAGCCTCTGGACCTTTAGGTACCTCATTAGAATGGAGAACTCTGCTTTAGGCCTATGTGACCATAGGACATGTTTCATTTATGTGAGAAGCATGGCGTGTGTTCCAAGTCAGGAGTCTGGCAGGGAGCTGGGACTAGTCTAAGCCTCTGGTTTGTGCCCACTGTGTCTCCAGGTCTCAACCTGCTCTACCTTACCAATCTTCCTGGCATGGTTTTATGTCCCATAGCAGTGGGACTCTTTGAAAGGATTATAAAGGTTAGGACGTTTGGCCTTATTGGAGGAAATGTGTCACTGGAGGTGAACTTTGAAATTTAAAAAGCCCATACTATTCCCTGTGCTCTCTCTGTCTGTCCCTCTCTGTGTCTCTGTCTCTGTCTGTCTGTCTGTCTGTCTGTCTGTCTCTCTCTCTCTCTCTCTCTCTCTGTATGTGTGTGTGTGTGTGTGTGTGTGTGTGTGTGTGTGTGTGTGTGTATCAGGATGAAATCTTCACCTACCTTTTCAACAACATGCCTACATGCCACCATGCTCCATGGTGATATGGACTAAACCTCTGAAACTCTAAGCAAGCCCCCAATTAAATTCTTTTCTTTATTAGAGTTTCCTTGGTCATGGTGTCTCTTCACAGCAATAGAACAATGAGTAAGACAGTAAGTGACTTTATATGGCCGCAACTGGCACCCTTGGACTAAGACTTTCTGTGTGCCTTCACACTCCTTCCCTCCCTCTTATTTTGACATCCAACTCTGACCCTGACTTTCTGCTACACCTTTATCTCCCAGGTCCCTGGCACTTCCTTGGCTATCCATGACCTTCTCCAAGTCACTGTGCAGAAAAAAGTTTCCTCCTTGAGCCACACCCAACTCCACAATCCCCAAAGTATGCCTCCCCCTTACTGGTGCTCAATGATTCTACTAATGGGGATCTTCTATTCTCTTCTCCCACCTCTCTGCTTTAAGGTGCATATACACTTCAAAACAGTGACTCAGAGTCTTCCTGTGGCCTCTTTGTCCAGCCTTCCAAACCAGCTCATGAGATGCTGAGGCACACAGTAGACTCTCAGGCACAGAAGCTATCTCTCCAAAGTGTCTTCTCCTCTGACAAGCAACATTTTTCCCTGAGAGCATCCTTGAGGAACCAAAGCAATGATCATACAACAGATCCAGCCTCTTCATGGGGTTCTTTTCCTCCTCAAGGGCAGTGGCATGAACATGTTACAGCACCCCTCCCACCCCTGAAAGTCACACTGGAGCGTTTTTAACTGTCCTTCCATACAGCTGTTTCCAGGCCCTTCAGCAAAGGCCAGAGCATCTGCTACTTTGTTTTTTAGCTCCAAGCCCCTTCCTGCAGCCCACCTCCATGCTCAGATCAAGATGTAGTAGTTGTTCTGTCCTTTTTGAGTTGGGAATGGTGGATGACAGCAAGGGAATGGCTTCTTTCTGACTTCAGGAAAAGTATGACCCCATCTTCATGTATCCTGTGGAGCAAGGCAGCCTTCTCTCACCTAAGACCAAGTGCAGGTTGACAAGATCACACTGCACAGGCAACACCTGTGCTCCCTACTGTTCTCATTCAGAGCCCAGTCCTTTAGTAACAACAGAGATGATGTGGCCCTTCAAAGACATCACATTCACTCTGGGAGAAGTCTGTGGTCCTGGCCTAGACATCAGGGACCTAATAACAGCAGTGGCTTGAAATGGGGGACCTATCTCCAGGTCTGTGTAGAGTGAACCCTAACTCTAATCATTACCTCCCACCTCAGAAGAAGACTCCAAGACTTGGGTTCCCTGGTGAAAGGGCAGAGGTACCTCTTGTACTGGTGACATGTCACATGATAGAAGTAGATTGATATTAAAACTGTCTGAGCCCTTGCTTTGTGCAAGCTATTTCCATACTCTACACTTCCACCCTTAGCAATTCTTCATGCAGCCAAGATTCCAAGCCCAGTGATATGAGTGGCAAAGAGACCAGCACATGGCCTCACTCTCTTCTTGTCCACTCAAGCCTTTGGTTATAAGTGTCCTCGATCTTGGCATTTCAGCTTGTTGAGATTTTATGGGTGATTCACCCTGCCTAATGAGTGAGGGACAATCCTCTCCTACACTGAGTATTCTAAATCCTTGGCTCCCACTTTGGCAAACTATCATAAACTTCCATACCCGATACAGAAACCATGGTAGCAGAAAGGGAAGGAAATTGGACATGGGTCCCTATAGTAAGGTTGACTGCTGAAGAGACAGTCTTATGCCTTGATGTAAAGGCTGATAACATGATCCCTAAGAGAAATAAGAGCTGAGGCTGAGGCTGGGTAGGATCAGGGGTCAGAATAGACAACTAGACAGAGGATGAGCTTAACAAGCAAACTTCTCTGGAGTGATTACAGTTTGTCATTTAAAACAACTATAGCTGATGAGATGTCTCAGGAGGTAGGGGTCTTTACTGTCTATCCCAAAATCCTGAGTTCAATATCCAGAACTCACACAGTAGGAAAGAACCACAAGTTTCTTCTGACTTCCCTGTGGGCGCTGTGGTGCATTAACAAACCCATCCCCATAATCACACACTTACTCAGGACTCTTTCAGTGGCCACTGGCATGGGAGCCAATCCATATGACCCAGGTATTTCACTCCTGGCCATTTACCTAGGGGATCCACACCTTACCTTAGGGACATTTACATGCCCATGTTTATCACTGCTTTATTCACCATAGCAAAGAAATGGAAGCAAGCTAGTAGTCCATCAATAGATGAATAGATAATGAAAATCTGGTACATATATAATATAGCACAGCTATATTATATAATATATTCAGCTATTAAGAAAAATTAAATCACAGAATACTGTAGGAAAAATGGACGAACATAGAATGTATAATATTAATCAAGTCACACAATCTCAGGGAAAAAATCTGTATGTTCTTCCTCATGTATAGATCTTAACCTATAATGTACATATTATATATATGTGTGTATATATATTATAGTGCACAATATATGTATATATGTACATGTGCATACAGTATAGCCGTACAAAGGAGAAAGGGCAATATAAAATATTAGGTGATGAGGAAGGCTAAATGTAAATGGAAACTTGGGTCATGAAAGACTATAAAGATAGTTGTTTTTCTAGTTTTAACTCTGCCAAGGAATTTGTGGGGCATTGGTGGTAAATAAATGTATAAACTATATATTTGATAGTGAAGATGTAAAATCCAACAGGAAACTATGGCTGTTTTAAGCGTAGAGTTCACTAAGCTGTAGTGACTTTAGACTTGGCTAATTTCTCTGTGTAATTTTTTTTAATCTGAAAGTTTTTTAAAATAATAAAGTTGTAATAAATCTTTATAAAACAAAACAAAACCAAAATGATTTAATGAATATGGTGGCCCAACCCTGCAATCCCTGAACTCTAACAGTGGAAACAGATGGATCAGAATTCAAGTTATTTTCAGCTATGTGGTGATTTTGTGACCAGTCTGGACTCTGCAGCCCTGCTTCAAATGAAGAAATGAGTGACTAAATTAAGAAAGAAAGAAAAGGAAAAGAAAGGAAGAAAGGAAGGAAGGAAGGAAGGAAGGAAGGAAGGAAGAAAGAAAGAAAGAAAGAAAGAAAGAAAGAAAGAAAGAAAGAAAGAAAAGAAAGACTCTGAAGGGATAGGATGATGTTTGCATTACAAGTGGAAGAGCCTTACTTTGAATTCCCATCTCTCTCCCTCTCTCTCTCTCTCAGATACACACACACACACACAATTAAGCAAGCAAACAAACAAGGAAACAAACAAAACCAGATTATGGTGCGTGTTTATAATCCCAGCACTGAGAAGGCACAGTCAGGAGGATCCCTACAATTGCTGACTAGAGAGCCTACCCTATTCCATGAGCCCTAGGCCAGTGAAAGATCCTCTCAAAAGACACTATTGATAGGTCCTAAGGAACAATACCCAAGATTATACCCTGGTCTCCTTGTGCACTTTACACATGCATGTATGCACACGCTCATAAACAAGCAATCAGGAAGTGTAAACACTCTTCTTAGCTGATGTTTCTGTGGCTACAATGGTATCTGAGGGACAGAAAGAATGAGAGGAAAGCAGTCAGAGACCTGACTAGAAAGGGAGTCAGTCAACTGGGAACAATGTTGGTGCCACCCTCCAACTTTGGAGCTCTGGTATCCCAAAACCCTTGGGCGATATCTATCTGCATTTTCAGAAGTAGCAAGGATTCTGGGACATTGAGCATCACCTATCAAGCTCGCCAGGCATGAGTCATGGCTGAGTCTGCATTAAGAGTTGGTCTGGTCCTTGTCAGGTGTGTGGGGGGGGGGAGAGGGAGAGGGAGAGGGGGGGCTCTTGAGCATTCTGCTGATGGGTGAGAAAGAGCTTCTAGAATCCTCTGAACTCTGGCTTACCATCACCCCACTTCTCTCCAGCACCAGTTGTCCTTCAGCACTATGGACAGCAGCCACGCTTTGGCCAGTGTGCTGTTCACTCCTATTCAGTCCCAGACAGGGCAGTATTGCCTCTGTGGCTCTGCTCTTCATGGCTACACACAGCGTGTAAGGGTGCCAGCCTTAAGATCTTTCCAGCTGCCTAATGCTACCACTGCCATTAAAATAGCCCAATGGAACCCAAGTTCCATCTCTAATAGCAAATCTAGGGTCTCTGAGAAGGAAGTGGTTGGAAGCTACATCAGACATAGTGAGGAAAATGGGAAGGTCCCATAGATCCCTCATCATCTACAGCCCTCTCTCAGCCTTCCTTACCATCTTTCTCTGTCCCAGCTGAGGCAGACAGTGGCTCTGGGAAAGAAGAGTCCTCTGGCTTACTAAAGTGGAGTGAGACCCCTCTGAGGTAGACAGACCTATTAGGAGGTGGGAATGTTACTGAGACTCAACTCCATTCTTCCTATTACTCCAAATGCTGTTTCTTCTACGCTGGTACCAATGACATCTTTTACTAATTTCCAGTGTTTCCTGGTGCCATTCCCAATGAGAATTTATTAAATAGAAATATGCAATAAATATTTCTATGTTCCTTTTAAAAAAAAAGGAGGTGGGAATGTATTCCCTCTCACACTGTCATTCACAATAACTCATTTAGATTCTCATCACCTTATTAACATATTATGTCCTCCATTTCTTTTTTTTAAACATGTGTATGTACATGCTCATGTATGTAGAAGCCAGATGGTACTGTCATCACAAACCATCACCTATGTTTGAAATAGGAGTCTCTCATTGGAATGAAGGGACCCCAAGAGCAAACAATGTACAGAGTGGTTGGGTTTCCAGAATCATAGAGATAACAGCAGGCATGGCACCTGAAGCCCAGCCTACTCTGCTCTCTTGCCTCCCTGGGCCACATAGTCTCTCATGTTCTGTCTGTACCCAACATTGTGTCCTCCTGTCTACATGTTCCTTGGCTCTTCTCCATGGCCATTGCCTGACCCTAGTCTAAAGTGCTGTCTTCTTTTGCCAGAAAATCTGAAAGCCTCTCTTTTTTGCCAGATCCACCCTGGCCACTTCCCACCCTTGTTCTTGACAGTGTCCAAAGACATTTGCACATGTTGGAAATGAGTGTATTGGTTTGTTTTCTATCAACTGTGATAGAATACCATGACCCAAAAGCAACTTGAGGAGGAAGGGGTTTATTTCAGCTTGTAGGTGATAATCATAGCTCATCATGAGTGAAAACAGGAACACAAGCTGGAATCTGGGGCTTAGAACTGAAGCAGGGGCCACGGAGGAACACTGCTTAGTAGCTTACTCAGCTAACGTTCTTATTCACCCCAGACCAGCTGCCTAGGGATGGCACCATCTCCAGTGGGCTGCCCCCCATTAATCATCAATTAAGAAAATGCCCTACAGACTTGCCTACAGGACAATCTGATAGAGGTAATTCCTTAGCTGAAGCTCCCTCTCCCCAGATGATTCCCACTGTGCCAAATTGACAAAACAGCTAACCAGTACAATGGGTTTGGTGGTTTCCTGTGCTCCTGGGAGATGGTCATGGTAGGATATGACCTTGGGGCATGGTTGTACAAACTTTTCAGAACACCCATGGTGACACACAGCCTCTGAGTGTCAGTTTATAACCCATCACTTAGGACTCTCCGGCCTCTCAGCAGGCACAAAGGCATCTTTTCTTCCTGAGAACATTTACCTGTGTGAATATCTCATTGGAAAGTTCCCTTTCTGTTCAGCTCACACATTCCTAACCAGGGATATCTCAATGTTCATGTGACACCCTCAGAGAGTGATGGTCCACCTTGGACTCAAGGCACCGGGGGTTTACCCTCACTGCCATCACATGGCCTCATAGAGTAGTCCCACAAAGCCAGTGGCCAGCAGTTGGTTGAACTTTGATGAAACCTGCTCCTTCCTAGCTATATGCCAAGTCCCATGTTGAGGGTCTAGTCTTAAGGAAAGTGTCAGATACAAACCTGTTCTGTAGACCTGCCTCTGGTCATGGAAACAGAGAAGCAGGCTTCCACCTTCAATTCCACAGCTGGCATTCTAGCAGAGGGAAGGCGAGAGATGCTTCCTGGACCAGGAATGGTAGGGTGGCCTTTAAGGAGTCTTCCAGAAGAGGAGTTCACAGATGGGTAGTAGGGTGAGCAAGGATTCAGTTGCATGATTCATATCTCCAAGGCTTGCAAGAGGTGAGTGTTGGGACCAAGAGAACCTCTAGATCCTGACTCTGACAACCTAAGCTAGTGAGACAATCTTAGCTACTAAAAATGAGGTGTCCCTTTCCTCCTTTCGAGACATGCCTATTCCACCCTTTTGGTTCCTTATGTGTCTGTAGGCACCCTTTATGTACACTGACTATTACTCCTTCACTGCCTCCTTATTTCAGAACTCTGCTTACTTACCTTTTGTCTGTCTGTTTGTTTGTTTACTATGTGTGTATGCATGCATGTATGTTTCTCAGGATGCACACTGAAGTCAGAGGATAGCTTGTGCAAGTGGATTCTCCCTTTCTATCTTTATGTAGATTGTGGAAATTGAACTCGGGTCTTTAGGCGTAATAGCAAGTGCCTTTCCTACCTGAACCATCTTGCTGGCCCTGCTTTGGTGAATATAGAATTTTGTTTTAGCTTATCTGCAGTTAGACTTATTGATTGAATTTCTGCTAGGTGAGGTTATATTCCTCACTGAGAAGCCATGCCAGCCTCAACTACACTCCCCCCACACTTGCTTCTCCACATTTTCTGTCTTTACTTTTCACCTTAGTGTGTCTGAAATTTGGTTGAGTATGAAATGAGGCTAGAATATGCCTTAATTTTCCCACGGGGCCACAAAGGTGTCCCAGGAGCACTTGTAGCATGGGTCTTCTTTCTTCAGCTACTCAGGACATCTCAAAAATCACAGATCCCAAGACCTTTCCCATCTCCCTTTTCCTCTCATTGTGGTTTCTGACTTATGTGAATCCTGTGGTAGGGAATGTGGCTTTTCTTAAGCATTTATGTGAGGATAGAGTGGGGGATTGGTGGGTCTGTGCTGATAGCTGATCCAGCTTGATCCATACAGGGAGACTAAGGAAGCACCGAGGGCAGGTCTGAGCCTCTGCTGTGTCCACACACTCAGTGCAGAGGCTATACACATTTGGACTGATTCAGGTACTCAGTTGTTTTCTATCTCCCTAACGCCCATGTCTCTGCTCATCATGGAAGCACCTTGGCTTATTTCTCCAAAGATACAGAGTGACTGTAGGGCTTCTTTCTCTGTCTCCTGTGTCCTTTTCTCCTTTTCCAGTCTCCTTGATTTCTAGCAAAATGGGGGATCCAGGACAGAATGTTGATACCCTGAAGCCTAGAGCAAAGGAAAGTCTGTTCATGCCAGTCCCCAGTGATGAGGCAGAGCTTAGGACTCTATTGACATCCTACTCCTCAGACCATGTCTTAGTCAGGGTTTCTATTCCTGCACAAACATCATGACCAAGAAGCAAATTGGGGAGGAAAGGGTTTCTTCAGCTTACACTTCCATACTGCTGTTCATCACCAAAGGAAGTCAGGACTGGAACTTAAGCAGGTCAGAAAGCAGGAGCTGATGCAGAGGCCATGGAGGGATGTTCTTTACTAGCTTGCTTCCCCTGGCTTGCTCAGCCTGCTCTCTTAAGAAGCAAGACTACCAGTCCAGAGATGGTCCCACCCACAAGGGGCCTTTCCCCCTGAGGCATTTCCTCAACTGAAGCTCCTTTCTCTGTGATAACTCCAGCTGTGTCAAGTTGACCCAAAACTAGCCAGTATAGACCATCATATCTCCCTCAGTCCTGCACTAAGCTCTTCCCTGGTGTGAACAGTATTCCAGGCTGATGATGCTGTATATACAAAGGTCCTGAGGCAGGGTGGGGTTTTGTAGGTTGTAAGCTATAATACAGCGGAGCAAGAGGGGAAACAGCAGAATGTATATGTGTTGGGTGAAACTAGATGTCAGCATGTGCCATAGGAAGCTCCTGGAGGAATGGTGGAGTCTTTATTCAGGCTCAAGAGTAGCCTTCTATTGGCCTGGGGCTAGGTAAGCCAGACTTGCTCCACAAACCTTCCCTTGTTAGCCAGGCCCCAGTACAGCCCAGGTTGGACTGTGACATCCCCCTTGGGCCAGAAATTTAAAGTGTTTGCAGTTTGTAGCTGTCTGTTGTATTTAGAAACTGAAGCACCCCAAAGTCATAAATTACCTTGAACTAGTTTGCCAGCTCCACGTGACTCAGGGCAGCAGTTCTTCTAAGGCAACCACTTATATAACTGGCTGTATGCAGCCCAGTCCTTTCAGCAAAGCCGGGCAGAGATGGGCCTGGCAAGGGCATTGGCTACACAGCACCTGAGGGGCTGACACAGGAAGATGCTGCAAGTTGCCTCAGTCCCTGTCAGCCTCACTGATGTTGCCATGGAAACTTACTCCCTGCAAAGATGTTTTGTGAATTAACTAGGCTGATATTCCTTCTTGTGTGGTATGAAGAGGCAGAATGTGTCTGGTCCAGGGCCTGGATGGCATCCCTTCTGAGGCATCACCCCATATCTATTTGTACCCTCCCAAAGATTAGCAGCTCATTTCTACCCAAGATTCCCAAAGTGACAGGAAGTTGGGACTGCTGGCTCAGCTCTAGGGACACTATTGGAATCTGGGCATCTGAGACAGCCTGTGCAGAGTAGAAGGCAGTTCTGGGGGTCCTGACCAGCTAGAACCAGTTTGGCTCCTTCAGCCTTTCTTCCACTGCCACAGTCCCTCACATCAGCCACAGTGAACAAGGT